>NW_026898687.1:0-581275 GCF_033153095.1 Gastrolobium bilobum
TCAATTTGGTGGAGAGGACTATGAAGATCCTCATAACTTCATAGACAGATTTTTAAGGATCTGTGATACAACTAATCACAACGGAGTGTCAGACGATGCGATCAGACTCCGATTGTTCCTGTTTGCATTGACCGGGAGAGCTCTCAAATGGTTGGATCGACAAGCTCCCAACAGCATCAGAACATGGGAGGATTTGGCGGCTAAATTTTTTGCTGAACACTTTTCCATGGAAAAGTACAATAAGTTGGTGAATGAAATCACCAATTTTACCCAACAACCAGGAGAGACTTTATGTGCAGCCAGAGTCAATTTGAATGCCAAGCTGGACAAGATGCAGCTCTCAACATCCAAGGTTGATATATTTAACTGTGAGTATTGCAAGGAGCCGCATGACACTAATGAGTGCCCTACACTTAGTAAAGCTGAACCATTCCAGGTCAATGGAATTTGGTATGATCCACGACCTCCCCAGAATACTCAAGGTTACCCAATGAATCAGAATGGCGGTCAAGGGAATAACTTTCAAAGGAGGAACCAAGGGAGTGGTTTGGATTATAAATCCAACAACTATCTGCAACCTCCTCCTCTGCCACAAAAAGAGCCATCTGAGTTGGAGAAAGCAATGATACAACTGTCCAAGACAACTAATGATCACATTAATGAGATAAGAGCCTACCACAAGAACCAGGATGCTTCCATCCGGAACTTGGAAACTCAGGTAGGCCAGTTGTCTAGACAGTTGGCTGAAAGAGCTCAAGGGCAGTTTCCTGGAGATACTATTGTGAATCCTAAGGAAGACTGCAAATCCATTGTAACCAGGAGTGGAACTGTGATCACTCCTCAAGACAAGCAAAAAGGGGTTCAGAAAGCGAAAATTGATGAGCCAGTGATTGAGCAGGAACAAGAAAAGGAGGTAGAAACACTTGCAACTGAGAAAGAAGAACCTGCAAGGCAGGACAAAGGGAGAGCAAAAGAGAAAGCTGTTGAAGCTCTGAAGCAACCAATGGATTTTTCTCGTTTTGAGAAACCTCCTTATCCTATGAAGCTCAAGCAACAAGTACAGAAGCAACAATATGCCAGGTTTTTAGATATGTTTAAAAAGTTGCAAGTAAATATTCCTTTTGCTGAAGCCTTAGCTAACATGCCTAACTATGCTAAATTTATGAAAGATTTATTGTCTAGAAAGCATAAGTTGCAGGAATGTGAGACAGTAGCACTCACTGAGGAGTGCAGTGCTATTATACAGAAGAAGTTTCCATCAAAGCTTCGCGATCCTGGGAGTTTCAATATCCCGAATGCGATAGGCAACACCAATGTTGGCCGAGCACTATGCGATCTTGGAGCAAGCATCAATCTGATGCCATTGTCAATTTGCAAATCATTGGGAATTTCTGAGTTGAAGCCCACTATGGTCTCTCTACAGCTTGCTGACCGTTCTTTGAGGAGACCTAATGGAATCATAGAAGATGTTCTTGTTAAAGTTGACAAGTTCATCTTCCCTGCTGATTTTATTGTGCTAGACATGGAGGAAGAAAGTGAAATACCCCTTCTATTAGGCAGACCATTCTTAGCCACAGCTCGGGCCATGATTGATGTCGAGCAAGGGAAGCTCGAGCTGAGGATAAACGATGAGAAAATCACCATCAATGTTTTTGATGCTATGAAAAACTCAGCTGATCAGAATGATTGCTTCAGACTTGAAGTGTGTGAAGAAGAAGAGCTTGAAGAAGAAGATCTTGATGATCAAGAGCTTAGAGAAGAGTTACAATCTCAAGATGAAGTTACTCCAACAGATGAGCGAGATGTTGTGTTTGAAGTGCTAGAAAAGAACGAAAATGACTCAGTTCCTTTGGCACCTAAAACAGAATTGAAGGAGTTACCTGAGACTCTGAAATACGCTTTCTTGGGAGATGAAGAGCAATACCCTGTCATCATAAATAAAGCTTTGTCTACAGATGAAGAGGATAAGTTGCTAGAAGTGCTCAAAAGGCACAAGAAAGCCATTGGGTGGTCTTTTTCTGACTTGAAGGGCATCAACCCTTCTTTTTGTACTCACAAGATTCTCATGGAAGATAATGTCAAACCAGTGAGACAGCCTCAGAGGAGACTAAACCCCACCATGAAGGAAGTAGTCCGCAAGGAAGTGATGAAGCTTATAGATGCTGGGATGATTTACCCAATTTCTGACACTGCATGGGTGAGTCCAGTACAGACAGTTCCAAAGAAAGGAGGAGTAACTGTTGTGAAAAATGAGCAGAATGAGTTAATCCCCACCAGAACCATTACTGGGTGGAGGATGTGTGTAGACTACAGGAGACTGAATGATGCTACAAGGAAGGATCATTTTCCTCTTCCTTTCATTGACCAAATGCTAGAGAGGTTAGCCGGGCATGATTTTTATTGCTTCTTAGATGGTTATTCCGGCTACAATCAAATTCCAGTGGCACCAGAGGATCAAGAGAAAACTGCTTTCACATGCCCATTCGGAGTTTTTGCTTACAGAAGAATTCCATTCGGCCTCTGCAATGCACCTGCAACATTTCAAAGGTGTATGCTTTCCATCTTTTCTGATATGGTAGAAAAATGTTTAAAGGTATTTATGGATGATTTTTCTGTTTTTGGTTCTTGCTTTGATTCATGCTTAGTTAACTTAGCTAAGGTTCTGAAAAGATGTCAAGAAACTAGTTTGGTTTTAAATTGGGAAAAATGTCATTTTATGGTGCGAGATGGTATAGTGTTAGGCCATAAAATTTCTTCAAGAGGCATTGAGGTTGATAAGGCTAAGTTGATGTTGATTGAAAAACTTCCCCCTCCCGTTAATGCTAATGGTGTGCGAAGTTTCTTAGGCCATGCAGGTTTTTATCGGAGATTCATCAAGCATTTTTCAAAGATTGCCAAGCCTCTTAGCCAGCTGCTGATGAAGGAAAATGAGTTCCTTTTTTATGAAGCTTGCCTCAATGCATTCAATGTGTTGAAGGAAAATCTTACCACGGCGCCTGTTTTGACGGCACCAGATTGGAGTCTTCCTTTTGAACTTATGTGTGATGTGAGCGCATACGCAATGGGTGCAGTATTGGGTCAGCGTAAGAACAAGTTGTTGCATGTTATTTACTACGCTAGCAAGGTTTTTAATGAGGCACAGTTCAACTATGCCACTACTGAAAAAGAGATGCTAGCAGTAGTTTATGCTTTAGATAAATTTAGATCTTATTTGATAGGTTCTAAAGTTATTGTATTTACTGACCATGCTGCTCTTAAGTATTTGATGACCAAGCAGGATGCAAAGCCGCGGTTGCTACGATGGATGCTCTTGTTTCAAGAGTTTGATTTGGAAATCAAAGACAAAGCGGGAGTGGAGAATAAAGTTGTTGATCACTTGTCTAGGATTCAAGATAAGAACTTACAAGAAGGACCTGAAATTGAGGTCAATGAATCTTTTCCTGATGAGCAAGTGATGGCAGTACTTATGCATCCATGGTTTGCAAACTTTGCAAATTACAAAGCTGCTGGTTCAATGCCTGAAGTTCTAACGTGGCAGCAGAAGAAGAAATTCCTTCATGATACAAGGAGGTACCACTGGGATAACCCTTTTCTCTATTTTCAATATGCTGATGGTGTTATTCGCAGGTGTGTAGCTGAATTCGAGATGCCGGATATTTTGTGGCATTGTCATGCATCTGACTATGGAGGACACTTTGGAGGCAACAGAACTGCACAGAAGGTGTTGCAAAGTGGGTATTATTGGCCCACAAATTTCAAGGATGCACGAGACTTTGTAGAGCGATGTGATAAGTGCCAGAGGACGGGAAACATATCCCGCAAATATGAGATGCCCCTCAACTGCATACTGGAGGTAGAATTATTTGAGGTTTGAGGGATTGATTTTATGGGACCATTCCCTACATCATATTCTAACCAATACATCCTGGTTGCTGTGGACTATGTGTCCAAGTGGGTAGAAGCGGTTGCTTTGCCCACAAATGATGTCAAAGTCGTGGTCAATTTCCTGCGGAAGAACATTTTTACCCGCTTTGGAGTTCCTCGTGCGATCATCAGTGATGGTGGTACACACTTCTGCAATAGACAGTTTGAGAGCTTGCTTACAAAGTATGGTGTCACTCACAAAGTAGCTACACCATACCATCCTCAGACCAGCTGTAACACCCCAAATGTAAATACATATAGGGTGCACCTTCATCATGCATTCAACGCGCGGAAGTCTAAATTTAAACTTTACGAATGCAAATATCAGAGTGCGGAATGGAAACACATAACCATACTTATTCCATATAAAATTAAAAGCGTTAAAACGTCAATACAAAATAAATAACACTAAACATTATTTAATGTAATCCCAAAAAGATTAACTAATCATAAATAAAAACATAATTTATGCCGCATCATAAGCCCAGTCATAATGTGGTTGTGGTTCCTCTAGCCATTGTGTACTTAGTGCTTCATCGAAATCATAATGTGGAAAAGTTTCTATTAATAATTTCATAGCCTCAGTCCATAGGCCTCTATCTGTTAGATCCTTTAGTTTCTCTTCCCAGGTAGGTGGAGTTTCTTCTTCTTTACGTACCAGTCTCTTACCCTTTCTTTCCCACATAACTTTCTTATTACTTTCTTTCATCTTTTCCTGAAATGGGTGGTCAAGGGGGGTGAGATTTTGGGGAAAATCTCAGTAAGGTTCACAGCTGGAGCATTCTCCAACTATGACGCTTACTCCTGCAACAGTTTATAATAACAATACAAAAAGGAACATTTAACATCATCATATAAAAATATCATGCCATCATCATCATCATCATATTCCTGCCGGCTTTTACGGACTTACGGAGATACCCAGAGTCCTCGTCAGGTTGCAACTGGAGTATCAGTGCACAGGCCAACATTTAATAGCATGGTTTTAAGTTTCAAAAATATCATAATCACATAATGTAAAGCACTATAAACATATTGCAGTCAGACCATAACTTATCATAGTTTCATAATGGTGGCATACATAGAGAGATTACTTCAACAACTGTAAACACTTACCGTACTTGTCGTTCTTTACTTGTATACTTTCAACTTTTGATCTCTTTACTTGCCTGTTTGCTCCCTTGACTCCCTAACATCATCATATCATCTTTTAGTAACTTATATAACATTCAACATTTGTGTTTTATCCATGTATAGGTCTCGGCTTTGCAGGTTTAATTACCTAGAGGAGTTGTTTTGCTTACTTACCCACTTGTGTAGGTTTTAGGACATTATTATGTCATCATAACACTTAATAGAATTATTAAAGATTTCATTCTAGGCATGTATAGGTTCGGCCACCATAGATAAACATCTAGGAATATAATTTTTAAAACATGCTTTCAATTATATTATTAACTTAACATGGTTAGATCCTTTCAACATTAATCAAATAAAACCTCTTTTAGCTACATACCATTCGGCCTTATTGCCCTAAAATACCTAAGGGATTACTTCTAAAACATGCTTCTAACATTATTGATAATTTATCATATTTAAATCCTAGAGCATCATTCAAAACATCATCTTATATATTCGGCCAACTAAGGTTATGATCATGCAAAATTGATTTAGAACCTAGGCTACTAAACATGCTAATCTAACATCATCATTTCATCATCTTTCATATCATTTAAACATCTCTTCATGCTTATAATTATCATACATGGTTCGGCCTTCTAGGGATCATATACTTAGGATATCACTTTCATGCTTTTACATGTCATTCCTAACCAAGAAGGTTCATAGGCTTACCTTTGATGATGATCAACGACTTAAGGAAATTCGATTTGCATTTAATGGCTTGAAAATCAAATAAAATCAAATTCATTTCCTACACCTAGGCCGTGGATTTTAAATGCTTGGAAGGAAAAAATTTCCTTTAATTTTGGACCATGATTTATTCCTTAAGATTATGGACCTTTAACCTATTAACCTGACCTAATTTGTGCCTATTTTTCCATGATTTTATGACACTTTAAATTGACTTCTTAGAGCTTGTTTTCTCTAGTAAAACCGTGGGCTTCTTGCTTGTAGGGAAAGAATTCTAATTTAATTCCTAGTCATATAGTACTTCTTTAGGTTTATTATGTCATGGCCTTACTTTGGGCTTTAACTTGATTTGGGTTTCATTTACCTTATTGGACTTTACTTTATCATATAGAGCTTTCTTTGTATCACTTGGACTTGTCCACATTAAATGGAATTAAAACTTCCTTTGTTGGGTTATACTTTGATCCATGAATTCATTGGATCCCTAATGCTTATGTCTTTGGTCCATTGGACCCATACTTTTAATTTACTTAATCATAAACTATTTCATCTGAAATGTCTCGTTTATTAATTATCATAATTCTTCATTAATCATGATACAATATTTAGGGTTGTTATATCCTCCCCCACTAATAAAATTTTCGTCCCGAAAATTACTATAACTCGGGGTACTTCTGTCTAATCTCATCTTCTCGCTCCCAAGTTGCTTCTTCGGGAGTCCTTCCTTGCCATTGCACTTTTACCATGGGTATCACCTTGCTGCGAAGCTGCGTCTCTTCTCTATCCAGAATCTTGATTGGTACCACCGGGATCTTCAAATTAGGTCGTACTTCCACTTCATCCGGTAATACAACATGTGAGGGATCAGCTACATATTTCTTCAATTGGCTAACATGAAATACGTCGTGAAGATTTGCCAAATTTGGACGTAATGCCAACTGATAAGCTACCGGCCCCACCCTTTTCAGAATCTGATAAGGACCGATATAACGCGGACTTAACTTTCTTACACCGAGTGCTCTTCCAATACCTGTAATAGGAGAGAGCTTAACAAATACATGTTCCCCTACTTCAAAGTCTAGGGGTCGGTGCTTCAAATCATAATAACTCTTTTGTCTGTCCTGAGCCTTCTGCATCCTGTCACGAATCATCTTTATCTGCTTAGTTGTTTCGTTCACCATATCTGGCCCAAACATTTCTTTATCGCCCACTTCTTCCCAGCATACAGGTGTTCGACACCTTCTTCCATACAGAGCTTCATACGGGGCCATTCCTATACTTGCATGATGACTGTTGTTGTAAGAAAATTCTGCCAAAGGCAGATACTGATCCCAACAACCTTCTCTTTCTAAAGCGTAAGCTCTTAACATGTCTTCCAGTGTCTGTATTGTTCTTTCAGTCTGTCCGTCTGTCTGCGGATGGTACGCCGTACTCAATCGTAATTGAGTTCCGAACGCCTGCTGTAATGAATACCAGAATCGGGATGTAAACTTAGGATCCCGATCACTGATTATACTTTCTGGTACTCCGTGCAGTCTTACAATCTCCTTCACATAAATTTGAGCCAGCTTCTCTGTCGTGTACGTTCCTTTCACCGGTATAAAGTGTGCTGACTTGGTCAATCTGTCGACCACTACCCAGATGGCATCGTAGCCTGCTTGAGTTCTGGGTAGACTGGTTACAAAGTCCATAGAAATACTTTTCCATTTCCATTCGGGAATATGCAAGGGCTGTAGGGTGCCCGCTGGTCGTTGATGCTCTATCTTTACTTTCTGGCACACCATACATTTGCTTACGAATCTTCCAACATCTCTCTTCATTCCTTTCCACCAGAAATTATTCTTTATGTCTGCGTACATTTTGGTGGCTCCTGGGTGAATCGAGTACTGACTCTTGTGGGCTATTTCCATCACTTCATCTCTCAAGAGTCGTGTAGGGACGACAATTTTCCCTTGAAAGGTAATTATAGCTTGTTGATTTAAACTAACTCCAGGTTGATTTCTTAATCGTTTCAAACAATCTACGGCTTGTTGGGCTTCCTTGATCCTCTCTAAGAGTTCATCTTGGATTTGTACTGCGTAATATTCCTGTCCGCATTCACTGTTTACCACTGCGAGATTTAAATCTCGGAAATCTTCAATCAATTGTTGTTCGGCTATTATCATACTTGCAATTCCTCTGACTTTTCTGCTCAAGGCATCAGCAACTACATTCGCCTTGCCGGGATGATACTTTAGTTCAAAGTCATAATCTTTCAGGAATTCCATCCATCGGCGCTGTCTCATGTTCAGCTCCTTCTGATCAAATAAGTACTTGAGGCTTTTGTGGTCACTATATACTGTCGTAGTAGCACCGTATAAGTGATGACGCCATATCTTCAAAGCAAATACGATTGCTGCCAACTCAAGATCATGAGTGGGATAATTCTCTTCATGTGACTTCAACTGTCGAGATGCGTACGCGACTGGTCTGCCATTTTGCATAAGCACACATCGCAAACCCATCTTTGAGGCATCACAATAAACTTCAAATGGTTCTTCAGGGTTTGGTAATGTCAGCACTGGGGCTGTCGTCAGCATCTTCTTTAACTCCTGAAAGCAAACTTCGCATTCATCAGTCCACACAAAAGGGACTTCCTTCCTTGTCAATCGGGTGAGTGGTAACACCCGCTTCGAGAATCCTTCAATAAATCTTCTATAATACCCTGCCAATCCAAGAAAGCTTCTTATCTCTGTGACCGTCTTGGGTCGCTCCCAGTCAACTACTGCTTTGATTTTACTGGGGTCCACCGCTACTCCTTTATCTGATATCACATGCCCAAGGAATTGAATCTCGGGCAGCCAAAATTCACATTTGGATGGTTTGGCGTATAGCTGTTTCTCCCGTAATATTTGCAGCACGATTCTCAGATGCTCCTCATGCTCCTCCTTGCTCTTTGAGTATATCAATATGTCATCGATAAACACGACAACAAATTGATCCAGATAAGGTTTGAATATTTGATTCATATACCCCATGAACACTGCTGGGGCATTTGTCAGTCCGAAAGGAATGACCAGGTACTCGTAGTGCCCATATCTTGATCTGAATGCTGTCTTCGGAACGTCTTCCGGCTTGATCCGGATCTGATGATATCCTGATCGGAGATCGATCTTTGAAAATACTCTTGCACCTCTCAGCTGATCAATTAAGTCCTCAATACGAGGCAGTGGGTACTTGTTCTTCACAGTAACCTTGTTGAGCTGTCGGTAATCCGTGCATAGTCTCATTGACCCGTCCTTCTTCTTCACAAATAATATTGGCGCTCCCCATGGAGACACACTGGGTCTGATAAAAATTTTCTTTATTAAGTCTTCCAATTGCTTCTTTAATTCCACAAGTTCAAGTGGTGACATACGGTAGGGCGCAATCGAAATTGGCCCAGTTCCCGGTACTAGCTCAATTGAAAATTGTACCTCTCGTTCTGGAGGGAAATTGGTGATATCATCGGGAAAAACATCCTCAAACTCCTTAACCACTAGAATGTTGGACAGTGGTATCTCTTCTTCTCCTACAAGAGTTCCCATCATCATCATGGAGCATTCTCCTGTTTCAGGCGCTGAGTTTTCTTCCGCTCCTTCTTTGCCGATAATCAAACTGCGATTGCTGCAGTCAATCACCACTCGCTGCTTGGCGAGCCAGTCCATCCCTAGAATCACATTGATCTTCTCTAGTGGGAGGACTATGAAGTCCTGTTTGTACTTCTTTCCTTCATAGATAAATGCGACGTCTCTACATAGTAGGTACGCCTTAGCAACTTTTCCCGTCGCGGTCATGATCCGCATAGGTACTTGCAGTCTATCAGTAAATAAATCGTACGCTTTCGCCACATAATCGGCGACAAAAGAATTCGTAGCACCAGAATCAAATAGTACATCTAAATTTTCATGGCAAATATAGATCGTACCTTTGACCAGTTCAGCTGCCTGGTCTGCCGTGTGTTGATCGAGGGTGTAAACTCTGCCCATCCTTGGTGCTTCTTCTGTTGCTTGTTGGTTTCCCCATAGTGGACAGTTCTTGACATAGTGTCCTTCTTTTCCACACTTGTAGCAGTTTGGGGTTCCACTTAGACAGTTACCGTAATGGGGCTTCTTGCATTTTGGACAGTTCGGAGGTTTGTTGTTGTGGCTGTTATTTCCCCGGTAGTTTCCGGGTCTCTTGAACTTGTTGTCATCTCGCCTGGGCTGCCAGGGCTTTCCTCCGTTGTTTCCTCGCCATGGTCCAGTCTTTCCTTTATAACCATTCCCGCTAGCTTCCACGGGTTTCTTCTGTTGGCCAATAGCTTCCACTCTTCTGCATCGATTGATTAGGGTTGCAAAGTCACATGGGTCGTTGCCGGCTACTAGCTCAGCAATTCTGGGATTCAGACCCCTTTGAAACTTCGCCATCAGAAAGTCTGGTAAAGGCATTGCTCCTCTGTACGTTGCCAATCTTAGTAACTCATTAAACTTAGCATGATACTGGTCCACCGTCATCGTTCCTTGAACCAGTTTGTCAAATTCTCCTTGTTTACTATCCCGGATTGACATCGGAAAGTATTTCTCCAAGAACATTTCCTCGAACACGGCCCAAGTTATAACCGCATTCTGCATTTCCAACGGTTGGGACGCATTCGCCCACCAGTGGTGAGCATCTCCTTCCAGCATGTACGTCGAGAATAGCACCTTCTGATCGTCGGTGCATTGGATAACTCGAAAAATCTTGTCCATTGCTTGCAGCCATTGTACAGCTGCCATTGAGTCAGGACTTCCTTGAAAGGAGGGTGGTTTGTGCTTTCTAAACGTCAACAGTAGTCCTTGGTTATCTTGACCTGCCGCACCGTTTCCTGGAGGAGGTCGGGGTCCTTCACCATGACCCCCGGCTCCTGTTCCCGAGCCGCTTGCTCCGTTATTGTTTGCATTAGCATTTGGGTTCCTTCTGATCTCATTCATTATATTCTGAAACATATCTCCCGTGTTGGTTTGTAATTGGGTGATGGTGTCCCGCAACGTGTTAATTTGTCCTTGTATATCTTGCGTAGGGGTTCTTCGTGGAGGCATCTTGCTGTACATAGATACAGCAAATGGTTAGTGTTCCATCCTAATCCGAAATTTTGCTCTGATACCATAAATGTAACACCCCAAATGTAAATACATATAGGGTGCACCTTCATCATGCATTCAACGCGCGGAAGTCTAAATTTAAACTTTACGAATGCAAATATCAGAGTGCGGAATGGAAACACATAACCATACTTATTCCATATAAAATTAAAAGCGTTAAAACGTCAATACAAAATAAATAACACTAAACATTATTTAATGTAATCCCAAAAAGATTAACTAATCATAAATAAAAACATAATTTATGCCGCATCATAAGCCCAGTCATAATGTGGTTGTGGTTCCTCTAGCCATTGTGTACTTAGTGCTTCATCGAAATCATAATGTGGAAAAGCTTCTATTAATAATTTCATAGCCTCAGTCCATAGGCCTCTATCTGTTAGATCCTTTAGTTTCTCTTCCCAGGTAGGTGGAGTTTCTTCTTCTTTACGTACCAGTCTCTTACCCTTTCTTTCCCACATAACTTTCTTATTACTTTCTTTCATCTTTTCCTGAAATGGGTGGTCAAGGGGGGTGAGATTTTGGGGAAAATCTCAGTAAGGTTCACAGCTGGAGCATTCTCCAACTATGACGCTTACTCCTGCAACAGTTTATAATAACAATACAAAATGGAACATTTAACATCATCATATAAAAATATCATGCCATCATCATCATCATCATATTCCTGCCGGCTTTTACGGACTTACGGAGATACCCAGAGTCCTCGTCAGGTTGCAACTGGAGTATCAGTGCACAGGCCAACATTTAATAGCATGGTTTTAAGTTTCAAAAATATCATAATCACATAATGTAAAGCACTATAAACATATTGCAGTCAGACCATAACTTATCATAGTTTCATAATGGTGGCATACATAGAGAGATTACTTCAACAACTGTAAACACTTACAGTACTTGTCGTTCTTTACTTGTATACTTTCAACTTTTGATCTCTTTACTTGCCTGTTTGCTCCCTTGACTCCCTAACATCATCATATCATCTTTTAGTAACTTATATAACATTCAACATTTGTGTTTTATCCATGTATAGGTCTCGGCTTTGCAGGTTTAATTACCTAGAGGAGTTGTTTTGCTTACTTACCCACTTGTGTAGGTTTTAGGACATTATTAGGTCATCATAACACTTAATAGAATTATTAAAGATTTCATTCTAGGCATGTATAGGTTCGGCCACCATAGATAAACATCTAGGAATATAATTTTTAAAACATGCTTTCAATTATATTATTAACTTAACATGGTTAGATCCTTTCAACATTAATCAAATAAAACCTCTTTTAGCTACATACCATTCGGCCTTATTGCCCTAAAATACCTAAGGGATTACTTCTAAAACATGCTTCTAACATTATTGATAATTTATCATATTTAAATCCTAGAGCATCATTCAAAACATCATCTTATATATTAATTCCTAGTCATATAGTACTTCTTTAGGTTTATTATGTCATGGCCTTACTTTGGGCTTTAACTTGATTTGGGTTTCATTTACCTTATTGGACTTTACTTTATCATATAGAGCTTTCTTTGTATCACTTGGACTTGTCCACATTAAATGGAATTAAAACTTCCTTTGTTGGGTTATACTTTGATCCATGAATTCATTGGATCCCTAATGCTTATGTCTTTGGTCCATTGGACCCATACTTCTAATTTACTTAATCATAAACTATTTCATCTGAAATGTCTCGTTTATTAATTATCATAATTCTTCATTAATCATGATACAATATTTAGGGTTGTTATACCAGCGGACAAGTTGAAATCTCCAATAGAGAGCTGAAGAGGATTCTAGAGAAAACAGTGGGCAACTCAAGGAAGGACTAGGCTAAGAAACTGGATGATGCACTCTGGGCATACAGGACAACATTCAAAACACCAATAGGTATGTCACCATTCCAACTGGTGTATAGTAAGTCTTGTCATCTGCCTGTAGAATTAGAGCATAGAGCTTTGTGGGCTATTAAATTTTTAAATTTTGAACCATCAAAAGCTAATGATAAGAGACTGCTACAATTAAATGAGTTAGATGAGTTCAGGTTAGCAGCTAATGAGAATGCCAGGATCTACAAAGAGAAGACAAAGAAATGGCATGACAAGAAAATTCAGCCAAAAGAATTTGAGCAGGGACAGCAGGTATTGTTATACAACTCTCGACTGCGGTTGTTTCCAGGTAAACTTAAGTCTCGTTGGTCCGGTCCTATTGTTGTTAAGAAGGTATTTCCCTATGGTACAGTTGAGATTTCCCCTCTCAACATTGAAAGACCTTTTAAGGTCAATGGGTGTCGATTGAAGATCTATCATGGCGGAGACATATATAGGGACACAATTTCTGTTGCTTTACTTTCTCCAGAGACTTAAAGAGTCCGTGTCAGGCTCGTGACGTTAAACAAGCGCTGGTTGGGAGGTAACCCAATAGTTTTGAGTCATTTTATTATTTCATTTTGTTAAGTTTTTTTAATTTAGTTCAGTTTTGATCCATTTAGGCATAGGAGTTTATGCAAAAATTGGTGAAAAATCAGTAACTTAGCGCACAACGCGCCAAAGTAAGCGCCACCAGGCGCACGATGCTCCACACTCCGCGCCTGGCGCGCGGAGGTGTACCAAATCGCCGGCGCTCCGAGCGCCGAGTACGGCGTCGGTAGCGCCCAGTTGGCGCCTCAAGCGCTAGGTCAGGCGCCCCAAGCGCCCCGTCGGCCCTGTCGAGCCAAATCGACGGCGCTCCGCGCGCCTAGTACGGCGCCGGTAGCGCCCCTTCGGCGCCTCAAACGCGATTTACGGAGTCCCAAGCGCTCCGTTGGCCCTGTTGGGCCAAATCGCCGGTGCTCCAAGCACCCAGTACGGCGCCGGTAGCGCCCGTTTGGCGCCTAGTGCGCTATATCCGGCGCCCAAGGCGCTTTAACAACCCGTCGGTTTTGTTTCGACGGCGCCCCGTGCGCCATACCTGGCGCTGAGGGCATTGAGGCGTTGAATTTTTGAAATAAAAAAAATAGAAAATTTTAAAAATCCAAAAAAATAAAACCCTTCACCTTCCACACTCCCCCATTACTCACACCTTTCCCTCTTCCAAACTCTTTCCCCTTCTCAACTCTCCATATAGATTCTTTTCAATTTTGTTTTGCATACTACTTCTTTTCAAGCATCTCTCCTTCTTGCATTCATGGCTGGAGACAAGGTAAGAGTTCCTATTTTCATCTTTCTACATGTTCATCTTGAGTGAGTGATGATGTTCAAACTCACGCAGATCGCGCGGCTCTTGGAGTAGGTCGCGCAGATCTACAGTAAGACGTTGTAGATCGCACCGCCGGCGCACCTCGCGCCAAGAACGGCGCCACCGCGCGCTTGGAATTCGACAATCGCGCAGCCGGCGCATATCGCGCCGCGTCTGGCACGTCCCACGTGGCCTTGGTCTTCTGAGATTCCATCCAGCGCTTCCGGCGCCAGCACCTGCGCACTACGCGCCCGCTGGGCGTCTGGCCGATGCAGCCGGCGCTTACAACACCAATACCGGCGCACTACGCGCCCGCTGGGCGTCTGGGCGATGTCTTCGGCGCCTCGTGCGCAACACGTGGCGCACCTCGCGCCCACCAGGTGTTTTCAATGGTGTTCTCTAGACCTGTTGAGTTGCATTATCCGGTTTTTCTTATCTGATACTGTTGAATTCGTTGCATGTAGATCTATTTGAAGTAATTTGGATGAGCTCTGTTCTGTTTCTATTATTGATTAAATACACTGAAATAGTCTTACATGATTCCCTATTATTGAACTGCATCTTGCTGTGAACTTAAATCTGAGAATTGTGCTTAAGGAAGTTTCTGAGGTTGTTGCCATTATGAACTGTCCTAACCTTTGTTGTGAAATATATTGGGTGTACTTTTCTGAGTTTCAGGGAAAGAAGGTTGCCACAAAGAACACTCAGGGTGGCCAACGGAAGAACACAGCTACATCTGGTAGCAAGCGGTCAAGGCAAGATGGCTTTGATGCTACTAGGTTTCTTTCACTGGAATGTCAGCAGCGATTTGAGAACTGGTACGGGCCTAAGAAGATCATTCCAGAAAGGACAATTGATCTAGACAGCTTTCCTGAGGATTCTCCTATAATACAGGTGATAAGAAGGCGTCATTGGGAAAAACTTGTTACTTTTGCTGAGCCTAGTTCGAGTACCATTCTGAAAGAATTCTTAGCCAATATTAATCGAGCAGACGTGGACAAGAATAGGATCAGCTGGGTGAGGGGAAAGGAAGTATCTTTTGAGCCTGAAGAAATCGAAGAGTTCCTGGAAACATCTTTTCAACCTACCGTTGACTGTAGGTTTATAGATCTCTTTGACAGGATGCAGCCCACTGACGTTAAAAATGTTTATCTGGCGGAAATGCCTGAGTTGGCTGACACTATAAGGCGTGGGATTACATGTCTGTATGCTACATGGAAGCCGAAAGGTTGCCTAGCTCATGTTCCCGAGAAACTAAAAAGAAACGAGCTGATAGGTGAGGCAGCTTTTTGGCACAATTTTAATAATGCTACAGTGATCCCTTTTGCAAACGTGAGTGATGTAAATGTGGAAAGAGCTATTTTGCTTTATGTGCTGATGAGGGAGGACCCCCTTGACATTGGCAGAATGCTATCTGATCGGATCCTCTAAGTCATTCAAGATGGCAACAGCAAGAATCGGATTGCACACTCATCACTGATTATCTGTGTGTTAAGACTGGAGTTGTCATTCTGCCTGAGAAACCCCTAGATGTTCTAGTGGAAAAGACCATGACACTTAAGAACTACACAGATCTGGTCAAGGAAGCTGAGATTGAGCAGATTGTCCGAGCTTCTAAGTTAACTTCTGAAGAATTAGCTGCTCGAAGCCCCCGCAGGGCACCACGTGTTTCATCTGAGGAGCCACGTCCAGAGACATCCATCCGTGCACGGGCATCATCTTCTTCCACATTCAGAGTTCCACGGCATGACCTCGTCTACGAGGATTCTCCCAGTTATCTACAGATGCAGTCTCAGCTGGACCGTTTGGTCATTCAGAGCGACAGACGGACTATGCAGGGAGATTATCATACTCACATGTTTGAGGACATTTGCCGGAGCATGTCCATTGACTACACTGCCTATCAGCCACAGTATCCACCAGTTCCACCGTCATATCATCCACCAGCATCATACTTTCCATCACCTCCACCACCAGCGGACCAACACGACAGCATGGATGAGGAGTGACTCTGGAGGACACCACCTACTTTCCTGCTTTGCTGTTTTTGTTATTTTATTTTTATTTTCATTTTTCATTGTTTTTGTTTGACCATCTAGGTTTATGTTCGGGTCATTTGAACCTCTTTGGTATTTTGGGTTGTAATTCTCCAGTACATTGGTCATGTTATTTCTGTTTGACATTTCACATGTGTGTTGTTTATACTTGCGCAACAGTATTTTCTCTGACTACTTTAGTTATTGCTGAGGACAGCAATGTTCTAAATCTGGGAATTGGGGCCGCATACACGGAAATTGAGGTATCACACACAGAAAAAGGTTCAGCAGATTCATAGCCACTTCAGGGGAGTTATTTTAACCTTTCTAGTTATGTTCATTTTTATTTTCATTTTGGTAGAAAGTTCGTGTTTTTAGTTTCAATTCCTGCTACGAGAAAGTAAAATTCTGATTTAGATGTGCTACTCAGTCAATTCCTTGGTTGGATATGGGGAAGCATTGGATGATATGTAGGATTGTCATGACATTGCATAGAGCATGAATAGGGATTATGATTGCTCGTTTGTTTGATTTCTATGATAATGATGCTTAGACTGAAATTAAGAGGAGTCTAGTTTGATACCACAGCTTGTGAGGTTTGTGCCTATACAGTAAATTTCTTTTTGAGAGTCCTCACTGCAGTAGTACTCTAGAACTTGATCTAATTTTCTCCAATGCATGTGTTGATTGAAGTGATAGAGGCATTTTGTTCTATTAAGCTTATGGCCAAATAGCTACCTGAGAAACCATCCATTGTTAGCCATGTTGAGCCTGAGGCCAATTTTTTTTTAATTACCTTATTAAACTGTTTATACCACTTCCATCAGAACTTACCTTGTTTGAGATTGAAATGTCAATAATCAAAAAGTTAGAAATAATTGAGGTAAGCTCCACTAGAAGTTAAGCAGTTGAAAAGGAAAAGAAAAGAATAGTTCTCACATGAATTTAAAGAGAAAGAAAAATAAATTGCAAAAATTGACAAGCAATGATGAAGGAAAAAGTGAGAAAAAGGAAGGAATCATGAATTCAAAAAAAATGGAGCTGAAACTTGAATTGAAAGATAATTGAGTCTTAATGAAAATGGTGTTTCAATCTCAATAATTATTCAGCTACTGTCCAAAAGATTCTAACCTTAAGCCAAGCCAAGTTATAACCTTAAGAAGCCCTTTTGATTAATCAGGCATGTGTTGATGTTCCTCATCTTTAGGAACTTGAGAAAAAGATCAAGCCTATGGTAGTACAACAGCTGTGAAGAATGAGTGATGATGAATGACCCTAAACACTGAGTGATGAGTGAATACTATGCCTTGTGAGGGGTAATCAAGTTAGACTCTGATGTTTGAATGTAGTTGATGAGCATCATCTTAAGTTTGACTTGGAAATCATTCATGCTTAGTATAGTGATCTTTATGATTGTCTGTGCAATGTTGTGCTTGATTGATTGAACCTTGCTTCCCATGCTTAAATTCTGTTTATTGCTGAGGACAGCAACATCTAAATCTGGGAATTGTTTGATGTGCGTCTAGCATATGATGTTTTCTAACTTGAAGGAAGCAAGGAATTAATTATAAATGAGTGAAAATAGTCATTAAATGCAAGAAATATTGATTACTCCTTCTCAATCATGTTCTCACTCAAGTTATATGTTTAAATAGCAGGAAACACCGCAGAAAGGAGCAAAAACGGAGAAACCAAATTTCCTGCTGGCGCACGACGCTCGGATGTTGGCGCACGGAGCGCCAAACTGGCGCACGGAGCGCGGTACCTGGCGCACGGGGCGCCTTAGCGACGATTTGCTTCTGTTTCGGCCGCGCACGGAGCTCGGGAGGTGGCGCACGACGCTACAACTTGGCGCCCATCGCGCGGGAGTTGGCACACAGAGCGCGGGACTGGCGCACGGCACTCTAGAGTTGGCGCCCGGGGCGCCGTTGACAGATTCAGCTTCTGTTTCTCCCAAGTTTGGGGCGCCAGGCCTGGCGCCCCGTGCGTGGGCGATATATTTTTAAGTGCGAATCAGCCAAAATAAGGCCCAATTGAAGTGTAAGTGAAAGGAGGTTTTCCCAAAACCTAATAAAAGGATGAGAAAGAGAGGAAGAAGGGACTTTTGGAGAATCAAGAGGAGAAAAACAACAAAGAGAGCGGAGATTCCTTGGAGCTTCTCGGAGATTCAAGGATTCGATCGATCAAGACGGAAGATCTTCATCTTTCCTTTCTCTTCTAGGTTTTAAATGCTACTTTATTTTATTGTTATTTTGTCAGACATGAACATGTCTGGCTAGTTTTATCATTGTGGTAAGGGTCACAACCCTTGATGTGAACCCCTTGTACCTTGGTTGAAATTTATGTTTATCTATTTTAATTGAGTTTATCTTTTCTTGTTTTTCATTTTATAATTCTATTGGAACTGATCAATCTAGTAGGATTGCAAGGGTTAGGGTTTTCGATAGGGATGTTGGAATTCTAATTCCTGACAAAGAATAAGATAACTGTTCATGTATGCACTAGGGATAGGCTACATGAACAGCGAACGTTAAAGGTTCATTGATTCTAAGGGTTAACTCGAAAAGGGATTTCTAAGGGATTAGGATTCTAATAGAGTTAACAAGGTTAAAGTAACTAAGGGATTAGGGGTTAACTACTCATATAAAAGATGATGAATTATTCGATCAATTGAATAGGTAAATGTAAACGTAATCCAAGTTGCAAGGTGGGGATCAGAAAGGTGTTTGTTTCTCTTTACCGCAATATTTTCTCAAATATTTTCTCCATCCTTAATCTTTTGTTCTTGCATTCTGAAAGCACTTTTGGAATCATTTACATTTTTAATTTAATTGTTTTAGTTTGTTTCATGAACTACAATCATTCTCAACCTATTTTGATTAATCCAACAAGAGAGGAATAGTTATAACAACTTAGGTGCCTCAATCCTCGTGGAGACGATACTCTACTCACTCTTTATTACTTGGTACGATCGGTGCACTTGCCGATTTTACGCACACTTAGCTTCATGATGGAACCTCTTTCTCCCTTGGTGATTCAAGTGGTATGGCTCTATTCCGGCAGCCAGGTAGTTTGCAATATCGGCAAACCAAGGAGCTTGTTTTTCAGAGATCATCAGAAGCTGCTCATCAGGGAATGTCTCCTTGATATGATCTCCTTCTTGTGGGCTTGCCCTCTCTAATCGAGATAGGTGGTCAGCCAGCTTGTTATCATTTCCTCTCCGGTCCTTAATCTCAAGGTCAAATTCTTGGAGCAACAGTACCCATCTAATTAGTCTTGGCTTGGCATCCTTCTTAGCAAAGAGTTGCTTGATTGCTGAATGATCAGTGAATACTGTGACTTTGGAGCATATTAGATATGAACGAAACTTGTCACATGCAAATACAACTGCCAGCATCTCCTTCTCCGTCACTGTGTAGTTGGCTTGTGCCGGAGTAAGAGTTCTACTAGCGTAGTAAACAGTTTTGAAGACTTTATCTTTTCGCTGCCCAAGAACTGCTCCCAAGCCGAAATCGATGGCGTCACACATTAGTTCAAAAGGAAGACTCCAATCTGGGCTTTGAATGATGGGTGCGGACACCAGCCTCGACTTGAGCTCCAGGAAGGCTGTCAAACTTTTTTCATCAAAATTGAACATCCTGTCTTGCTCCAGAAGTTCACAAAGTGGTTTGGCGATTTTGGAGAAGTCTTTAATGAAACGTCTGTAGAACCCAGCATGTCCCAAGAAGCTTCTGATCCCTTTTACTGTGGTAGGGGGAGGTAGCTTCTCAATTGCTTCCACCTTAGCCTTGTCCACCTCGAGGCCCTTGCTTGAGATTTTGTGTCCTAGCACAATGCCTTCTCTTACCTGTTCAAGGTTATTAAGGCAAGTAGGAAAAGAGCAACCAATGACAGAAAAATCATCCATGAAATTTTCTACTGCTTCTCCTACCAAATCAGTAAACAAAGCAAACATGCATCTTTGAAAAGTTGCAGGGGCATTACATAGCCCAAAAGACATTCTTCTGAATGCAAACGTCCCAAAGGGGCACGTAAAAGTGGTTTTGTGTTGGTCTTCAGGAGCAACCGGGATTTGGTTGTATCCCGAATATCCATCTAAGAAACAAAAGAATTCTTTCCCAGCTAGATGATCCAGCATTTGGTCAATAAAAGGAAGGGGGAAATGATCCTTTCGGGTAGCATTATTTAATTTCCTGTAGTCTTGACAAATCCTCCACCCAGTTATTTTTTTGGTGGCTATTAACTCTTGTTTGTCATTTTCAACTACAGTAATGCCACCCTTTTTTGGAACGCATTGCACAGGAGCAACCCATTTACTATCTGAGATGGGATAGATTATACCTGCATCAAGCCATTTGATGATTTCTTTTCTTACCACCTCCTTTATATTGGGATTCAGCCTCCTTTGATGCTCCACAGATGAGCTGTAAGGGTCTTGGAGCAAAATCTTGTGCATGCAAATTGTTGGGCTAATTCCTTTTATGTCAGTCATGGTCCAGCCGATTGCTCCTTTGTAATCTTTGAGCTTTTGTGTGAGTTGAAGTTCCTGTTCATAGGTTAGCAAAGAAGAAATAATCACAGGGAGAGTGTTGTCTTTACCCAAATAAGTGTATTTCAGGTGTTCAGGTAAGGGTTTTAACTCCAAGGTAGGTGGTTGCTCTACTGAAGGCAATTTCGGTCTTTGCTCCTGCTCTGATCGGTTTAAGGATTCAAAGACCCTTTCTTTCCTTCCCTGGGGTTGGTGGAAACTGATGGATGCAAGGTATTCTTCCAGCTCTTCAAAGTCCTTCATGCCTATCTCTGGCTGCAAATGCTCCTGCTGTTCTTCTCTTATGACCGAGTCAAGGATCGAAATGCTAGAGCATTCCTCAGTGTTATCTTCACCAAACTTTATTGCTTTCATGACATTAAACTTCACTTCTTCTCCGTTTACACCTCATAGAAAGTTCACCCTTTCTGACATTTATGATAGCATCACCGGTAGCCAGGAATGGTCTGCCCAGAATTATTGGACCTTCTTGATCTGCTTCAAAATCTAAGATGATGAAGTCAGCTGGTAGAATGAACTTGTCTACTTGGACAAGGACATTCTCAATTTTTCCTTCTGGCTTGGCTATAGATCGGTCTGCAAGTTGAAGAGTGGTTGTGGTTGGTCTTGCTGCTCCTATGTCAAGCTGCTTGAAGATGGAAGCTGGCATTAGATTTACACTTGAGCCCAGATCACAAAGTGCCCGACCAAGATAGTTCTTCCCAACTGTACACGGGATGGTGAATATACCAGGATCCTTTAGTTTGGGAGGAATTTTAGTCAGGTACTTGCACGATTGTTGAGTGAGGGCTACGGTCTCAAACTCTTCGATCTTTCTTCTTTTTGACAAAATGTCCTTCATAAATTTTGCATACGAAGGCATTTGCTCCAGAGCTTCTACTAGATGAATGTTTATGTGAAGTTGATTCATCAAGTCAAGAAACTGGCTAAACTGCTTATCCTCGTGTTGCTTTTTCAACCTTTGTGGAAAAAGAGGCTCAATCGGTTCACTTCTTCTCTTGCATGGGGGAACATAAGTTGGAACTGAAACTGGTTCACTGACTTTTGTTGCTCCAAGGTCTGCCACAGGTGTTGTGTCATCCGATTTGATTTCAGCAGACTCATTGCTCTGGACCTTCTCTTCTGGTCCTGTCTGAGCTTCAAGGTGTGAAGGGTCAGTGGCTTCTTCAACTTCCTTTCCTATGGGCTGTTTTGCTGGTTCGCGCTTTCGAGGTCATGCCACTAAATCTGGGGGTGGTAAAGTCTTTCCATCTCGTAGGCTTATAGCATTACAATGCTCCTGGTTATCCTGAGACGGCTTTTCTGTGTCACTAGGGAGTGTCCCTGGTTGCCTCTATTTGAGTGCTCCAGCCAGCTGACCAATTTGGGTTTCTAGGTTTCGCATGGCTGCGCTGTTCTGATTCATGTACTCCTTGACAGTAGTCTCAAAGGATTGGGACTTCCCTTCACCCTTATCCCAGTTTTGTTGGTTCTGCCTGGGATACGGGGGTCGGTTCTGGTAGTTTCCTCCACTACCTCCAGCATTATTCTGATTCCTCCAGCCTCGGTTATTGTTCCCTTGATAGTTGTCATTGCTCCTGTTGTTGTTGTCATACCCTCCTGCATAGCACACAGCAGCTAGATTGTTACAGTCCTCATATTCATAAGGACCTCCACAAGTGGGGCAACTCTGACTTGATTGAGTCAAGAGAAGTTGCTCAGTTGGTTTTTTCTGTTCCATGGGCTTCCAGTTTTTTATAGTGTTCTGGAGCGAAGCCATTTGTGCTGAAAGAGCATCAGCTGAGCTTAGCTCAAGAACTCCTGCTTTCTTAGGAGCACTGTGTCGTGTGGAAGGCCATGAAATATGTTTTTTTGAAAGTTTTTCCAACAACTGGTAGGTTTCTGGATAAGTAAAATCCAAAAGATCTCCCCCTGCAGCTGCATCAACAGTTGCTTTCAATGGTGGGGTTAAGCCATGATAAAACGTGTGAATGATGCCCCAATCAGAAACTCCATGATTCGGGCAAATTCGTATCAACTCTTTAAAGCGTTCCCACGCTTCATACACACTTTCTCCATCATACATTTGAAAGGAAGCTATATCAGCCCTCACTTGGGCTTGTTTTGCTTGGGAGAAAAATCGGGTAACAAACTGTTCCGCCAATTGCTCCCAACTGGTGATGGAGTTTGGGGGCAATGTTCTCCTCCATTCTTTGGCTTTTCCAGCTAAGGAAAATGGAAAAAGCCGCATCCGCATGTTTTCTTCCGAAATACAATGAACTTTGAAATTATCAACTATCTCAGTGAAATTGTCCAAATGACTGTGAGGGTCTTCCATGGGCAGTCCATGGAACTGACCAGCGTTCATAATCATTTGGAACATTGCAGGTTTTATTTCAAAGTTCGGGATATTCAAGGGAGGGGGAACATACCCTCGTTCTGGACCATTTCTGAAGGGAGCAGCCATATCATTCAATAATGGCCCTCTTCCTTCATTCGGTCCTTGTTCATGCTCATGATTATGATTTCCATTGTTATCATTGTTTACAACCTCCTCCATTGTAATGTTTCTCAACCTTTGAATTCTTCTTCTATTTCTGAAGGTTCTCTCGGGTTCTGGATCAAAAAGTACTATTTCCAGTCCAAGTTCTGTAGGTTTTGTGCTCATACAAATGGAGGAGGTCTATCAAAACAAAAAGACTGCAATTTAAACAACAAAAATGTTTCCTTAAAAACGCCCTTTCTTGCCAAATGATCCCCGGCAACGGCGCCAATTGCTTGGTCAAACCGAGAGCTGCTCGGGAATATCTTTTCAGAGAGCAAGAGTGCATAGTAATAATCAGGATTTGCCAACAGAAGCAATCTACTCTGACTAAGAGCAACCCTCTTCAACTATACGCAAGCGTACGTGTCAAGCAATATAGGGTATTGTAGCCTCAGATGTATCGTCCTCAGGGAGCAGTTGTGAAGTAAGAAGCGCTAAAGGAAACTTAATTTGTAAAATGGAGCAATAAAAGAAAGTATTATTCTCAGCTAAGCTTCACAAAGAGCAATCTCTGGGCAGCTAGTTAAACAATGTTAACCATTCTGGACCAGATGAGAGCAGTGAATGACTTAGCACGGTCATCGAATAAAAAGGCATCAATTTAAGTAACTTCAAGAGCAATCAACGAAATGAAAGTAAGAGCATCAACTAGTAAAACACAGTTCAGTTATCGTGAGGAAAAGGTTGTGATAGAAGTTTGAGTTAAGATGAATTTCAGAAAAAATCAAGTAGGTGTTACGGGTTCCATGTTTTCATCCCTTTGGTTAACCCTTCTTGGTAGCATAGTTTATGAGTGGATTTTGCTCCTTCCCTTGCTTTGCTATAGGTAAGCAGAGGGTAAGGCCTTACTCTCCACGTTACTCCATAGTACTTGGAGTTATATTCAAGGAAACCATGTTGCCTTCTCAAAAGAGCATGGATTCACATGGCAGTGCTCCCCATTCCAGGTGTTTCTCCCTCCTTTCTTCAGGCTAAACTACCCCAGGATCTTGATAATGCTCTGCACGCCTTTATCAGTGTTTCATCAACCAAGTGGTCCCGGGATGAGGTTGTCAGCCCAAACGGTTTCACAAAATCAATAAATTAAACCAAAGAGCAACTCAAAATTCATTTATAAAATATGTGTTCCTTACAAAGTTATCCTAAGACAAAAGGGATTACTTCTATGGAACCCTCACCTACTTAGAGGAAGTTATCCTAGGATGGGCGCTGATCCCCTTTCATGAGGATTGCTTGTTCCTTTTATAGGGTTCTTCATTTGATCTCCATTGTTCCTTTCATCAAGGGTTGTGCTTTGTTTAAATCCTCTCCAATGGTAGTTTTTCTTTTTGCCAGCTTGGCCTTAAATGGAGATGATCCCCCTTGCTTTTGGCTCCCTTTGTGAGTAGGAGTATCGGATTCAGGGAGGCACCTCCACTCCTTCTGCGGCAGCTGACGTGGCTGCTTTTGATTGCTCAGCTCCTTTGCTTTCGTACTGTAGCAGAGGTAGCACCTCCACCTTCTCTGCTGTGGCTGACGTGGCGGCTTCCCATTGCTTCCTTTGACTGCTGTTGTACTACAGCAGGTTTTTCTTTTCCTTTCTGCGCAACACTTCTTCTTCTCTCTTCATTTTGTGGTTCCTTCTGATGGGCCTTAGGTGTCCTGAACAAAGCAAACTAACCCAATAGTCATATGTGAAAGAGATAATGTTAAATTTGCTCCAGGTCTACCTTAACTCCCACTTTCGGTATTGCTCTAGTGCACTATTCAAAACAGTTGCTCTATATGGAAAGAAGAAGGTTGAAGGGAGTGATTTATAACCAAACATGGGTTTTGTGGAACAATTTACACTTAATGGGCCTCAACTTTTGAGGACCATCAAAACCCTAAGTTCCACTCTTCCCTACGTGAGTTTCCTTGGTGGCTGACCAGAGAACACTATTCCATTGCTTTCCCTTCTCCATTCTTGAGCTTTGAGGCTATTTTCTTCATGAAAGCTTCCCATAAACACTTGTTGTGAGAGAGAGTTATCATTGGAAGTGGGTTGTGGTCTTGCTTCTGAGTTAGAGAGTCAGTTTGAAGGAGAGTTGGGTGCTGACTTTGAGTTTGGAGAGTGTGTGAACCATTTACTTGGCATTGGTGGTGCCAAGGAGCCATCTTTGGGTGCAAGAACAACCTTTGAGGGAGCATTTTCGTTTTCTGTACAAGTCAGAGTTTGGGGAGTTGATTGGTGAGCTCCATGAGCCTTTGCTTTGCTGTTTAGAACCTTGGTAAGCCTTACCAGCTTGATCTTGAGTTTATGTGGTTAAAAATAGAACCTTGATGCATGTAATGAACCTATGATCATAACCTAACGTTGGGTAATGTTAAACACACCTTAAATTGTATGTTTAAGCTTCTGTGTGCATGAAATGAACCACCTTTGGGAGGGATCGCGAAATGCGGAACTGCATTCTGTCACGAAATATCCGGATATTTGGCTTGAAATATCCGGATATTGATATCCGGATATGGGTTTCTGGATATCCAGATATGGATATCCGGATATGGGATGTGGAAATATCCGGATATTGATATCCGAAAATGTCCCCGATGAATATCCGGATATTCTGGGTTTACGAAGAATAGTAGCTGCATTGTTCATACAGAACTGTATTTGGGCTTTGTGGATCCTAGATTGGTAAAGTGGGACTTCTGTAATCATTAATCTAAGTCAGAATCAAGTGATTAAGGGCTTGTGGCTTTGTGAGAAGCCTTAAGACATGAAATGTAAAGGAAATGCGTAGTTTGTGTGCCTTATGCTTGTTAAGCATGAATATTGATATATTGTTGGTCCAAAACAGATTGTGATTCTGCTGTGTTTGGGCTTTGAGATTGTTGGACTCTTGGCTTGGATTGTTAGCTTGCAAGGTAAGCTTTTGTGTCCTCGATTTAGCCATTATCGGTTACACCATGTCCCATGGGGGCATGGTTATATGCATGATGTTGTTTTCATGATATATTGATTTGTTGAAATGCTGTTGAGCTGTTATATGCGAGTGCCTTTATGATATGCATGTGGTGTTCCACCTATATGGTAAGCTTGAGTATGTGGTACATACAAGAGGGTGAGGCTGTGGGTGAGGTGCAAGCGGTGTTCCTTGTTCTTATTGTGGGGTTGTAGACGTACGTCCTGCATTTCTCTGACCAGTAGAATAGTGATAACACACATGGCAAGAATATCTGTTGCACTGGATAGTTTTGGAACTTATACTGTTAAATGCTTTTGAACTTATATTGCTCGTGTATGTGAGCTTGGGGTGGAAGATCCTTGAGGACCCCTTGTCTTACTGAGATTTCTTTTTAGAGATCTCACCCCACGTTTGGGGCACATATTTCAGGTTCAGGTAATGCGGGGGTTGAGACCTCTGGCAGCAGGAGGCCGGAGCTTAGCTGATTATATATGTTGTATGCTGACATGACTGGATATTGGATGCTGTTTATGTTTCCTGTCTATATATTGATATTTGAGTTGAGACTCTTTTGTGGGCTTTGTTGCCTTATCTGGTAAGCATGGGGTTTGTCCATGCCACATTGATGTTAGTACTTGTAGCTTGAGTTGTATAAACTATCAGCCTATCAGGGTTGTCCGGCCTACGTGTGGTAGTTCCGTGACTAGAGACATATTTATGTTATTTATATATTGAGATATTTCAGTTAGCTGTCTTTTGCAATTTACATACAGGCAATGTTTTATGAAATGAATTAAGTAATTCAACTTGGTTAATGATAATGACGTCATAATTGAAAAGAAAAAGATATTCCGCATTTTTAAATTAAGTGTGGCTTAATACGATGATATGATAACAAACCGGATATATACGGGGTGTTACAGTCAAGGACTGGTATAGTACTTAACCAACGCAAATACGCACTTGAACTTTTAGCTGACGCTGGTCTTCTGGGCTCCAAGCCTTTTTCCACTCCAATGGATGCTCAAGTGAAACTTAGTCGTTCTCAAGGCTGTATTTTACAAGATCCAGCTCTCTATCGTCGGTTGATTAGACGTTTGCTTTATTTAACAACTACGCGCCCAGATATTTGCTTTGCTGTGCATCAATTATCACAGTTTGTCTCTAATCCTACTGATACTCACATGAATGCTGCCCACCGTGTCTTGAGATACATTAAGAACTCACCTGGTACTGGCTTGTTCTTTCCTATTTCTAGTGACTTACATGTCAAGGCCTTTGCTGATGCTGATTGGGCTTGTTGCCCAGACACTCGTCGATCTGTAACCGGGTTTTGCATTTTTGTGGGATCTTCCTTGGTCTCATGGAAATCCAAGAAGCAAACCACTGTTTCCCGTTCTTCATCCGAAGCAGAGTATCGTGCTCTTGCAAGTCTTTCTTGTGAGTTACAATGGCTCAAATATCTCTTTGAAGACCTTCATATTTCATGGCTCAAACCTGCATCCATCTACTGTGACAATCGGTCTGCCATATACTTGGCTAATAACCCTACATTCCATGAACGTTCTAAGCATATAGAACTTGATTGTCATGTTACGCGAGAAAAACTTGTTTCTGGACTCATACGCTTACTTCCTGTCTCATCAGCTGATCAACTAGCTGACATTTTTACTAAACCATTGTCTTCCTCAGTTTTTCGTTCTTCTATTTTCAAGCTAGGTGTTCTCAATATCCTATGCCCATCTTGTGGGGGGGGGGGGAAGGGGGGTATTACCAGAGTCCAAGACCATTAACTCTCAAGCCCATGTCCAAGCCCAAGTTCAAGGCCAAGCAGTAGCCCAAGTTCAAGGCCGAGCAGTAGCAGCTCCTGAAGCTTCCAATGCTTGCATAAGAAGAACAGATCATGAAAGATAAATGCTAACAACTTTTTGTTAAGACGTTAACACAGTTGTAATTCAATTAGAGTTAGTTATTTCTTCCCTTATGTATTGAGCTCCATATAAATTGGACTATGATGTAAGCTTTCTGAATTAATTCAATGGAATCATTATTATTCATTTTTGTTAGTGACTGTAAGGTATGTTATTGGGGCTAGAGTTTGCCTGTGACTGTAAGGTATGTTATTGGGGCTAGAGTTCGCCTAGGATAGAGGTTACAAAAGGTTTTGGGCTAAAAGAGATTCTACTTCGGTTATCGATCTATCTAAGAATGGGTGCTCGGTTATCGATCTATCTAAGAACGGAGTGAAATTTTACTGCACCCGGAATACAAGAGATTCGGTGGGACAAACCAATGAGAAGCTGGCATTTTTTGTGCAAACAGTACGGAGGAGAGAGAATTTTTTATTGTTAATCCAGGTGTTATGCTTTCAATGGAAGTCCCATCATACCCCTGGTGCACTTTAAATATTTCCCTAAGAATGGGTGCTCTAAACAATAGAATTCAATCTTTAATCAATAGAGATTGGACTCTGGGTGCACCTGATAAAAGAAATAGGATAGGATAAATTATTTTATCATATTTTTATTGTTTGGTGAATTAATAGAATAAGATAATCTTATTATGTTCTTATCCTACTTAGCCTGATTTCTAATCCTAAAAGTATGTTTGATGTGATGTATAAGGCCGAATAATATAAGCTTATATTATATGTTAAGATATTTTTAGTTGTTTGGTGTACTCATTGTATAGTACAAGCTTATATAGCAGGATCCTTTTATACATCAAAATAATTTATAACTTAATCAGGCTTAGAGATGTGGGATTAGGCCTTATAAGAGGTTGATGTATTAACTTCTCAAGAATTAATATATTAAAATGAAAAATAATTTTTTAATATATAAATTTTAAAATATTGGAGATTTTAGTTTTTATAAAAATTAATATTTTTTTGACACACTATCAATAGATTTGTATAAAAATTAATATCATATGACATATTTGAAAGAATTATATAAATTTTTTATTAAAAGGTATTCTTGTCAAAAATATTTATTTTTATCATATCTAGTATCATACAATGCATTACCAAACACTGAATGATATTATCTGATACACTATATTATCTGATACAATACCATGCCAAATGATGGATAATATTAAAATTTAATCAGATTTTATACAATCAGACCTTATACTATCATGTTTTATACTATCAGACCTTATCATATACTATATATCAAACATGTCCTAAGAGGGGGCTTGGGTTAAGAAAGGGATAGGATAGGATAATAAATTTAATTTTTTATTTTTCCCACAATAGCTCTTAAGGACAGCTGCATCCCACGCCCCTTGCATTGTCTGCTTCGTCTTCTCCCCTGCACTCTTCAACTTCTCTTTCATCGACCCCGTAATCTCTTCTATATTCTCCTTCGCTCCACATGCACCCTCCTTGGCCTTATCTTTCACCCACTCCGCTATCTCCATCGCCTTATCACCATCTTCCTTCGTCTTCTCAGCCATCCAAAATCTTTGTCTTCTATAGGATGTCAATATAGGTTATGACACGCGGGTCGACCGCGACACGACAAGAAAATTCCTCTCTGGGTTGACTCGCAAAAAAAATCGTGTCGAATTCGTAATGATGTATTCGTGTTCATGTTGACCCATATCTTTTTTAATTATAATTTTTTTAAATTTTGACCCTTTTTTAAATAAAAAAATCAATTATCGTTTTAACCCCTATTTTGCATGTTATTTGTGTCGTGTCGTTTCAACCCGTAAAAAAATCGTGTCGTGTTCGTGTTGAAGATTTTGACACGAATAAAAATTTGTGTCGTGTTCGTGTTGATATATTCTTATCGTGTCAAATTCATGTCGTGTCAACCCGTTTTGACACCCCTAGTCTTCTACCTCACGTCTTGCCTCTGTAGAGAGTCATATCTCGTTCCTTCTATCGCATTTCTCCACTGAAAAAAGAAAAAACCAAAGGAAAAATATATGAAAACCCACTTGAGAAAATCAAACCCTATTGGACCCTGATCTTGATAATGTTTTTGCATTTTGGTTAACAGGTCTTTTTAAATGAACCTTTTTTTTCTTTTAAAAAAAGAGTTTTAGAAATTGTGAATAATTAGAAATAGGAATTAATACATAATTAAGTTAAAAGAAAAAAAATTAAAAAGTATATAAAATTATGCTATAAAAGGTATTTTTGTCTAATTATATCATATTTTGACGTTATCTGATTGATTTCAAACACATAATAGGATAATGCAATCCTATCAGTTTGTCTATCCAGTGTACATCAAATGCAGAATATGACATGAGCTTATCATGCCCATATTATATCCTACATTTATCCAGTTCTCTTATTCTATCATGTCCACCAAATGAGCTCTTAGAAAAGAAAATGCCTTAGCTGATTGGCTGGCTTCTAGTGCAACCTACCAAGCATGAGATTTGGAAATCCTTGATAGTCCTCTTATGTAGTGTAGAAATCCCTAGAATGGTCTATAGCTAATTGGTTTTCTCTTTGGGTTTTTTTTCCTTTAACTCCAAAGAAAAAAGAGGAAAAAAATAAATAAAAATATATCTTTTTGTGTGCACCAAACTCGTTACTAAGAAAGGAAAAGAGAAAAAAAGGCCTTACACTTCATATTGGCCCAATTTTACACTTCATATTGGCCCAATTACTCATTTACTTTCTTTTATACTATTATGTAGGAAATTGAAAAGGAAATAAGAAGTCCAATAGCCCACTACTCCCCCAAATTTTAAGCAATAGTCGAGAGATGAATGTGTTAATATACTTCATGTGTAACTCCAGAACGAGGAATAACTTGAGTTCCTTGCATAGGTCTAGCACCAATTCTTTGGGAATAGGCATAGGTCTAGCACTCATTCTTTGGGAACAGAATCGCAAAGAAGATTGTGGTTCTATAAACCAATAAGTCCAAGAATAAGAGGAATCTACATTGGCAATGGCAAGTGACTTGAACAATTCCATTGTCTTAAGGCACTGAGCCAAGATTCAGATTACAAAGTGGGGAACCAGCGAATCTGTTCCTGCTTTCTTATTCAGTGTCCCTTTGATTTTAATATTTTTTGTTAGTGAGAGTTCATTTTCCTTCCTGGGAATTTTCAAAAAGAAAAAACGTACAGCAAAATATTTACATTTTTGTAAGTTTAATTCCTTTTATTCCACAACCATTCCTGATAAATTGTTCCTATGATCTCTCATTCTTTATGAGTAAGGAAGAACCAACCGTGTATAACGACGGGAGGAATTGGTTTGAGTCAACTTATACTTTAGCCGTGTAAACACAATACACGTATTTGAGGAGGAACGATTGGCCAAATTGAAATTCCAAGCTAACATTAACAATTACATTGATGTTCCTCAATTACTATTTATACTTGTAAATACATAGATTTTACCGATTACATTTCTTTTAATCAAATCCAAAGTAACTTTCCATCTGGGTATGATAACCGGGACATTATACTCCCAATTATTACTTGGAGGTATGCATTTGTGTTTGTGCAATCATCTTTGAAATTTTTCTTAAGTGATCCGCACACCAACATATATGTTCTTGGATGGTCCTAAATTTTATTTTCTATCTTAGCCCAATTCTTGCAATTTGTTAATAAAAATGATACGAGAAAATAAAATAAAAAACAAGAAAGAATTTTGAATCAAGTACCTTAATGACAATTTGGAATGCTAATTTTGGATTGGATCAAAGATCCCTTGTATTTTGTTTCTAAACTGCATGAATCTAAATCCTTCAAAATTAGTTTACCTTTGGTAAAAGGGTTTTATGTTAATGAAAGACAATGTTATCTTGTTCATGGCATTTATTTTTATTTTTTTTGAAATATTTCAATCTGTTCATCGTTTTGTGACTAGTCTGATTCGGGACTAGTCCCTTCTTACAGTGTTATCTTATTCATGGCATTTTGTTCACTAGCATACAAATTTATGGCATATCATTAAACTAGTTCATCTCACAAATTAAGTATTCAAAAAAGAAAAATAAAACCCCCCTAAATTCCCTTATATATATAGTCTTTGCGTTTTTTTTTTTTCTCTTAAATTTTTTAATAAAATAAGTCTTTTCTGTATTTTTATTTTATTTTAGAAGTTAAAAGTCAAAATATAAAACAAAAATAATTCAGATATGTTCTTCAAATTTTATTTTAAAAACTAAAAAATAATTATAATTTTTAGAATTATTTTTACAAAACCGGTCTTATGAAATAAATTTTTTATTTTTTTCCTGAAATTTAAAAAACTGTTTTTTTAAAAAAAATTCAAACAAGCCCATGGCTTTCGTGATTCACTGTTTTTTATAATTTATTGCTTTCGCTTTTGCAATATACAAAATTTGTAATCTACTACTTTTGCAGTTTATGAATTTATGTAGCTTTTGCAATTAGTAAATTTTCACATTTTACATCCGCTAAACACGAAAAAACCTACATTACTACTGTTGTAGGTACATCTTTATTATAAGGGGAAAGTTTTGGGATATGAAGGAAATTATAAAAAAGTTATGTGTTAAAATGGTAATTTTTTTCCATTTTAAGTAAATAAAAATACCAAATTTGGTACTCCTGTAATATCGTAGAAATTTCCGCTAAACACAAGGGAACCTTAGTTAATAGGAGGAGAGATTGCCATTAAGAGTAATATAATAGAGACTAAATACTTTTTTTTGATCCCTAACAAAAAATATGGTCTCCACTTTAGTCCTTTATAAAAAGAAATTAGTCAGTTGGTCCTTCACAAATTCAAAGTGGACCCATTTAGTTGAAATCGTGGTCTCTCACAATTTCAAAAAAGACTCATATTAGTCCCTGGACTTAAATGGGTCCACTTTGAATTTGTTAGGGACCAACTGACTAATTTTTTTTTGTAAGGGACTAAAGTGGGGACCGTATTTTTTTTTAGGGACCCAAAAGGGTATTTACTCTATAATAGATGATGAGTAAATACTCTTTTTGGTCCTCAGCAAATTTTACGACGCATGTTCTAGTCCTTAGCAAATAAAAAGGCCCGTCGTGATCCCTAAGAAATTCAAAATGGACCCATTTAGTTGAAATTTTGGTACCTCACAAATTCAAAAAAGATCCATATTAGTCCCTAAAAGGACTAAAATGGGTCAATTTTGAATTTCTTAGGGATCTCGGTGAGCCTTTTTATTTGCTAGGGACTAAAACGGGTGTCGTGAAATTTGTTGAGGACCAAAAAGAGTATTTACTTATAGATGATCGAAATGAGGAAATAGTAAATATACAATAATTTAAGGCTTTAATAGCTCTCATGTTGCTGCAGGTCAGAAAATTTGCAGCAACACTTACTTTCACTAGGATTCGGTTTCGTATCTTAGAATTTTTTTTTATTTTTTTTTTTAATTTCATGATTCGGCTCCGTATCTTATGTAAATATATTTGCTGCAAGTTTTTCCATGAGCAATAACAGCAGAAACGAGGAACCCATAATTTAACGATCTTCCATGCTATTTCCCTGAATTTGAGAGAATTTCACTGAATTTGAGAGAGAGCGCTTTCATTGGCAAAACACACTTTGTAATATGAGAACTTTTTTGTCATCTTTTTCAGCCTTGTGATATTTGAGTTATCTAGTTTTTGCACTAGGCTAATTTTATATATCTGAGTGTAACAAATAAAATATTTCTACAAAAATAAAACTATATATATGAAAAAAAAAATTATTCCGCATTGTTTTTGGGTGGACATAACAAAAGGACCCACAAGAAAATGGAAAGATGGAAAAAGAGCCTGCACGCGTATTAAATTTAAAACCGGTCATGATCATTTGTCCCGTAATGCAATGCAGAAAACCAAAAAAATTTCAAAAAATCATAATAGACGAAATTGAATGCCAAGCTTGACAAAACTACCAAAAAAAAAAAACGTAAAATAATGCTTAAGATAGCAAAAGAAAACTCTATCAATTTTTCAATTTTTGTTTTTTCTGGCTTCCATGTTAGTCCCATCTTTGAGAGTTTCATGGGCATCATTTTCCATTCTGAGGCTGAAAAGACAAGCTGCTTGAAGATACAAAGCAGTAGGCCACTCAGGAGATACCACTTGGGCTTGCATAGCATCCCCTAGAGCTTCTTGTGGCATGTCATTCATCAAATAAGATAAGCAGCGCCTTGCATACACTGTAGGTGACACCATTGTCCCTCCATCTATGAACTAAAATAACAAAAAGAAAAACATATAAGAAAATGAAAAGGGTTATACTGACAAATTTTATTTTTTTTACAAACTATATTATGCCTTACTGGTAAAACTTCATTCAAGAGTATCTTATCAGTGAGACATAATATAGTTTGAAATAAAAAATTTGTAAACATAACTTTCCCCTAACAAAATTATGCACATCATAGCTCCATGCTGGAAGAAGGAAAACGCATACACATCATCAACTAAATTAAAGGGATTCAAAAACACCCTTTTGGATAATTAGGAAAATAGAGTGCAATATCATAGTTATAAGTAACCATTTCAATCCAAAATTTTAAATTTGTAAGTAATCTCTATATTAGACATTTCTAACATATCCCCTCGTATAAGAGTTTGTCGGACTTGAAGAATAAATAATACACAGGAGTACAGGACCATTTACCTGTATTAAGAAGTTCCATAATAATTAATTATTTATTAATAAAATGAAGGTGGTAAAGTTAGTGACAAGCTTTGATATCATATAAAGTAACAATTTCAACCCAATAATTTAAGATTGTAAGTGATGTGTACGTTAATAATTTTATATTAGACTTATCACAGCAATATTAACAACATCCAATTTAAGCAATAGTCCTTAAAAGGCTCTTACTTGAGTGTAGCAGTCTATGGCAGTGACAAAGTCCTTAGCTCTAAAAGCATTATCTCCACGCTTCTTTAAATTCAAGGTCTCCTGCATTTGACTGGTCCATAATTGAAAGGAAAGCTACAATTCCAACATTATAAGAAGGATCAACATTGGAGTTAGTAATAGAAAGTAGAGGGAAAAGTGTGTAAACAAAGCTCATTTCCCTCTCTTTTATACTGTATTCAAGTGAGATGAAACCCTCCTGCGTAAGTTGAAGATGGTGGCAAACCTCATTGGCAATTCCTTCATCATCCTTGTAACCACTCTTCTCTAATATTTCATGTAGGGCAGTAAGATCCAATCTCAAACAAGCTTCACCAAAAGGTGTCAATGACAATGGTTTTGTTGAGGGTGCAGCTTCATGCCGGAGACCCATCAGAACATATGAGGCCACCTACTCATATACTATCCAAATGAGAAATTATAGTCATCCTAAGATTGGTATAAAACATTTCACACATTGCTTTACAACAAACATAATACTTTAGTAATTAAATATATATTAACATTTGCATAGTCCTAAACTATGTGTAAACAACCATTACATACTTAAAATTTCAATCCACTTTAGTGATAATCAGCCAGCTTAAGAAACACAACAATTGGCAAAGGATGATTAAAATGATAAAAAAACCAGGTTTATAAATCAGGGAAGAATATGTATAGCAATTAATGTAGATATTATCAAAGCTTATCTATCATTTGCGGGGTTTACCTCTGTTTCTTTCTGAAGTGACATGAGAGATGCAACTAGAGACTTTGCATTTGGTCTCTCACGAGCTTCATATTGTAAACAACGAGAAGCCAAACGAACCAACTCAGTTCCATCATCCTTTGAAAAGTGACCCTCTAAGGCAGAATCCATCAACATCAAAAAGTTTTTGCCACGAATCAGGTCAAGTGCCTGCAAATAAAGAGAAGTGAATGCTGAGAACATCAAATATTTCTACTGCATTTAGTTTGGTACATCAAACATCAAATATTTGCACTTCATTAATGTCCATTCTGTATGAACATTAAAGATTTGGCACAGATGTTACCACTGAGAAGTACTATTTTGCAACTTGAAATAGATCTGAGTAACAAACTAATTGACAATATGACTACTATACTAGAAGAATGCTGAAGAGTATAGAACACTGTCCTTTCTATCAACTCTTTGAATATTCGTAAAAAAAAGCCCAAATTGGAGTTCAACATACCAAATATACTATTCCTTAACTTTTCAGTAGTTCAACACACACACACACATATATGATAGTATATCCCACAAACTGAATGTGTATTCTTAATTATATCAGCCATTAACATTCTTGTCGAAAATCAATGGTCTGAAGATCACATATGAAGTTACAGTTTGTTCAGGACTAAACTTTTTGAAGAAAAACTTACATGGCTTGGGGGAATATGTTTACCACTCAAGAGATCTAGCAACAGGGTTCCAAAACTGTAAACCACGCTCTCTTGTGTCACTCTACCTGCGTATAAACCGAAATGTACAAAAGAACATCTGTCACATGCCAATATATGCAAACTGATCCCACATATGTTTCCCTCACCATGCTTCCAATTTGAGAGAGAGATCATAAAAAGAAGGGTTATCCTTAGGCTAGGGAAACAAGAAAAAAAAATTGTAAGTTGTCTTTTACAAGATGAATTTGAACATAAAATTCCCATATAACAAAGCCAATATTTACATTCCAAAAACTGAAAAAAGCAATTAATCAACTTTTTTTATACTTTTTTCTTCTAATCTTATTCCAACTAATTTGCAAAAGTGGATGTAAAATTAAATGCAGGCCCTCTTTATGATGCAATAAATAAAGATCCTGTCTTAACAGACAGGGAAATTGGAATATTATTAATAGGTCTATGACCATTCAAACCAATCTATATTTTATGGTTGAATCAATGGCAGATTCCTCAGACTTCTTTTATTTTGTGACTTCAGAAGTTATATGCCAAAGATAACATCCTAAAAACTTCACCAGTTCTTAAGTACTCAGGAGGGGTGAAAGCCAAGTTGGTGCTGTAACTCTTGCCATCTCTGCTGTTCTTCATGAGCCCGAAGCACGACAACCTAGGATTACCATCCTGTTGATACAACATAAGCACATATTTCACAAAAAGAAAGAAGCTAGGATTGATTAGAAAGGGAACTTCAAGCACATATTTCACAACCAATACCCCTTATACCTGATCAAACAAAATCCTATAGGCATTGAGATCATGATACAAGCCCCTTCCTTTACTAGTGCAATATTCTAGAGCTTGAGCTAAGTAGAAAGCCACCCTCAACCTCATTGCCCATTTCATGGGCTGTGCCTCCCCTGCACCAAATCAACCATAATTTTTTTTTTTCTGTGTTCAGAATTCAAAGGCCAAAGACCATGATTTAACTAAAGATTTGAAACCCAACAAAGATTAACACAAAAAGTTATAGTAATCACAAAGAACCCACAATGAAAGAGATGCTTAGCCAGAGTCTCATGGGGCATAAACTCTTCTACTAGCAGCCTCTCATCCCCTTCGTAGCAACAACCAATCAAATTTGCTAAACGTTCACTTCTAAGGCTCCCAACTTGTCTGGCTTCCTCCTACAAGGACAAAACACCATTTTTTTCATGCTTAGTACAAGAAAGCAAGTCCAAGAATGGTTCAAAAATTGAAGTGAAAGTGCAAACAAGTGTAAGTGCAAGTTAACAAACGATGAATTGGCGAGAATCAGGCCAAGCGAACTTGTTGAAACGTTTGATGGCAATCCATTGTCCATTCTCAAGCTTCCCTTTGTAAACAACATTGGGAGCTTTCTCACCATGCTCAGACACTATGTTTTCTGATGAGAACCCGTTTGTGGCACCCTTCAGTTGCTCCAAGCTGAACTCACTAAAACTCGGCCACAAGTTTTTTTCACTCTTGCCACCATTTTCTGCAATAAAGATTACATTTTTAAGCTGAGCAAGAGATTCTAGACAAAGGGTGTGTGCTTAAAATACAAATGCAGAAAACAACACAAACCTTGGTCAGAGGATTCAAGCACAGAAGGTTTGAGGTTGGCGTGGAACCAGCACAGAAAGAATTTAGAGCAACAAGCCCTCATTTAAGTGTTGAATGGCTAGTGTAGAATGATCAGAAAGTGTTCATTGTTGTGCGTCCATTTGGTTTATGACTCTTGTGTTGTGTTGTGTCTGAACATAAATGGAAAGAGTTTGCATTTGAAAAGGTTTCTACTTATCTACTTTTAAGGTGCTTCAACAATGCTTCATTGTACCTCAATTGCTGATGTACATTACACAAATACAAGCTGTTAATTGTTATAAATTATAGGAGAAAGTATATCTGCTTTTAAAGCATACATATTTATGTCACTTCAGAAGAGAACTAGATATAAAGAGGTGAAACTTTTATTTATTTATTTTTTTTTTAATAAGACTTATATCTTTTATATCTATTTCTCTGTTAAAATAATATAAATATATATCCTTTAAAATTACACGCATTTTTGTCTAGATTATAATGTAAAACTTGCTTGTTTACCTTCCTTTTTTAAACTTTCCTCTCACCTCTCTCTCTCTATCACTCTTAAATTCTTCTGTGGTTCAATTTGTAAAGGGTCTTTCCTATTCGTAACTTTCTGGTTTTAGCTTTTTGCTTTTCTGCATTCTCATCATTTTGCTTAACATTTAACAAAAGGAAATTTAAAAATATACTTTTGTGAATTTTATTATTATTAACATTATTATTTTTATTGTATATATACATTGGCAAAGGAATATTGTTAATCTAAATGAATTCCATTTCTAATCTGATGGAAATTAATCTAATTCGTTATTTTGTATTATTCCATGATTGTCCTTGGGTAATCCTATGACCCGGCCGAGTAATGTGAGAGATAAAATTTGAGTCGAGTGATATAGTAATTATTCAGCTCTAGTTTTAAAGGTTGCTTCTGAAACTTGAATCCCTCTTTTTTTGGCAATTCGTACATTGCCAAACTCATATTGTCACTTGAGCCAATCTTAAAGAGTCATGTGATTTGTTTCTTATTGTTATTTTTTTATTTTTTTTGGATACATATTGTTATTTATTTTATATTCAAAAGAAACATGCACTATTTTTAAATAAGTAACCACCAAACCAAAGACAAAATGGCAAGAAGATATTGTTTTATTTGAAAAGAAAATAAGAACATTTCTGTTTGGGTAATCAAAGAGAAAGAAATGCATTGATTAGGAGGCTAAGTTCAAAAGTTCATTTAAAAAAAAAATTGCATGTAAAATGAAGGAATTCAAAAAAGTTAGGAGACCCAGAGGCAAGAACCCTACTTAAAATATACGTAGCTCCGCCCATTGAATTTGAAGTCAGTAAAGTATATTAATATATAATTGATATAATTGTTGTTTGACAACAATTTAAAATTTTGATGACTCGTAATCTTTGTTTTTTTCCAAAAAAAAATAATATAAGTTGTGTTTGTTGTCCAATAAATTTCGATTTCATAATCTGTCAATATTTTCCCTCATCTCAGCAAGTTTAACAGAGATTTTTTTTAGAAATATTTTAGTCGATTTATCGTTTCGCGACTAGTCTGATTTGAGGTAAGTCCTGAAATTAAAATTTTAAACGCCTCTCAAAGATAAGAGGAGTTTAAAATCTTAATTTCGAAACTTACCACAAATCAAATTAGTAGCAAAACGATGAGCATATTAAAATATCTTTTAAAAAAAAGTGATGTGTGAGTGAGAAAGAAAGTGATTACTAGGCAAGGTTCAATTAAGAATTTGTAAAGGACTTAATCACTGATCATGTCAGGTGCTATTCAAAGTAAACAACACCTCATGACTTTTGACAAATGAGTTAACACAAATTTGAAAACACATTGCCTTAGTCAATGATGTAATATTCAAAAAAAAACTCATTTTGTTCAAGTGGGGATATAATTCTGTGTAATACATTTTATATTTATAAAGGTATCGGGATATCTCTCATGTATCTTCAGACAAACCACTTTTTTGGAGCACTCACCCCAAACTCGGCATTGAGTTCAATGCAACTTTTTAACAAAATTAAAGTCATCACAACTATGACATTATTATTTTATATTAATTATTATTTTTTTGGATACATATTTTATATTAATTATTTTTTTATATTAATTAGTATAAGTTACGGCTCTCAATTGTGACCATTAATTTTAATTATATCTAATGACTTTAATTTATTAATTATGTAAACATTGAATACTATTGAATCAATAACCAAAACTAGATATGAGATTTTTTATTTTTACGTCAATATAAGTTGATGAGCTTCTTATTTATGATATTGCCACTTGCCAGTGATTATTCCACTTCACAACGAGGATACGCGAATCCAAGTGTTAGAGAGGGGGACAAGTGCCCACTCTTAAAATTTGATGCAAAAATATAAAAATATTTTTCTCTTAAAATTTAAAATTTCCTAATTTAATTTTGGGTAGGATATTGTAACAACCAAATAGTGTTATCACCAATATTACTACCAATCATTAGATTGATTATGTTGATCCAACGGTTATATTTATTTCTATCTTTCTATGGTTATAATTCCCCATATTTAATACTTTATATTTATTTTCACCTTTGTATGATTACGATTTCCCACAGTTAATGATTTTACATTAAATATGGGGATCATAACCATACAAGATGAAAGTAAATATAATCGTTAGATCAACATAATCGATCTAACGGTGAAATTGATTGGTAGTAACATTGGTGGTAACCCTAGTTGATTGTTATAATATCCTACTCCTTTAATTTTTCTCCTTCTATTTTATTTTCTTGTAAGTTTTTTTTTTTCCTCCTCCACCTTTATTATCCAAACCTAACAACAGAGAGCTCGTTTGCATCTACATACTGATTCATCTCCTTTCAAACCTCAATCTTCGTTATTAGAAGTTAGAACATTTATTTCTTTCTCTATCATCGGTCAAGTTAAGTCACAATCTGTCCAAATCTAGATCTAAATCAGACCCAGCTAGCCGACACATGCTCACAAGTCGCGTTCAGACCAGACCCAGATCTATATGTACTTAAACAATACCCATCTTTCATTAATTTCCTGAATCCGCCACCGATAGAATCTTGGTCTACTGCTATTTTCTATTGATCATGTCACCCATTCCAGTTCTATTTAAATGTTTAACAACTATTTACCAAAGAAAAGTGTCCATGCTTTATAGGCTGTAGCATAGTCATTCTTGTCGATCGCTACCAATATGAGATGTGAATGAAGTGACTTTTATCTATAATAAATATTATCTTGTACATTTTCCACTTTCATTTTTTTCTAACATTCTTCAATGCTTATCACTTTGTTATTATATATGTCATTATGTCAACATCTTTGAAAATTCAATAAAAACTAACGATTACAATATTAAATTACTAAAAACTAAACATAAGTTACTAATGTTCTGAAAAACCACAAAATATGGTGTTAAATTAATGTGTGTAAATACTATGCCTATTTGTTTGTTTATATCTGGCACATCTTTCTCTATTTTTATTTTTATTTTTTTCATTCATTGAAAGTTAGAAGAAAAAGGATCTTCATAAAAATGACAAAATGCTAGATAGAAATGAGAGTGCATGACATGATCACAGTCACATTAATTTATTAAAAAACAAAAGCACAATACGAAATGAATCAATCTTTAAAGTAAGAGGTGGGGTGATTATTCATACCACCCATATGGGGATCAAAAGGACCCTCATACAGGGAAAGGAGCAGCACGTAAAGGAAGAAAGTGGTAGTTACTTGGATTTGTAGACATGCCTAAATGATGATCTTGCATCACTCACATATCAACCCTATCATTGCGCTCTGTCTCCCTGTGTGAGTGTGTGATTGTTTGTTACACATAATGAGTATGCCACCCTTTTCTACATTGACCAACTTTTCCAGCTTAAATTGCGCAAGCACCACCTTTTTGTTACATGCCATCGTTGCTGTTTTATGTGGGGCATCTGGAATCATATAATTTATATTATTAGCGACACCCTTTGCTTTTTTGAGTTAAACAGAAAGGCCACATCCACATGCATGACCAGCCTAACTTTTCTGTGATTACAATTGGTCTCCTTCAAATGTTGAATAAGCAACAATATAATAAACAACATCCAAGGACATTATTTTGGTCAATTTTCATTGATGCTTTTAGCTTGACTTAAAATAACAATGAATTCAAAAACCTTATGTCATTTGCATGGGCCTCAAAGAAAGCACATGCAAATATTTATACCTTACCAAAAAAAAAATATTTATATTCCCAAATGTATAGGGATCCATTGATGGGAAAACTTGGAACACCGACCAAAATGTCACTGTTCACCAAGTTTTTTACCTAAATGTCACGCGAACAGTGTTATTTTTCAATCTGCCACGGGGACAAGTTCGCTACCCGGTGTAGCGAACTCGGTTTGCTAACGTGTCACATTTCTAGTGGATAACAAGTACCAAGTTAAAAAAAAAATATGGAGTTCGCTACATTGGGTAGCGAACTTGGTTACCCCGTGTAGCGAACTTGATGTCCACTAGAAACGTGACACGTCAGCAAACCGAGTTCTCTACACCGGGTAGCGAACTTGCCCCCATGGCAGATTGAAAAATAACACTGTTCGCGTGACATTTAGGTAAAAAACTTGGTGAACTGGAATGCTAACAGGTGTCTATTATTGAATTCCCTCGACCCGAGAGTACAGTACCCATTTGATTTTGGAAACGTCCGGGGGCTTTTGCTCATGGAGCTATCTTTTTTATTAGAGATTATAATCCAGAACAGAATGAAGATAATGTATTAGCAAGAATGTTAGACCACAAAGAAGCGATCATATCCCGTCTAAGTTGGGCCAGCCTCTTGGCTATATGGTTCATCCGGGGGAGAGATCGAGCTTCAAGAAATAGTGAACGGTCTTATTAATACACAAATGTATAACTCCCCAGGAATTTCAATTGCGCTTATATTCATCACCGTAGGAATTGGGTTCGGTGACATTTTGTCACTGTTCCGAAAAACTTGATCTATTCTCTTAGTGATGCATATATTAAACCAGTATGATGTCATCCTTGGAAGCTACTTGTATCTTGCTTTAATTAGGCAACAAATACCGCAAGCTGAGAGCAATGTTGGATGTAATAAATAAGGTTAGATATACATGGCCACAAGCTTTTACTAATATAACTGTTCATGGTTGCTGAATTGACAACATTGTTGAGAAACATGATACCCCATTCGATTAGATCAAGTGTTTGAGCAATGTAAAGGGCCACAAAACGCGTGAAAATGAAGATGGGGTGGCCCATGTGCAAAGGAAAAGATGCATGTGATGTGCTACATCAGCAATAAGTATTATAAACGGAAACCTATTTCGATATAAGGGAACTTCAACATCCAAATAGGGATAGTAGACGAGGGACAAGGAATGGGACAATCGACATAAAAGCATTGCCATGCGTAAAAAAAGAAAGCACATGCAGAGTCAAAAACACCATGTGCTTGCTCATGTCACGTGTCACCATCTCAAATTTTAAGAATAAGTCATGCTTCATTGTCTTTTGATAAACCACCAACCTCATAATTTCGAAGAAAATGAGACCCCCAATAACAAGTAATCACCTCAATCCCGTGTCCATTTACTTTAACTAGGAAAAGTTGGTCTAAGAACCGAAATTTACCTTTTTTTAACATTAGAATCCTTACATAGCACTGATCACTAGGTTGCCATGTGAGTGCAAAGGAGAATAAAATAAACCAATAAAAATGGACTTTGCAGAAATATGCACATGGTATCTATGATGTAGTAGATAGGAGGGAATGGAAAATTTTCTATGGCACATGCTGATGCTAGTTAATTTAACCATGCAACGGATCAGGGCTGCAAAATGTTGAAAAGTACAACCCAGTTTCAATTTCACTAATACAAATCATGATACTAATCTGAGAATTAACAAGTGAACGTTCAGGCAACAAAATCTTCTAATTGAAGGGTCGCAGCTTTTCCACATGAGTCTTGCAGTGGATCCAATTTGTACAGTGGAGGCTCCTATTTCTATGCACCATTCATGGCAGAGTCAGCATGAAGTGTATTGCCATCTTCCATAATCTTGCCATTCACTAGAGTTCTCTGCCTCTGAGAAAGTGAAAAATAACATTGTTATGTCTATACACAGACAAAGACATTACACAAAAGGAACAAGGAAAAGGACAAGTAGGTTCACCATACCCAATCTGCAGGATCTCCAGAATTCCCATTCATTAGCTTGTGGTTCTCCTCTTTGGTCCAGCCCTCTTTGTCTTTGGTGCTCAATGGTAACAGGCTTGCAGCTGCAATTGACCTATCGGGCAATTCTGCAGAATAACTGAGTCAGAACAACAGCAAAAAGCAGCACAATTAAACAACAATAGCATACATATAGTTATATAAAATGACTGTAATTACCTGGCAATTTCTTGTCAATAAAATATACCAGCAAATTAACAGTGTACCTGTAAGCCAGTGACCAAAGATTAACTCCAAGGAATATAATGGAGAGGTTCAAACCCAAAACCAGATTAGTCTGATTCGTTAGGGTTTTGGACACAGGTTGGTTTTTACCAACAAAAAAAAAAAATCACAGTTTTCCCATCACAAAGCAGAAAATGCTCCTTACCAGGCAACAACTATGTTTTGTAAGATTAACTCCAAGGAATATAATGGAGAGGTTCAAACCCAAAACCAGATTAGTCTGATTCGTTAGGGTTTTGGACACAGGTTGGTTTTTACCAACAAAAAAAAAAAATCACAGTTTTCCCATCACAAAGCAGAAAATGCTCCTTACCAGGCAACAACTATGTCAACCGTGTAATGTTTGCGAGATGCTACTATCAAAAGACTCTGAATCACAGCAAGCAACCACCCTAGCTGCTTTATAATCCTAGTGATGCATCAATAATCACCACAAATCAGAATTTAAATTTGAACATAGCAAATCTCCTGACAAGCTTAATTCTTCAAGAGACCAGATGAAAGAGATTTATAAGCCAATTTTACCTTCTAGCGCCATATTTCTGATATGTACGCACAAAAACAAGAGTAAAGATCATGTGTGATGAAAATATCAAATCACCACATCCATATACAATACCTCGTGGAACTGCAAATTGAAATTGAAATGAGTGCCAAAACAACCACATATATCAAAGCTAAAAAACTAGAATACAATAATGTATACTAACAATTAATAAAGAGGACTTCAAAGGCACTATCTGGACGAGGCAATGTGGCAAGTTTAGAACCCTGCGTGATAAATTAAACAGTATAAATTATATAACAATTGAAAAGAATAAAAGATCTCACACATATATGCAATTTACACTGATCAAGAGAAGTGATACTTAAATACAGCATGTGACATGATGTTTTATAAGCACGTATTCTCAAACAATTATACCTCACGGCAATGGTAGTTTGGACCAGGAAGCTGTGTAGAATAAAATGTGATTATGCGCAGAACTTGAGAAGCCTGCAGTAAACAAATATACAGTTATGAGATGCACTGAGAAAACTGGCATATTCATATATACACAATAGGTACAACTCAATTTAAAGAATTTAAATGTGGTCAACACTTACAACTAAGAATGCTAGAACTCTGCACCATATTAGAACTGTATATATCTTTCTGCCCTTCAATATGAAAGGATGAAACGTCCACTGCAGAAGCACATATCAAAGAATATATCACTGAAACTTCAAAGGAAAAGTAAAAATAAAAAATTATACTTGTTTAAATGAGAAGATAACAGAAAATAAACCATTACTGGCCAAAGGGATAAAAATGGAAAATGAGTATGGCTATATGAGCTTATCGTCAAGCTGCAGACTCTTGCAATAGCAAAATATCAAGCAAAAATTAAAAAGGAATAAAGCCATAGAATCAACAGCAAATAATCCTTCTGCAAAATCAGTAATTAACCTGTAAAAGAACACTTTTACCCTACAAAATAAGATAATATTTTCTTTTATTTCATTTCTCATTCAATTTTTATTTTTTGGGACAAGTCATTCTTAATAGTGAGTACAAACACATCGAAAATCTTCATGTGTAACTTTCAGAACTCACAAATTCACAATGAAAATATATATCAGGCTTCAGCAGTTTAGAACTTTGAAGCACCAGAGTGTGTCAGTCTCACCAGTTAACTTGGCACACACATGCATGATCAAGCCATAATAACCTTGAGAAGTGTCAAACCAAAAAATAAAATGGAATTTTTAGTACAATATCTAATTCTGTCTTAATGAATTGTGATACCATAGGAGGTAAAATATGACCTAGCACAAGGGGCCCCTTCTCCAAAATATCAAAAAAGTTAAATGCTAACATAATACACTCATACAGATAATATGTGAAAGCCAATAAAAAGAGATGGAAGAGGGGAATTCATACCAAGACAAAGGATATAAAGATAATGGTGAATAGAGTTTCACTGATGTAAGCTTTGTCTCGCCCCAGCTCCTATAACAGGACCACGATTAAAAATTATAAGGGTATTCCTATCATTCTATGTACAAATTTTTCAGGGTGAGAGAAAAAGAAGGAAATGACAATTACAAACCGGAAGAAAGAAGAATCCAACATCTTGTAGAATAGGGCCAGGCCTATGTAAATAATGAACGCCTCGGGCAGCCAAACCATGTATATACTGTCAGGAAACAGTATAAATTTAGATATCAAACATTAAAAGAAAATAAAAGTATGTCAAATAACCAAGTAAACCAATGTATTAAACTGTCACACCTTAAGCATAAAATAGAAAACAAGGATAGAAAATATACAAAGATATACTACAGTATACAAAAATTTGTGATTCTTATTTCTTCCTCTTTTCTCAATAAAATATTTCCCTCAACAACTAGCTGCAAATTATTAAAAGTTTCCAATAAGGTAAATGAAACATTTGATCATCACGAGAGAGGTCCTGAAATCCACATAGAATTGAGAGTAAATTTGTATTTGAGACGGAGTAAATAATTGGAAAAGTCCAAATCCAAAGCATGGATCATCGAATGCCAAAGCATCCTAGTTGCAGAATATGATTAACGATGCTTCAAACAGTTACAATTCCCTCATTAAAACACCAATTCATCAACCCTGACACTTGTATAATTGTTGACAAAATAAGATTCAGTGATTAAACCAAGTGTTAGTATTATAAGCCTTGTTACTAACCCAAATAAATAAATAAATAAAAATAGCAAGCAAGTGGTACAAGTTACCACACCACCAACATAAAGAAGAAAGCAAACTTTTTGTAGCATGTAAGTAAAGTTCCAACAACTCAAAAAACGCTTACAGAAATCTTCTATTCCTCATCAAAGGAAAACAAAATAACCTTAGCTTTCTTCAAAAAAGGGAAACCACAACTTGAAGAATCACACTCAACTATTACACAAGGCTCATCAAAATAGGAAAAACCTGAAAAACGAGACCAGCGAGAAGGTACTTCCAATTATCTGCAAGGAGGTTGAGCTCTGTGGTTGTCTCTGCACAAATTCTCTTCCATAGCTACATAAACAGAGATATAGATTAAAACAAACAACACAACACCAAACAAAGAAAAAGAGCAATACCCAGATGAGTTAAAAAAAAATAAAAAAGAGCAACCTTTGAAGCCTCGCGACCAATGTAAAACGACATGTTCTTGTTGTTGTTCTTGTTGTTGTTCTTGAGTTATGGGTGTAAGGAGCACTTCCATATTACTTCATAACCACACTGTTAAAGTCAACATGATTGGCCAATCTGTGTGAAACCCAGATAAAACCAATCCCCTTTTTTTATATATATATATATACTTTCCCACTCTGCAAAACCGAAACTTTGGTCGAAAAAATGAACACCCAGAAAGAGAAACGCAACTGGGTGCTCGAATCCGAATCGGGGAACAGAAAAAGATCTGAGTTTTGTGGTTGATCACAAAGAGAACCACCGCCCAGATCAGAAAATAAGGCTTTGGTTGCAAGAATCAACGGAAAAATGGAAACGAAGGCGCAATAGTCAAAAGGGGTTTTTTCTAGTTTCTCTCTCTAGTCTCTCTCTCTCTCTCTCTGATTCACTTCTCTTATTCGCTGTGTTTTTCTGACTGCTATGCACGCGAGATGAACACGGAGAGACAGTTGAGAAGCGAGTAGAAAATTATAAAGAGCACATTTATATATTTATATTACCCGTTCACACTATCTTCATTTTTTTTAATTTGTATACAAACTAATAATACTACTACTAATAATAATAATAATTTGAATAATTTGATTTTTTATTTGAACATATTAATAATATAGTATTTTTATTTTTATTTTTATTTTTTAAAAGTGAAAAGGGAAATTGAGAAATGTTGCCGCTTGCTACTTTTCCTTTACCCCCTATGGCCTATACTATTGAAGCTGTTACTACGAAAGTGACTGAATGAGACAAAAACCAGTAATCAAATAGAATCTTCTAGCTTTTGGAAATAATTACTATTAACAAATTCAAAAATTCACTTTTTTTTTTTGTTTGAAAATTTTTTAGTAGCAGTTATCCATGATGATTGATGATATCATTCGTGAGACTTGACCGGCCTTTGCCTGCTACTTTCTTTTACCTTGCAAGTAGTTTCCTCAAACAAAATTTAAAAAAATCAAATAAAACATACTGTCCTTAACTTTATTTTAAAAACCATTTAGTATATTTATTTGTGAGAAAATTATTTTTGTATCAACTTCTGCAGTTGCTCTCACATTAAAAGTTGGTGCTATTTTTTTTATTTTTTATTTTAAAAAAATTTGAGGGTTTATGATTTTGTCTCAAAGAATTAAGGGTGTATCGAATTGGGATTTCAAATGATTTTAATAGATTATTTTTGGACAAAAAATCATTAGTATTCAATAAAGATTTTAAAAGATCGAAAAAAAATTATATGATATTCAATTAGGATTTTAAAAGATTATTTCAGAGTCCGTACAAATCATTATTTTAGAGCCCGTCCAAATCCATTGGTATTCAATAAGAATTTTAAACAAAGGAAAAACAATCTTGTGGTACTCAAAAATCTAACAATTTTAATGGATTTTTTATTGGTGTAGATTTCATGAGACTTTTTAGTGAGAAATATAAATAGGATATTTTTCTCACAATTTCACCCTAACCCCTATGATATCTTGAGATTTATTTATTGCAGTGTCTTCTTATTTCTTTGGCGGGTCAACCTGCTCGAAATCGAGTTCCGCCATGAAAGGTTCATCAAAGCTCAAAAACAGCAGATTTTTGAGCAATTTTTAAGAGTTTATGGAAGTTTAAAAACTAATTTTTCAAGCTATTGATTGCGATTTTTTCTTAGCACAAAAATGTGTAATTTTTGTATTAAAAATAACATAGAATAGTGGGGGAAAAAACACCGGAACAATCCCTCCCCCCCCAAAAAAAAACCATTTTTTGTTTTAAATAAATGAAATAATATTGATTTAAAGAAATATTGAAACTTTTATAATATGAACGTTATGTTTAATAACCATACATTCATGAACGAAATTCCTCCGTTATAGGAAACGATTTCAATAAAAATTGTGTCAATAGATCACTAAAAAGTTATTTTTCAAAAGCCGCAAAACAATTTAAGATTTCAATGTGTCGATTGAAAATAATTTGAGAAATTTTCTAAATTTTCATGTAATAAAACCCAGAAATTCAGATTCAAAATTTTCTTGAGATACTCAATGAAAACATGCATATGATATATGGTTAGAAAACTCTCATCACGTTGAACAAAAACCCTAAAGTTTACAAGATCAATTGTAAAAAATTCCAAACGAAGTTTTATCATGAATTTTACTGATTGAGAAAATTATATTAGGTTATTTTTTTATTAATATCATTGCATTTCTTTTTTCTTTTTTTATTGACTCTTGTAATTTAGAATGTTTGTTAAAAATTCATATGATTTTTTAAAATCTTATAAATCTACATTGTCCTTTCAAATCTTATAAATTATATCAAAATCGTTTAAAATCCAATCATATGAAATTTTGATTGTAAAAAATATCTTTTAAAAAAGTCTTAAAGTTCCTCCAATTCTAAATAGTCTTTTAAAATCTATTAGATTTTTTATTTCAAAAAAAACTTTTAAAATCTTAATTTAATACACTCTTACTTTCTGTATCAACTACAGAAACGTAATGCCCATTTTCTATACTTCTTCAATGTTATTTTTTATTTTATTTTTCATTGACATTATTTTATTAGGCCGATTCAAGTTGTATAGTACCAAGTTTATGACACACGTGTTGTTAGTGTAGTGTGTGTTAATCAAAGTATAAGAATTGAAGAATTTGTCAACATTAATCTAAAACCAAGACAGTAAAGAAATAAGAAACTAGGAATACATAGTAAATGGTAACAAATGCAAAAAATTCGAGCCCAATCAAAAGTGAATTTGCCGTCTTTACCAATATCAAAGAATAGTGGACAATCACCTCCCATAGTAGAATGGATTCGTTTCAAGAACGATGACATTACGAATCAAGAACCCGGGCGGACACAATTGAATACTTGGAAAAATCACACAAGAGATGGAAGAATGAAGAATAAATTTTACAAAATGTTGGTATGGGATTGGAAAATTGAGTTAATTTTCTGAAGCCATCGATCCTATCCCGGTGAGCGACGCATCCGATTGGTTTGGAAACAATGAGGAATTGTGACAATTTGAAGGCAAACAGTTGGGGACCGTTTGGGATAATTCTAGAAATTTTCAATAAAGGCAAGGGCATTTTGGATAAATAATTTTAAATAAAAATTTATTTCTCATGCACATGGCAGCCGTGTTGAGCCAGCAGGACGGCAGTTGCGTGTGTGTGGTAAACCATACATCACCTACGTCTTCCCCTTTTACAAAAGTGGGATGCCCCAAGGGGCAATCAATAAGAGTGAGTTAATTTTACAGAATGTCAGTATGTGATCAGAAAATTGAGTTAAGTCTCCTAAGCTATCAATGTTATACTAACGAACGGTCGCGTTCGATCAATTTATAAACGATGAAGAATTGCGACGGTCTGAGGAAAAACCGTCGAGTACCGTTAGGGATAATTATGGAAGTTTCTAATAAAGACATAGGCATTTTGGATAATAAGTTAAAAATTTTAAATAAAAATTATTTACAATATGTGCAGCAGCCGTACTGAGCCAAATGGCTGCAACAGCAACATCGTGTGGTAAACCACACATCACGTACATCTTCCTTCCTTTACAAATATGGAATGCCTCTTGGGGAAATCAATGGGAATGAACCACACATCACCTAATTGCTATATCCCCTTCATTTCCTCCATTTCCAACTTCTTATTCATTACTCATGGAATTAAAACATCCATGGTTTCTTATATATGTATATTGAGAATTTGAATTTATAACCACTAATTGAGGTGAGACAACTATTGCCAATTGATTTACATATTTGGTAGTTGTTCAATGTTATATTTATTGGAATATATCTATTAATTCATCGATTATTCGATTAATCCGATTCAAATATTATCGAACTTATTACAAGGGATAACTCTCCTTAAATTATTTTCTCTATTACCATGCTTGAATTCAAAACCTCTTCCCGAGCCATCAGTGAGATACCACTCTGGAAGAGCTAGAATTCTAACCTTCTGCCAGGACCTACGGGCCAAGGGTCAGTCTCAGGTAGACAGTTTCTTTGGGGCCTTAAAATAAACAAATTTGATTAATGAGTGTGTTTTTACGTTATTTCGTACTGTATTGTACAATTCCTTTGTTTGTGGGATTATTTTCTCACGCGAGAAATAATTAAAAAATTCATAGAATAGATTGCTACGACTCCTAGAATATGGCGCCCTTGGGGCTTTCTATTTGATTGTATCGAAAGGCCCAATGAATTGGGATTATTCGAATTTAGGTTCTATCTGTTTGTTTTGGTGCAAATTCCAATTTGAGTATCAACCCGTCAATTTCGGGATTTTATTTTCCTTGGGAGGTATCGGGAAGGAATTGGAATGTAAGAATCTCGATTCATACAGATACAGAAGAAAGGGTTTTCTGACTCTTTTTCAAATTTGATAAATGTTGGTTGATCGTGTATTTCATTATCGTTCTATGATTCAGAGCCAACATTGATTCCTTCCGACGTGTCAATCGGACAAATGCGTCCATAGTGACTAGAGTGGATATCTCGTATCCGAAAACTAGCAGTTCGTCCCGTCAATCCCCCGGGGCCCAAATAACTCAATTTTCTTCCATGAACTATTTGGGTCAATGGATTGGTTCGATCCAAAACTTGTAAGTCGCCAATCCCTAAAACGGACTATGTAATGTACTTTATCCGCTGGGTTATGGGTAGTGGGCATTTTACCAGAGGTTTCTAATCTACCCCTGTGTGATTCCTGTTGAAGCATATACTCGGGCAGGGCAGACGATTTCAAAACGGACTTTATTTCATTTATTTGGAAAGAATCACAAAAACTTTTTGAATTATGGATACAAGAATTCAAACTCAATACGTAATTTTCGCATTCAAAGAATTTTCTTAAATAACTTTTTTTTTCAGTTATTAAATCCCATTTTTTTACCAAGTTCAAAATATTAATAAGATTAATAAATCTTTACATGTTTCGAAGTAACAATAATATAAAAATTAATACAAAAAATAAAAAAAAACAAATCTCTTCCCTTCTATCCCTTGGATAGATCGAGAGGGGGGGCAAAGCTTTTGGTTTTTTCATGTTGTCAAAGAATTGAACAATGAAAATAGATAGCGAGTGTCTGATCTAATGGATCAGGTCATGTAGGAACAAGGGACGTGTATCACAAGTGCAAAATCTGATAAGATACCACATGAATATTCTACCATAGCGGGTATTCAAGAATCAGTACATGACATTTTAATGAATTTGAAAGAAATTGTATTGAAAAGTCATCTGTATGGAACTCGGGACGCGTCTATTTGTTTCAAGGGTCCTTCATGGCCTATTAGAAGTAGAGGGCGCTCTGGTGGGATCCTTACGGACAGAAAAGGATTGCAGTCAATTTGCTAATGAAAGTTACTTCGGATCGGATAAGTAAAGTAAAATTCATTATGCTTGGGTTTTTTATTTCCCCTATTCCAATTAAAGTAGAACTGGATCAAGTATGAGTTGGCGATCAGAACATATATGGATCAACTCAGCACCTTTTGAGATTTTGAGAAGAGTTGCTCTTTGGAGAGCACAGTAAGATGAAAGTTGTAAGCTGTGTTCGGGGGGGAGTTATTGTCTATCGTAGGCCTCTATGGTAGAATTAGTCGGGGCCTGAGAGGCGGTGGTTTTATGAATTCCATTGGACCCGGAAATGATAATGATACATTGGAAGAATCTTTTGAGTCTTCCAATATCAATAGGTTTATTGTTCTTCTCCTGTATCTTCCAAAAGGAAAAAAGATCTCCGATGGAATTCATAGGTATAGGAAGAAGCCCTGTCAAATAGAGATTTTTTCTTTCGACCATCTTTCGATTGTTAATACGATATAGAAGGACCGCTACTACAAAGAGTACTACCTGCGGATCCGTTCACAACTCCTTTAGAAATATTGCCCGAATGGTATTTCTTTCTCGTATTTCAAATACTTCGTACAGTGCCCAACAAGTTATTGGGTGTTCTTTTAATGGTTTCGGTACCCGCGGGATTATTAACAGTACCTTTTTTGGAAAATGTTAATAAATTTCAAAACCCATTTCGCCGTCCAGTAGCAACAACCGTCTTTTTGATTGGTACCGCAGTGGCTCTTTGGTTGGGTATTGGAGCAACATTACCTATTGAGAAATCTCTAACTTTAGGTCTTTTTTAAATTGAATCAATTGTGAAATAAAATGCCATGTATATTGTGTATCTAGAGAGAATTCACTTCTTTTTGGGGGGGGCAGGTTCTTTTCCCCTTGAACTAATGATTATTAGTTATTATATTGTATTTTTTTAGTTTCTCAACCGATTCATCCTTTGAACTACATCCAGTTCGAGCGATTGTCAGATCATATTAAAGAGAGCAACTCTCTCAAATATTTTTTTTCTATTCTCAAAGCTCAAACTCGAGACCTTTAATTAAGGGGCTCAGACTTCTTACTATTTGTGTCAAAGGTGTTTGATTATATTGCATATTTTAACTATATATAAATATTGAATAGAGAATATTTGGATGTTTCAAATTTCCCTATGTGAGTAGATGCAACGAGTTTGAGTCCAAATAAAATGAGCTAGTTGTTATAAATATTGGGAAAAGTGTTTGTCCTTTTAAATGAACACAACTTATATTCTTTCACTCTCACAAAGAGGTTCTCTCTCTTCCTTTATCTATCTCTTTCTCTCACTTAAAATGACACAATTTTACATCCTTTAAAATAATAGACATTTTTCCCATAAATATTTTACCTGAAAATAGAATTAGAGAGGTTAAGATAGCGTAACGCATAAAAAAATGAGACGATCAGAAAGCTAAACAGAAATGCGCTGGGGTGTTTGGTTGGAGGATTTTGATGAGATAGATAGGCCATGAGAAATGGGATTGTTTAATCACCATGTTTGGTTTAACGGTTTCCTTGCTTGCCTACCAAAATCATATAGCCAGCAACCGGCGTTTGCATGTCATTTTGATCAAAATAGCCGGCCAACACAAACCCACTTGACATGTGGTATTGTCAAAAATCTACCTAAATTGTAAATGCGTCTACTAACCAGATGACCAGCGTACCCCTTGATTTGGTATGGTGGCTGTATGATTGTGGATCGGTGAAGGGAGGATGATGTGGGTTTGTGGTGGCTGTTAATGGAGGGCGGTTCGGTGATGGTGGTCGGTTGTGAGCTTGTGGGTTTTGTAAAAAAAATTGGTGAAGTGTGGATGGTGATGGGTTTGACCGGCGGTGGTTATGGAATTGGATTCCTCGATTTGAAGATGGCTGGTTTGGTGGTCCGATGGTGGTTGTGGGTAAGGGTCGAACTGATTTGGTCTTCAAATGAGGATGGGTTTTTGGGTCACCGGTGGTGTGTGGTGGTGGCTAATGAGGTTGGCTGGAGTTTGTGAAGGTTGATGGCTATGGTGGTCCGAAGAAAGAGGTTGGGGTTTCTCGGTTGGACAACCGCGGTGGTGATTGTGGGTTGTGAAGAAGGAGATGGGACGGTGGTTGTGGTGTAGTCTTGGCTGGCTTAAATCAGTAAGGGAGGTTGTGGACGGTGGCTATGGCATCTGGGGTGGCTTCCGGCGGTGGAGATGGTGGTTTTTGGGGGTGGGGCGGTGGCTGAAATAATAAAAAAATCAAAAAAAAGTAAGTAAATAAATAAAATAAATAAATATGGACGTTGGAACTAGGGCTGTTCATCAACCGATTCAAACCGCGGTGACCGAACCAAAAAACCGATAACCGAAAAATCAAAAACCGAGATCCGAAAAAGACTGCAAATTTTAATTGGATTTGATTGGTTTTCGAATGAGTTGATGAAAATCAATCCAATCCAAACCGATCCAATATATTAATTCCCCTCTACCTACTTGGATTTTTTCCTAATCATAGCCCAAAAATTTCTAAACCCAAGACCCATTAACCCATCAACTAAACCCAAGAAAAAATCTAGTCACATCTCATCAACAAAATTTTATCTGTGTAAAGCTTCATATCTCATTGCAAAAAAATAAATAAATTATATTATCGTTTAATGATGCTTTTCTATTTTTAAATTTTTTTTACAAAGCCTATTGTACAAAAGATGTTATTTGCATAATAACCATGAAACAAATTTTAGGATTTTCAAAAAACCGAAAACCGATCCAATCCAAACCGAAAAAAAATTGGATCGGATTTGAAAAAAAAAATCCAAACTGAATGGATGATTACATGATCAAACCGAAGGGATTAGATCAGATGATTTTTGCTTTCAAAACTGATCCGATCTAGACTGCGAACCCCCCTAGTTGGAACACAAACTTTTTTTTACATATGGACGTTGCGTTAATGACAACCCTGTTATGGGTAAGGGGTACAATGCATTATTCAAAATATTTTTAAAACGGGGTTATTTTCGTAAAAATAACTCTTTTTCCCATCTATATTTTACGTACACCCAAACATAGATTTTATAAAAATTACCTAATTTTTCCATCAAAATTTTATCCAACCAAACAACTTTTTATACGTTTTCCTACCAAGATCACATCCCAACTATTTCCCTAATAATCACATTTCTTTATTATTCGTAAAAATTTCTCCTTCAATTTCTCATATCTCAATCTCTCTTTCTCTCTCCCTCTTTTGGTTTGCGTATTTAAATCTGAAAAGTGCCAAGAGCTAGAACGTGCAAGTTTTTTAACCCGAGAGGACGTGAAGATCAAAACAGAAGAGAGCGATGTACCCAATAAAAAAAATAAAAATAAAAGCAAGATAGTACCACGTGGCGAGGAATAAGAAAGGACATCCCAAGAATCTATCAAAACGAAGGAACAAACAAGGACAGTAACAGTAATAGTAACAGTAACAGTAGCAAGTAGGAAGAGAAGAACGAGTCTGTATTTCTAATATGCTCTTAAAATATTGTTTGGAAAATATTTTAATTTAATAATATTTTTAGTTTTATTTTTTATTACTGATTTTGATATATGGTATCATCACATATTACTTTGTAATAAAGTTATATAATATTCACAAGGGAATTACTAATATCATGTGACAGGATGAGATGTATTTTTTGCAGAGACATCAAACATGGGTCCCATTATTTTAAAAAAAATAAAAAATAAAAAAATTTGAGACACAAATTTCGATATCTATAATATAATATAATCAATTTCTTGCAACATAATAAATATAAATCCCTATTCACAAAATAACCTACATTTCTATTGAAATTGTTATTAGGGTTTATCATATATCATTTAATATGACCACAAAAAGTTTTCAACACACACAATATTTTATGAGGCCCGCAGCAAAAAAAAAAAAAACTTCAGCACGCAAAACGAATCTCTATAAGATAGCACAATTATTTTTACTACAAGATAACTCTTTCTTATTATGCACTGTTGCCGCAAGCCACGAGTCCATCCAACCTGTTATAAGGTACCGCCAGCAGCTACGAGACACCACTAGTCTCATTTTTCACTAACCCATGATTTCGTCGTCAAGCAACTAACATTAAAAAAAATAAAAATAATTAGGACGTATATATCTTAGGCGGTCAGACTCAGGAAAGTCATAAATATATATATATATAACCTTATCGTTCTTCAATTTATTTGGAAGAATTTTATCTCCAACTAAATTATTGTCAAATAAACTAAGACTTCTAAAATACAATTCTTGTATATTAATTTACCTCAATAGAGAAGTATATTTATACACCAGTAACCAACTACTTCCTATTTTTCAGCTCCTATTATCAGATAGACTAGTAGTCAAAAATCACAAAAATAATCCCTACAAACAAGCTATACAGTTTCAACAACTTAAACAACTAAAGAATGATTTAAATTTTAGAATCTTCCGTTCAACACTCCCCCTCAAGTTGGTGCATGTATGTCAATCATGCCCAACTTGTTGATTGCTGCTTCGAATGCCTTCCCAGACACTGCCTTTGTCAAGACATCTGCTAACTGCTCTTCGGACTTTACATGTGGGACACAAATAATTTTCTGGTCTAATTTTTCTTTAATAAAATGTCTATCCACTTCAACATGTTTGGTCCTATCATGTTGGACAGGATTATGGGCAATTTCTATGGTTGCCTTGTTGTCACAATGAAGGGTCATTGGATGCTCATGATTGATCTTCAAGTCTTCCAGCACTCTTTTAACCCATATCAATTCACATACTCCATGTGCCATTCCTCTAAATTCTGCTTCAGCACTGGACCTTGCTACCACCTTTTGTTTCTTGATTTTCCAAGTTACTAAATTCCCCCCTACAAATGTAAAGTACCCTGAGGTAGACTGTCTACTAGATTTGTCCCCTGCCCAGTCAGAGTCTGTATACCCTTCAATGGTGTAATTATTTCCTTTTGAGAACAGTAAGCCTTTACCTGGTGACCCTTTGAGATATCACAAGATTCTATAAACCGCATTCATATGATCTTCACTGGGAGCATGCATGAATCTACTGACTACACTTACTGCATAAGCAATATCCGGTCTTGTATGTGACAAATAAATTAGTCTTCCCACCAATCTCTGATATTTGTTGATATCTGTTTCAATTTGATCCGGATACACTCCTAGTGTATGATTCATCTCAATTGGCGTATCAACTGGTTTGCAAGCAATCATGCCAGTTTCAGCCAGCAAATCTAAAGTGTATTTCTTTTGTGATAAGGAAATTCCTTTGTTGGATCTAGCAAATTCAATTCCAAGGGAGTACTTCAGATGACCAAGGTCTTTCATTTCAAATTCAGTCTTAAGATATTGCTCTAATAAATTCATTTCACATTCATCATCCCCTGTTAGAATCATATCATCAACATATACTATTAAGACTGTCACTTTCTTCTCTTTGTGTTTGATGAACATAGTGTGATCTGAGTTACTTTGAGTGTATCCAAACCTCCTCATTGCCATAGTGAACCTTCCAAACCATGCCCTGGGTGATTGCTTAAGGCCATACAATGCCTTTTTTAGTTTGCAAACTTTGTTATTTTCTGGCAGATTTCCTTTAATTCCAGGTGGTATGTCCATGTAAACCTCCTCTTCTAAATCTCCATTCAAGAATGCGTTCTTCACATCAAACTGTTTCAAGGGCCAATCTTTGTTGACTGCAATAGAAAGTAAGATCCGGATTGTGTTTAACTTAGCTACCGGTGCAAAAGTTTCTTGGTAGTCAATCCCATATTTTTGAGTGAACCCCTTAGCAACCAACCGAGCTTTATACTTGTCTATACTCCCATCTGCTCTTAATTTGATTGTAAACACCCATTTACATCCTATGGTTTTCTTTCCCGGTGGTAGATGCACAAGCTCCCATGTGGAATTTTTTTGTAATGCTTCCATCTCCACATTCATTGCTTCTTTCCATTTTGGGTTGTCCAAAGCCTCATGCACACAGTTAGGAATAGATATACTGGACAACAAATCAGTAGTCAAGGCATATGATTCGGATAATCTATGGGTAGACACATAATTATTTATGGGATATCTCACTTTAGACCTGGGGTCAGGTTCATAAAGGGTTTTTGGGATGCCCTTGGTGCTTCTTTGTGATTTTCTGGGTTGAGGATTAGAAGGGGATGCAGATGCAGATATATCTGTAGGAGCAGAGTTAGGAATTACCTCTGTATGTGAGTTAATTTGTGGTTCAGAAACCTCCACAGATGAATCCTCGGTTATAGGTGTTTGTGTTGGTGATGTAACCACTTGTGATGTGTCTGATGCTGCATCATGAACAATAGGCAGTGTAGATTCGGTTGCTGGTTCAGCAGGGGCAACAAGTTCAGCAGGTGAGATATAGGAGAAAAACTCTTCTTCTCCATGATTATGCATATGTTTCTCCCCCTGAGAAGAAGAGGGAGACACTCCCCCTGAGTAGTAAAGGGTAGATTCCCTAAAAGAGACTTCCAAGGTGACATAAAGCTTATGGTTAACTGGATCAAAACATCGATACCCTTTTTGGGTGTCAGAATAGCCCACAAAAATACACCTCTTTGCACATGGATCCAATTTATTTCTTAAAGGCTTAGGGATATGCACATAGACACTACAACCAAACACACGTGGCTCAAGATTTGAAAGATGAGGGCTGGAAAAAAAAAATATTGAAGTTTCTGGTAAGGTGTTTGGAAGTCTAAAACACTAGAAGGAGTTCTGTTTATTAAATAAGCTGCAGAGGTAACAGCCTCCCCCCAGTATGACCGAGGGACATTCATATCAAATAGAGAAGCCCTGACAACCTCCAATAAGTGTCTATTTTTCCGCTCAGCTATCCCATTTTGTTGGGGTGTGTATGGGCAGGAAGTTTGATGCCGAATCCCATTAGTTTGGAGGAAGGAGAGGAAAGAGGAGTTCAGATATTCAGTGCCATTATCGGATTGAAGAGTTTGAATGGATGTGTGATATTGTGTGTGAACCATGTTGTAAAATTTTTGGAAGGCAGGAAATACTTCATTTTTGTGTTTTAAAAGAGCTACCCAAGTCATACGGGTACATTCGTCAATGAAAGACACATAATAAAGAGATTTAGAGAAAGAAGGAACTTGGGCAGGGCCCCATAAATCAGAATGCACAACTTGAAAAGGAACAACACTTTTATTTATACTTGGAGAAAAAGAAATGCGGTGGCTCTTGGCCAGTTCACAGATGTTGCATTGGAGCACATCTTTATTGAAAGCAGTAAACAAACTGGGAAACAACTTCCTAAGATAATTAAAAGAAAGATGACCTAGACGCCTATGCCATAGCCAGATAGAAGCTTCAGCCTGCTGCGAAGTAGTTGTAGCAGAAACACATTCCAATTGTTGTCCACCTTGCGGAGTAGCTTCAAGCACATAGAGCTGACCTTGTTTAACACCATAACCAAGTATCATCTTTGTGGAGATGTCCTGAAATACACAGAAAGTTGGCCAAAAAGTGACTGTGCAATTTAAGGTAGCAGTAATTTTACTCACAGATAACAGATTAAATTCGAGGGAAGGAACAATGAGGACAAAATCAAGAGATAGGTTATTGGATAAAAAAATGGAACCTTGACCAGTGATGGGGGAGGTACCACCATTAGCCGTGGAGATCACAGATTGCGAGGAGGGGCCAATATTGGTGAGCTGACTGGAATCTCGAACCATATGATCTGAGGCTCCTGTGTCTATAATCCAGTTGGATTTCCCAGAAAGTGTGGAGAGGGCTTGTGGCTTACCCAAGATGCTGGCGGAAGCAACATTTGCAGTGGGAATGAGTGCATCAGATCCTCGCCCAAGTGTCTTTTTTCTGGGACGCTTGGAGAAATCCCACCAATCGGGGTAGCCAACCAATTCATAACAACGTTGTTGAGAGTGGCCCTTCTCACCACAATGAGAGCACAGATAAGAAGGTTTCTCTGGTTTTTTGCGATGAGAAGGAGCATGAGGTCCTGGGCGAGAATTGGTGGTCAGAGCAGAACTCTCAGGGGATTTATGGTGCCCCATGGTGAGGCGTTGCTGAGCCTCTCTTCGTACGCATGCGTAGGTGCCTTCAAGATCCAATTTTGGATCCTTGCGCAAAATTTCCCCTCTGACCTGATCGAAGTCAGAATCTAATCCACTCAAAAAAATATGGACTCGAAGGCGAGTCATTGCAGAGTGCAAATGAAGAACACCATCAACCGTGTTTGTTTGGGCATGGAGGCGGTGATCAATTTCCTGGAATATGGACAGAAGTTCATTGTAATACGTGGACAGAGGGCGACCCATTTGCTTCGTGTGAAAGGAGCGTTGGTTAAGCTCGAAGAGACATGTTTCGTCCGAATCGTCGTAGAACGTTCGCTTGGCCGCATCCCAAATATCTTTTGCCGTGTCGAGACGAAGAAAGCGCTGCATGAGAGGAGGGCTCATAGAATCAATGAGCCAGGCCTTCACCTTCTTGTTGTCAGTAACCCAAGTAGCATAGCCTGGGTCATCAGGAGGCGGTTTGGGAGTTTCACCGGTAAGGAAGCCACCCTTATTGCGGGCACCAATGCGCATATCCAGCAGTTGGGACCAGAGATGGTAATTGGTTTCATCGAGAATTATGGTGACAGGGAGGGAAGAGTTATCCTGTTGAAGAATGATATTCTGAGAAGAGAAGGAGGGTACCGGCGTGGAAGAAGGTGGGGTAGGAGGGATTTCGTCTTCGTGTTCCATTGAGAAAGGGGTTTAGGGATTTAGGAGGGTGAATTTGGGGAAAGTGAGAAGGATACAGACACGTGGATGAGAAGAAGAAATATGGGGCGTACGCGTGGAAAAGGAAAGTGACGTGATGGAGAGAAGGAAATAAAGAAGAAAGAAAATTGGGTGGGTGGTGGGAAAAAAATTGTGATCAATATGATACACAAGGAACAGGATCAGAACACTGCTCTTGATACCATGTCAAATAAACTAAGACTTCTAAAATGCAATTCTTGTATATTAATTTACCTCAATAGAGGAGTATATTTATACACCAGTAACCAACTACTTCCTATTTTTCAGCTCGTATTATCAGATAGACTAGTAGTCAAAAATAACAAAAATAAAGTTTCAACAACTTAAACAACTAAAGAATGATTTAAATTTTAGAATCTTCCGTTCAACAATTATAATCATATAAAGATGGATCAATGGTAATAAAAGAAGAAATAAAAAATAAAATCATAACTATTCACATGTGAATCAATTAATATAAGAAAATAAATAAACAAAATGACGTACTTTGCTTGAGAAATACTTTTATTTCTTTATATATATATAGGTAAAATCATTTTTGTGGCTACTGAACGTTCAACAATAAATTTTATATCGTTGATTGGTTATCATTATCCGTATTTAATACTTTTACCAACCTTTGTATGATTATAATTATCCAAATTTAATTACTGAACGTCAAGTGGCTGAAAAAAAAAATAAAGTCCATATATATATATATATATATATATATATATATATATTATATAGGCTTACGTTTCTCAAGTTGTTTGAGATAATATTATCTCCGGTTACTAAATTATAACCGTACAAAGATAGACCAATTGTGATAAAGGTAAAGAGAGAAAAAGGAAATCATAACCATTTTAAGGTAAATCAATTAATATAAGAAAATAAATAAACAAAACGATGTACTTTTTGGATGGACGGAGATAAATATATCTCAAGCTGCTTGAAAAATATTTCTCTCTCTCTCTCTCTCTCTCTATATATATATATACACGACAAAATTATTTGTAATTGGGGTGAAATTAAAAATTTGACATGAAATCTAACCGTTGATTTTCGTTAATTTGATTGTTATAATTTATTAGAAATTACTAAAGTTCACTTATATCTTACATCCAAGGTTGTTGAATCGCAATACGTATCGTATCGTATATCGTTTGGCCAATATTTTGTATTGTTAATCGTATCAAATTGTAAGATATATAATATAATAAAAAATAAATTAAATATACATGATTAATTAATATCATATAAATCTAAATTTCAAAAAGGATCCAATAAGCAAAATATATAAGTAATTAAAATAAAAATGAGTTAATCTCCTACTCATCAATCTTTAAGATTTATGACTAATATATTATTACTATTATCACTATCAGCATTTATCAGTCACATAACTAATATTATTACTATTATTACTATTTTCTAGGTTTTTTTAATTTAAATAGCAAAATCAAATCTTTATTTATTTTTTTATATTAAAAATTAAAAATTTTGATTTAATTTTTGTATCGTATGATAAACCTATCGTATCGTAAGTTATAATATCGTATCGTTCAATACAAATCCCTTTCTGATACATCTTACAATACGTGTCTCCCTGGACTTATGAATCATATTATATCGTATGAATCGTATCGTGTATAGGTAAGATACTGATAGCTATGTTAAATATATATATATATATATATATATATATATATATATATATATATATATATATATATATGGGCTTATCATTTCTCAAGCTGGACAATGTTATCTTCGGCTACTAAATTATGACCGTACAAAGATGGATCAATGGCGATAAAGGAAGAGAGAGAAAAAGGGAATCATAACCATTCAGGAAATAAATAAACAAAACGACGTAATTTTGGGGAGGCCGGAGATAACATTGTCTCAAGCAACTTGAGAAATATTTTTCCCTATATATATAGGGATATATTTTTCTTATGTTGTAGGGAAAAAATTATCTCATGTTATAGAAATAAAAGTATAAGTGAGACCCACATATAAGAGGAGGGAGAAAAAAGAGTGGTGGGACCTAACCCCTTTTTGTGTGTGTAGAAAAGTTGTTTATCTCATGTAAAATGAGATAAATATAACCCATATATATATATATATATATATATATATATATATATATATATATATATATATATATGGGCTTATAATTTCTCAAGCTGCCGGAGATAAAGTTATCTCTGGCTACTAAATCATAACCATACAAAGATGGATCAATAGAGATAAAGGAAGAGAGAGAGAAAATGAATCATAACCATTCAAAGGTAAATCAATTAAATAAAGGAAATAAATAAACAAAACGACCTAATTTTAAGGTTGCCGGAGATAAACTTATCTCGAGTTGTCGGAGAAATATTTTTCCCTATATATATATATATATATATAGTAGCAGCGAAAGGATCTCACTACATCGATATAATAATAAAAATAAAATAATTTATAATTAATCTTAATCATTAATTTATTTTAATTTAATAGCTTTAATTTATTAATAACGAGCCGTCATATATAAATGGAGTAACGATTAAGATTAAATGTGAAACTTATAACAATATAAAATGATCTTATATCGTTATAACAATGATCATGTTAAACTAATTTAAGAATAATAACTCTTACTCATAACTTAACCATTAATTTGCTGCTTTCATTATAATAATAAACTTAATATTATATCTTGATTCAAAATCTTTAAGGACAGGATTTACACTTATACAATCATCACTTAATTCATTCTTAATTAATGTGAGTTCATCATTCATTTTTGAATTTCTAATAATATAATATAATATTTTATTTTTAATTTTTTTTAAATAATCCTCCCCTACATTAATACAAACAAACTTCTTAGTTCTTAATATTATTCTCAAATTTTAAGTTAGTGGTCATCTAATTTTTCGAAGTTCTTTTTTTGAATAACAACGGTCAACGGGGCTAAATATCTAAATGAATTAAATAGAACGTAGACAATTAAAATATAACTTCTATAATTGGCCATAAAAAGCAACAAAATAAGGCAAGGGGTACCAATTCTAACAGATAAAAATGAAGGGAAAACTTAGCCGAGACATTAGTGTAGGAGTTTGCTTTAAATACATGATAATAAAAAACTTGTTAATCTGTTTACCTAAGAAAAAAAAAAAACTTGTTAATCCTTATTCAATAAGTCTTTGATCAAGACCAAAAGAAATGCACATGGATGCCAAGGATAGCAACTGAGTTTAAAAGTCAAGTTCCACAGTTACTCACAGATACCCAAAGTCAATTCTAATCTTGAGACCAAAGGAAAAGTCTCATAACTCATGTATTATATAAAAAAAAAAGTCTCATAACTCAGCCACCATAATTGAGCAAGGTAAGGGTAAAGTGTATATTATTATTATTTTTTTTTTTGATAACAAGTGTATATTATTTTAAAGGATGTAAAGTTGTGTCATTTTAAGAGAGAGAGAGAAAAAGATAAATAAAGGAGGAGAGAGAGTTGACAAAAAAAAAAGTGTGGGTCCCACTTCTTTGTGAGAGTGAAAGGATATAAATTGTGTCATTTAAAAGGATAAATTCACCTCAATCATTTCCCAATGTTCCATCACACACTGCATTGTTTTTGTAAGCATAATAGGCGTCATCAAGACTAACCTTATACAGGGGAATCTTCCAAGACACTTGCATTTGAAAAAATAAAGCTGGAAGATAAAAAATTAAAAAAATTTAACCCAACTGATTTCTTAAGACCCACAACAAATTAAATAATTGAAGTATTAAAATTGGTTTGTACATAGTTCAGCTTTTTTCTTTGAAGTGTAGTTTATTTACTTATCAAATACAAAACAAATATTGTTTCTACAAACAAACCGAGACTACATTCATCCTCCACACTGCATGATCTATATTGCTGCAAGCAAAGTTTGAATCAATTTTGATGTCCATAACCACTCAAAACTCTTGAAAATTCAAGTACGAAGGAGTCTCACATGTTGAGAAAAGATTAAGGACCATAAATTTGGAAGGATCAATAGACTCGTTCATTTAAGGCTTTGTTAAGATATAGAGTCAATCCTATTTATTATACTAGATTGTTTCATAATATAGGATAAGATCTGATAGTATAAAATCTCATTAAATTTTAATATTTCGCGTTTGACATGATATTGTATAAGATAATGTATTGTATAAGATAATAATCATCTAGTATTTGGTAATATACTGTATAATACTAGATAGGTTAAAAATAAATATTTTTTATCAAAATACCCTTTAATAAAGAATTTATATAATTATTCTAAATATGTCATATGATATTAATTTTTATAAAAATCTATTGATCAGTGTGTTCAAAAGATATATTAAATTTTATAAAAATAAAAATCTCCAATATTTAAAAATTAATATATTGATTTTTTTAATTTTAATATATTAATATTAAACTAATATATTAATTCTTAAGAATTATACTCGTTAGCGACGTTAATACATCAACCTCTTATTAGGCCTAATCCCACAACCTTAGGCCTGATTAAATTATATATCATTTTGATGTATTAAGGGATTCTACTATAAGTTTATATTATACGATGATCACACTAAGGTCATGTTTGGTGTATAGTATTGGATAAGGCCTCATAGTATAAGACTTGATTGTATAAGACCTGATTAAATTTTAATATTATCCAGCATTTGGTATGATATTGTATAAGATAATATTCTCTAATATTTTAAAAATTAATATATTAAAAAAAGTATTTTAATATATTAATATTGAAATGATATATTAGTTCTTGAGAATTGTACTTGTAAGCAATATTAATACATCAACCCCTTAACAGGCCTAATCCCACCTTCTTAGGCCTGATTAAGTTATACATCATTTTGATGTATTAAGGGGTTCTGCTGTATAAGCTTATACTATACAATGGTCACACCAAACAACTGAAAATGTCACAATGTATAGTATAAGCTTATACTATCAAGCCTTATACATCACACTAAACAGGGCCTAAATAATTAAAAATGTCATAACATATAATATATAAGCTTATACTATGAGACTTTATACGTGATATTAAATAGACTCCTAGATCATTGATTGATGACTTGCTCTGCTTTAGGCTAGAGCAGCAAATTTATTGGGTTAAGTATTTGGAGATGGTGGAACACACGGCATAAAACATGTCACTAGTGATGTCTTAACACGTCACTCTTGTATGGTTTAATCTTTCATTTCTTGAAGTCCTAACACATTAAAAAAAAATGCCTCATATATTACATAAATGACATAATACCATATAAACTAGTCAGGTCAGCAATTGGTCTCTGTAACATACACCAATATGGGGACCAAACCTTCAGCTAAAATGGTTAAAGTGAAATTCCATTACATTTTCCTAGCCGAATGAGACACTAAAAAAGAAATACAAGATAAACGACACCCAAAAGAACAATGTTAAATCTAAAACATATCTCACAATAAAAAGTGATAAAATAAACTACATGTGCTCGAATTCGGCATAGCCTCATAGAGTCATAGCCATTTGCCACCTTCATAGAAAGAATTGAGCAGGTCAAAGGGTTGTTGGTTGTGTGGGTGCTTTTGTTATAATGTGCCAAACTTGAAATAATGCGACAAAAAGAGGAAACAGTGACCAAAATAACATTGTTCATCAATTTTTTTATCTAAATGTAACGCAAACATTGTTATTTTTTAATCTGCCACGGGGACAAGTTCGCTACCCGGTGTAGCAAACTCAGTTTGCTGAGGTGTCACGTTTCTAGTAGACACCAAGTTCGCTACACGGGGTAGCGAACTTGGTTTTAACTTGGTACTTGTTATCCACTAGAAATGTGACACGTTAGCAAACCGAGTTCGCTATACTGGGTAGCGAATTTTTCCCCGTGACAAATTGGAAAATAATACTGTTTGCATGACATTTAGATAAAAAAATTAATAAAAGTTGACATTTTGGTCGGTGCCCCAAAAAGAGAAACCTTGGTTGAGAACCTTCAAATTATACCTACTTACACCAATGGGTGCTCTCAATGTGGCTGTAGGTCAGTACTGTAGGGCAGTAAAGAGCATCAATCATATCATTTCACAAAAACAAGAAAAGAAAATACAAAATGTGATTGAATATCGTGCTGGCTTTCTTGGATATTCTATTATCTCCTCGAATATCTTTTATGTTCTTGTTATTTCCCATGCGCATCAGATATTGCCTATGAAATTTTATATAGATACAAACAATGTGCCTTGGCTTCGTTAGAAAATTAATATAAATATCATTATCTTAAAGACCGCAACAGAGGAAGAGATAATAGAATAAACCCATTGGGGTGCGTGACGACTGATGAGCAGGTTAGAGTAGTTGAATGGAATGCCTGATGCCATAATGCAAGATTAGATTATGTCTGATCCCTTATTTGCAATTTTTAAGTTCCTTAATTTTATGAAATAAATGAAAAGAGTGGTGGCACTTTGGCAGTTTGCGTTTAGAAAAATCGCATGTATTATACATCATTCAAACAAACAAAACAGATGAACTATTCTCAATCCAAGACCATATAATATATGAGCAGAGATTGAAACTCAATGCTGTTGCGGGTGTGGAGAAAACTTGGAACAATTAATATCGGATTTGAGGAGTGACGGTATTTTTGAAAGAGATAATCCTACATGGTGTCATATCAGTGTTCACTAGAAAGGCTAGGAATCAAAGGAATAATGTTTGCATAATAAGGAAACATGTGGTACATGTTTTCAGCATGATAAACTTTTAATTTATCTTGTTTTTATGAACTAAAATAATATGAATTATCAAGTTAAATGAGTGAAATCTAGGGTTTATTGACATAAAATCATGAACTTTATTAATTATGGATTAAATATTATATATTTGCTATTTTGAAGGGATTTGAAGATAAATGGAAGCAGAAATCAAGATTGGATAGATGGAGATCAAACCTAGAAGATTTGAAAATCTATCTAAAGAAAATCAAGATTATCAAGTTGTTGAAGAGGAGACTTAAGCCCCCATTTCGAAGCTTAAGCCTCCTAATTATCCCAAAAGAGCAAGTACCTACTGCCTCTGGGCGCTTAAGCCCCCAACTCAGGGCTTAAGCGCGGGCCAAGAAGAAAGTTTTGTTTCGCAGAGCGCGCTCCAGCGCGCAACGCGAAATTTTCATGCAAATTCTAGGAGGCTTAAGCGCCCCAGAAAATCCAACTTTGGCCCACTTAAAGTATCCACCTAGGGCACAAAATCTTTACCCTTAAAAACACATTTTGGGTCAGAATTAAGAAGTTTTACACATTCAAGAAGAGTTCTTGGTACTCGGAGGCAGAGGGAACGCGAAAGAGTCATCGGTTCATGTTCGTGAGCGGAGGAGACAGATCAAAATCAAGTTTGCACTGGAGATATTGAAGATTCACCAATCATCTATGGAGTTTGGAGAAACTTTTCTATTTTCTTTCGTTCTTGATCTTGCTATGTCCGGCTAAATTCTTAAGTAGTTAGGGTTAGATGAAATTCAAGATCTTTATTATGCTTTGAACAATTCTTTATGTTAATTTTCCTTTTTATCATGAATGAAGTTATCTGTTTTTAATGCTTTATATAAGCTTGAATCTTATATATTGATCTTAGGTAAATGCATGACAATAGGAATGTTGGTGTGTAATCCGTATCTGATAATTTCATCGTAAGCTTTATGATTCTAGGGATAGACATAGAGTTTGCGTAATCTTTATGGTTCTTGAACTTAATGCTTACCTTCTTGGGGAATAATCGGGGAATTAGGGTTCTTGCAAGATTGTAAAGATTTAGGGTAACAAGGAATTGAGCCCTAATTACATTAGAAAGAATCGATTAGATTGATATTAAGGACGATTAACATAAAGAAGGAATTCAGACGCAATAGAGAGATTGAAGGAAATCGAAACCCTAGCTACGTTCTTTTACATTAGTTAATTCAAATTTTTAAATTCTTGCTTTTAATTTCTTGCGAGTAATTAGTTTGAATATTTAAATTTCAATTCAAATCCTGTTACAAATCCAATTTTGATCGTCCAACTTAAGTTGCAATAGTGAATTAGTGCTTGAGTATAATCCTCGTGGAAACGATCTCTTATTCAAACACTTTATTACTTGTACGATCGGTGCACTTGCCGTGAGTCCCAACAAGAGCCCACATGTTTGATTGAGTAGTGGTGGATATATATATATTAATAATATGGTCATATATAAATGCAATAGATAAGAGCAGGATTATTTGGATTCATATAAGTTCGAGCAAAATAGCTTGTATTAATTTTAGGATTTTCCCTAATTTGAAGATAACTCTATTGAATATTCCAAAAATCTGACTCCTCTTTGTTATAATATTTCGAGTGATTCTAAACATTTCGCACTTGGACCTATAACCTTCTAGAAGAGAAACTACTCTCAATACCGAATACGTGTGGTGTTCTAATATCATTTAACAGCATAACAAATATATAGGAATGAGCTTGTTAGATGGCCAGTTTCCTTTTCTGGCTCATTCAGCAATAGTTTCAAGAATCACACACACTCCATTTTAGGGTGCTTCACCTGTTATTTGGTTTTACAGTCGTTTATCTTTTTCTTTCATTTTCTTAATAATGATAAATGTGTTATGGACCAGTCAAATCGTCCCAATTTTTTCTCCTCGCTACATGGTATGTACTAAGCATGTCATTTTACCATTCTCTCTCAACCTTCACCCATTACATATAACCATCCATTAAGCATTGCATCACATCACTAATCACCTACTAAGCTACCCACTATGTACACAACCTCCTAGTGCACTTCATCTCTATAGTTAATGAGAGGGGAATGATAAGTTATTTCAGTATTCACAAGGCTTGCCATCATGGTTACAGCTTCACACTTAGAGCCTGTTTGGTGTGACGTATAAGGCCTGATAATATAAGCTTATACTATACGTTATGACATTTTCAGTTGTTTGGTGTGATCATCGTATAGTATAAGCTTATACAACAGAATCCCTTAATACATCAAAATGTATAACTTAATCCGGCCTAAGGGGGAGGGATAAGGCTTGATAAGATGTTGGTGTATTAATATCGTTGACCAGTGTAATTCTCAAAAATTAATATATTATTTTATATATATTAATTTTTAAAATATTGAATATTTTTATAAAGATATATTAATTTTTAAAATATTTAATATTTTTTATTTTTATAAAAATTAATTTATGTTTTGGACACACTGATCAATAAATTTTTATAAAAAATAATATCATATGACATTTTTTGAAGAATTATATAAATTCTTTATTAAAGGATATTTGTATTAAAAATATTTATTTTTATCTTATATAGTATTATACAGTGCATTACCAAATACTAGATGATATTATCTTATACAATATATTATTTTAAACAATACTGTGCCAAACGCTGGATAGTATTAAAATTCAATCAGGCCTTATACTATCAGGTCTTATACTATTAGGTCTTATCTTATACTATACACCAAACATGCCCTTATGGTTAGAGTATATCCAATTTACTAAGTAGGTAACTCAGACACCCCTTATTCATACCATCGTACTATTGGTTAGTGGTACTCTACTTCCCATTACCAATCATCTCTGCCTTGACTCCATAGACATATAATTACTGGCTATTTCGCTAGACGTTGATGTTCACCTCCGAATAAAATGCGATGAGAGAGACATCTTTGGAGTAAAATTTAACAATTACAAAGAGAAAACTAACAAGTGCATAACAATTACAAAAAGAGGAAATTTCCTTCGTACGACCTTTGTAGCACGACAGAAGCAAAAGCATCACAATGAATAAAATACAGTCTATGGTACCTAAATTAATATAAGCTGGGACACTACTATTGCTTCATATTAGTACGAAAAAATTCAGCAACAACAAACAAACAAGTGAGCTTAATTAAGTTAGAATGACATGAGGAAACTTCCCAAGAAATTATCTCTACGGGAAGAGATGCTTACTCAACCAAAGCCTCATAGGCTAAGGCATCCTGATCATATAGTTAGATACTATTGAATCCAAATCCACGTTCCAAAACCCACAACCCAAAATTTTAATATTTTAGAATGAAAAAGAACATCATATCGAACTGAATTAAGTACGAGACAAAAATGCTATGAAACAATGACTATTAGTAATAAGATTGTCACCAGCTCAGAAAAATTCCATGTCATTGTCAATATTAAATCAAATGATAAAATCATGGGTACTCTTTCTTGCAGCCACCTCAAACAGATCAAGTAATAACAATAAGATTTTGATACCCTTCATGTTATAATATTTTGAGCTCAGCCTCTCACTACCACTCCCCAAAAAGTTAAAAATAGAAAAATAAAAAAATCCACTCACAGTCACTCTGAGCAAGAGCTGGCTCAGAAGAGAAACAAGAAGTGATGGGGTTTATTAACTCTATTAACCCAGAAGAGGGTGATGTAATTGAAGCAGGAACAGTGCGGGGTGAATGAAGTTTTTGGTTGAGTTGTGCCAAAAGACGAGGGGCTGGGAGAACTGATAGGTCAAACCCAAACGCCCAATATTGGTAAAATATACTCAAAAGTCACTGAAACCACACCTTTGCCCTAAAATCCCACCTTCCATCAGCCACTTTTTGATAAAAATGTGACATAACACACTATATGTTGCTTAAAAGGCACCCTTGTTCCAACTCAATCCTTGTTCTTTTCCCTGGTACAGTAGCTGAAGCATCAACATTTGATTCTGAAGCCAATACAACATCCTTGTCCTTTTGGGGACATTATCTCTTATTGAGTACCTTATTGATCCCCATTTGAAACATAGTAAAGCAACCAGCCAATTGGCCTGGCATCCAAGGAGAAATCAGTTTCAATAAATACCATCATAAATTATTTCACATGGCATGGATACCATGAAAACATGAACACTCCCCTGGCAATAATAAGTTTAGTGCAGCATGGACAATTGGACATGCCACTTGTTTTAAATGGCAACGCAAAAAATTGTGAAAAAAAATGCAGGCCTTGGAAATTCCTTAGTTTTCTAGCATGGAGCATCAGATCTCTTCACAAACCTCCAGGCTTTCAAACATTACCAGTAATCTCCACAGGAACAAGAACCGTTGGAGAAATGATGAAACCTGCTGATATCTCTGACAATGATATTTCTCCCAGTAACCTTAGAAATATATTTTAATGCAGAATGACAATCAGAGCAAACTCTTAAATTTTTCTTGACAATGATCGGTTTCCCAGTTGGACTGGTTAGTAATGAATAAGCCACAGCAATCCTTTCACTGTGATTGAGAAGAAGCTTCTCCTTCAAAGTGTCATCCATGTCAATCAGAACTAATTCAGTTTGAGGAACATACCCAATACTCTTTATCTGATCAAGAAGACTATCAAGCTTTTCATAAATTTCTTTCTTTTGAGGATGAGACCAGTCTTCAACCCCAAACACATGAGTTTTATTTCCAATATCAACCCAACTGTAACCTGGCAACTTCTTCGTGTTGCCATCTCTTATCATCTTCCTCAAAATTCTTACATCTTCCCATTGTCTTTCTTTTGCATAAATATTTGAAAGCAAAACATGAGCCCCACTACTTTCAGGTTCAAGCTTCATCAATTTGTCTGCTACAAGTTTGGCTCTTTCCTTATCACCATGGGTTTTACAAGCCGCAAGAAAAGAACACCAGCCAAAAGCATTTGGTTCAAAAGGCATGCTATTTATAAAATCTTCTGCTTCTTTAAGCTTTCCAGCTCTACCAAGCAAATCAATAGCACAACTGTAATGTTCTTCTCTAGGCACTACCCCATAAATCTTGTCCATGGAATAAAAGTAGTTTAACCCATCCTCAACCATTCCTGCGTGACTACATCCTTTTAAAAGGTTAACAAATGTTACTGCGTTTGGTTTCAGTCCTCTGTGGATCATCCCATTAAAAGTTTCAACGGCATTTCTTCCTAAACCATGCTGAGCAAAAACTCCCACCAATGTATTCCACGCTATATCGTTTGGAGTTTCAATCTCATCAAACAATTGGATTGAGTGGTCAAACAACCCACACTTTCCATACATATCAACTAGTGCGGAAGAAACAAAAGGGTCTCTGTCAAAGTTGAATTTGACAACTTGACCATGGAGCTGGCTCCCATGTTCTAGTTTTGCTTGGTTAGCACAAGCTTTGATCAAGCTAGAGAAAGTAAACTCATTAGGTTCAATTCCCCACCTCCGCAAGTCAACAAAAGTGCTTAAAGCCTTCTCAATCTGATCCATCTCAACATAACCATCAATAATAGTAGTAAAAGACACTATATTTCTAAAACCAGAATTGATTTGGAAGACATTTGAAGCACTTACCATATCTCCAAACTTTGAATACATATCTGTAAGGGCATTTCCTATGAAAGTCTCGTATTCGAATCCAAACTTCACAATAGTTGAATGAAGGGACTTCCCAAAACCAGTAGCCTTAAGTGCACTGCAAGCAATTAAAGTACTACAAAGTACATGCTGATCAATAAAAACATCATCAATGACCATTTCCTTATAAGCTATTAAAGCTTTCTCAAAATTTCCATTTTTCACAAAGCCATCAATCATTGAAGTCCACAACACCTCATCCTTACAAGGCATTTCCTCAAAAACTTTAGAAGTACTAGGCACCTCCCCGCATTTTGAATACAAATCAGTCAAATTACTACCCACAAACAGTTCACAGCCGAACCCACATTTGACAACGAGACAATGCACCTGTGTACCAAACTGAAATGACCCAAGAGAGGCACAAGCTTGAAGCACACTTGAAAGGGCAAATTGTGAGGTAACTTCTCCTTCAACTCTCATTTGACAAAAGGTATACAAAGCCTCTCCAAACCTCAAATTACGAGAAAACCCAGTTATCATGGCTGTCCAAGAAACCATGTTTCTTTGTGGCATTCTGTCAAACAGTTTGATAGTGTAATCAAGCTCTCCACATTTGGAGTAGAAATTGAGGAAGTGATTCGTCAGAAAGGTGCATGGTAAACACCCTCCTCGGATCAGCTGAGCATGCAACTGTTTTCCTTTGATTAACTCTTTGGTTTGTGCATAGGTTTGGATAAGGTGAACCACTGCTTTGGAGTCACTCAGTTTGTGACCAAATGCAAAAACACTCTGAAATTGAAGTGCCAAAACAAAGGGTGAATTATGTAAATACAAAATAAATAAAATTATGGATTGCAAATAATAGCTATAAACAATTGCATTTATTTTTCATGATTTTATGCCCTGCCATTTGAAATATAATCAAGAGGGCCTATAATTTGGGGTGTAAAGTTCATGTTTTTATAATAAAATTTAACAGTGTCAATTACCCTTGAACACATTTAGCTGGTTTGATGATGCAATTGCTCTCATATTTTGTGGGATGTCACATGACTTGAGAGTTCCTATGAGAGTTGCACCTCTCTCTATCCCTGGATTGAAGCATTCTCCGTTTTGGGCAATTCAGTAATGTTGTATTGTGACGGAGTGCATCAGTAAGCTAAAACAACGTTTTTGATACCTTCTAGTGCAGACAAAGGAAGTATTATGGTAGCATGGTCTTACACTAGTGCTCACAAAGCAAGTAATAATAGTATATATGATTTGATTATGTGAATTTTTATTTACATATTGAAAATGTTTATTTTGTATTCAAAACTTTATTATTTATTTTTATTACTCAATTTTATTTTTCCTTTAACATTTTTTGTTACACATCAAAACCATTTTACCTCTTCGTGTTTCTTTCCTATCTAAATTATTTCATTTTAGTTTATTTCCATAGAGGTCTAGCTTTTCAAATATATATATATAGCCACTTTAGATAAGGTTATTTATAGTTACTCTTTTTTAACTAAATACGACCGGTCGTACGTTAAAAATGTATTTTCTCTCTCCGCCACGTCAGTCGACAGTGTCTGAGGAGAGAGAAAAAAAGAGCAGCTTTATTGTTATAACTAAGTACGACCGGTCGCACTTAGTTAAAAAAAAATAGCTGTAGATAACTTTATCTAAAGTGGCTGTAGAAATACTTTTTCTATATATATATATATATATCACTTAATACCTATATCAAATTTTTTAGTTTGACATTTAATTCGAACTATTAATATCAGTCAATATAATAATTATAATTTATTAAATTATATTTATTAATTAACTACTAATTCTAAATAAATTAACATTATCAAATTGACCGAAATCAATGATTCAAATAGGAATATAGGATGTCAAACCAAATCCTAATGTTAATTTATATGAATTTAACTGTTATAATTTATTAATTTAGATTTTTATGCAAAGAAACGACATCGTTGCATCCCGGTTCCTCTTTGATGGAAGAAATCTTAGCCTCTTTTGTTCAATCAATCAACGAACTGTGTTCTCTCCGCTGATCCCTGCGTCTCGTTACCAGCGTCTTCGATTTTCCTCTTCTCAGGTTGCTCTAAATGTGCGCTGCTATGATTGTAGTGTTTTTTGGATATGCATTTTGTTACTCTTCCTTTTTCCTCTGTTTGTTTCTTCTTCAAATGCTTTCTTTGTTATCTTTGTTTTTTTTTTTAAAATGACAAGTGAAGTTGCCACACATACCCAAGTTGATTCACCTTTTTAAATATGCTTTTTTTCTTAACCCCAATTGCTTAAATTTTTTCATTTTTAATATTGAATAGTCATTTTGATAGTTCAAATTTGTTCCGGGGTGTAAAGATCTCAAAATGGAAAATTTTCATGCACTTCAACACTGTTACTCTGTTCCCTGTATATTACTCAATTCTTGTTATATGAATATATTGATTGAATAGAGCCATATGATGGGAAGAAGTCCTTGCATCTATATTGGCAGTGTTTTATATATTTTTTTAATTTCAGTTTATGTTCTTGATTTTTTTTTCCTTGATAATTTGAGTTTATTTTTTACCTTCATGTTATGGTGTGAAGTCCAAATATACTTAATTCATGTATATGTACCCACAGCAATGCTTAGGTGCAGGCTCATCAAGAGTTTCTTGTGATTTTCAGGATAGGTAGGTATTCTTATCTGCTGTTTGTGCTCAGCTGATCAAAGAACTTTTTCTTAGCTTCTTGGAGCTGTAAATCTGGAATTAGCATTTCAACTATGGCGCTTTATGGAACTTCGTTATCCTTCAATGTGAGCTGCCTATTTCCTTTTGTCTAACCCAAAAATTCACTTGTGTTTTCTTATTTAATATTTTGTGGAATTGAAATGTCTTTGGCATCGGTTTTTGAAAATTATTTGTGTTTTGATTAACGATCTATTGATTAAAGAATTCTAGGATTGAAATTAGATTTAAATTAACTACTTGAAATGGAAATTGGGAAAACTTTAGGCATTTTCAATGACTCTGTCCGCTTGGATTGATTTCAATCTCTGTTGGAAACTGGTATATATGCTTAGAATTTCCGTTACATGGTTTCAAACAATATGACCTTTTATGAGTTTTGCTGAAGAAAATTGACTTTATGAATTGCTGAGGAATGAGGATAAAGTTATATTTCCCCTTTTAATTATTCTGTAGTTTAAAATATATATGTACATATGTGGCAAAAAAATTAAAATATTGCTTTTTTAATAAAAATTACGAAAACATAGTTGTTTTGAACCAATTTATTTATCTATTGCACTCAGTCACGCCCAAAATGAGCATGACTACTCACGCCTCATTTAGGCGTGACCCACAAGGCACTCACGCCATTACACCAAACAAATTTTCTTGTGTTTTGTTTTTAAACTTTCTGACATAAGAAACAAAATTCCTGCCATAAGCATTGACAATCTCATCAACCACTCTCTTGCAATTCTCATCATAACCCAAGTCAGCTGGTATAGCCATTGGATCCTTGGCATCTGCAGTCGTAGAGTTTTTAATCATTTCAAGAGTGTCCCTCGCTTCCTTGTCTTCCTGTCCCTTCACATACGTGAAAATCATAGTAGCACCCTCTAATGCAAACAAGTTGCATACGGCTCGTCCAATACCAGAGTCACCACCAATTACTACTGCTATCTTTCCCTGAAAATTAACACACAAATACAACTGATTAAATTGAGAAAAAAAAACATATATATAAAGAAAGTCAATTAATGTAGGGAAACTTTGATATATATACTTGAAGTTGTTTGATGGCTTGTATTCAGGGCAGGTGAATTGGGGTGTTGGATCCATGGCATGTTCTTTCCCAGGCTGCGTGCATTGCTTCTGAGGGGGGAAATTCTGTTCACCTCAAAAACGAGCTTTTGGGAACAGAGAAGGGAATCTTCTGAGTTGCTGTAAATGTGGTTTTAGTTAGTCCTGAGTAGCAGTGGATTTTGAAAAGAAAGCAAGATATGAAGAAAGCAAGATGATTTTGAAAACAAAACACAAAAAAATTTGTTCTGTGTAATGGGTCACGCCTGGAAAAGGCGTGAGTACCTTGTGGATCACGCTTAAGTGAGGCGTGAGTGGTCACTCCCATTTTGGGCGTGACTGAGTGCAATAGATCCGTAAATTGGTTCAAAACAACTATATTTTCGTAATTTTTTATTAAAAAAGCAATATTTTAAATTTTTTGCCGTACATATATATATAATTTGTTCCCTACCTTCTTTATATTGATTGATTTTATATATTCTATGAAGGGACTTTCTTCTACTATCAAGGAGTTTAAATTTTTGCCTGGTTCATTCATCGGTAGCTTTCAGAAGTTACGTCATGTTCATCTGCCTTCATTTACCCCAAACAGTTTAGTTTTTGACAAAAATTTTGGAAGAGGAGACCAAGTGTGTCTTTTGCATGGTCAATGTCTCAATTTGCAAATGGGGAGACTCAGTAAGTATCTTTGCTTGAAACCTGATAATTCATATTTATAATATTATAATCAGTCTTTAGCTGATTAGCATAAAAATTGTTGGCCAGCATTTTTTTTCTCATCTTGATTTTGCTCGAGTCCAATTCTTTTTGCATCTATATCCCCAAGTTTTCAGTACTAATTGATTTGCTAAATTTAGTTTAGATTCTCAAAAAATGCCTTTGGTTTTTATCAGGGAGACGACAGGGAGTAAAAAGTGAAGACTCAGAGGGCATATTGAGTAGTGAGAGCATTGCATTGGATGAACAGACTTTGGAGGAGGAGTTACAGAATGCTATTGCTGAAGAGAACTATACTAAAGCAGCAGAAATAAGGGATACTCTCAAAAACCTTCAGAAAGATAGCAAGACAACAGTATTTGGGGCAAACAGCCGGTTTTATGATTCATTCAGGAATGGAGATCTTGCATCCATGCAAGCCCTGTGGGCAAAAAGGGATGAGGTATGCTGTGTACACCCTGGTTTGAAAGGAATATCTGGGTATGATGATGTTATTGAGAGCTGGAATTTTGTATGGGCTAACTATGAATTTCCACTAGAAATTAAACTAGAAGACATTAAGGTTCATGCTAGAGGGGATATGGGGTATGTTACTTGCATGGAATTTGTAAAGACGAAAGGAGGCAGATGGGGAGGACAGTTTGTAACGAATGTGTTCGAGAGGATTGATGGTCAGTGGTTTATTTGTATCCATCATGCTTCCCCAGTAGACTTATGAATACATCAATCTTTTCAGTATAGACAGACAGTTTGCTCGCTCTTCTTCGTCGATCCTTCTCACTTTCTATGCCTGTATGGCTGTATCCAAGTTTGTTTTGTGTTGTGCTGAAGCTTCATCCATATCTAAAGATTCTCTGAAGTTACATGACAACTTGACTGTACAAATGATCTGTAGTAGCTGTGATATTTGGATTACTGAATTTATGATGAAGAACCTCCTTCCTCAGGCAAAGCAATGATAATGCTTCGGATTTATCTAGTCCAAACTTTGGTGGTTAAACCCTAGAATGTTGAGATATAAACTCGGAAGTAAAAATAGTTTACCCATGTACCCAGAAATAAAAAAGTTTACTCTGGTATCCGGGCCTTAATGATAACTTGTTGCAAAATAACTAGATGTCCTGCCACCTCACAACAATCTCCTTATCTAGTTTATTTTTTCTGAGAGTTACAATGTTAGCACATGCACCCATCACTTGTACCTCTGAACACATGGAAGTATTTTAAGTATTACTGGACTTGTCATGAACCAACTAAAGCTCTTCTTTTTTTGCACATTAGTTTGGCGTGCAATGCAACTGAAGCTCAAAACGGTTTTATTTTTATTTACTTATTTTTTGTGTTGGGAGGGGGGTGTTAGGAATCTTCTCTATTAGTTGAGTTCTTTTTGGCAATGGTGTTATCGATATGTGCTAATCATATTCAGAAGTTAGAAAAAACCATCTCTTATAACTTGGAAATAAATGTTTTTTCTTACGAAACAACTAAACAGTCCCTTTTCCAATTAATCCCCAGCAAAATTCTTTGGATTATTATATAAGCATATTCAAATCGAGATATAAAATCATTTTTAATAAAAAAATAAAAATAAAACAATGTACAAACTGAATCTATTAAAATGCTTGTCAATTTTCGAAAGCAAACATATTTAATACCAGATATTGTTATCATGGCAAAACTGAGTCAATGCATGCTATATACTTGGTTTGTCACCATATCAATAATCTCCAGTGTGCTGGCGAGAGAATTTCTGATTTTATAGTTTTAGTTCTCTTAAATTGTTCTAGTAGTCCAGACTCTGCAGAGGACAACCCTGCTAGTTTTATTTATTGACGTTTTGTTTTGTATAAAGATGGTGTTGGTGCAGTTGTTTCTTTTGTACAATGAGTATCCTGTTGTTTGCTACAACAGGTACTCTACTCGAATGTATTATTACTATACCAGATTCCTGGCATGAAGGGGAAATAGAAGAAAATAGAGAAACAAAAATGTTACTCTTTGACCTTATTTTCTACACTTTCTTTTTATCCTTACCTTTTACTGTAAAAAGGGAGAGAGAAAAACTCATGTTCTCCTGTTTTTTCTCTATCCCTTTTTCCAATAGAAGGTAAGGAAGTGTAAAAATTCAAGTGCAAGCATATCATTTATGAGAGAGATGTTCTGCATTACGTTGACTTGCTATTCCTCAGCAACTTGAAGACCTTAACATCTTATAACTATGAACATCTTAAAACCCTCTTCTGAATTTAAACTCTGCCAGCAGGAGAGAGTGGTGGAATTGGAGTATATTTTACTGGTGCTTTCCCCTGAAGTCTGCTGTTCTTGGAACTGGATTCCTTAAGGTTCTTTTCATGCATGCTACCCATTTCCAAAGAACCTGGTAGTTTTTGGCAGCTTAAAATAGCAACAGAAATGAAGAATGCCTGTAAATGACTGATTGCTGAATTGAATTCAACTGAGTAAAATTCATCATCCTTCAGTGGCAACAAAGTGAAATGGGGTGTGTCTTGCTCACCTCCTTCCTGAAAGTAATGATAAGGATGATGTAAATAGGATATCCACAATATTTATAATTGCATGCATGCATTCCCTCAGATAGGATGTAAAAGCTATACCTGAACAAAAAGTTGAAAACCATCATGGTATGATTTAAAACTTTTTGGAATATTTGAACCTTGCTTCTGGTTGGAGAGCACAAGCAGTTTGCAACCAATGTCCCAACCCCCACAATCACATGATCCCCCAGTTTTCCATCGATAGATCAATGGTGAAGGTTCACCTTTGTTTGGTGAACCATGTACACCACCTGGAAGTATAACGGTACTGCTACCGGAGATATCGTTTTCTCCAGAAATGCACAAGCATCCTTCGTCTGACAAGCACTCCAAGCATCCTTTCTTCAGGAAATTCGTATCACTATACAGTCCTTCACTGCTTAAGCTTTCACATGGGGTCTCAATAACAACAGCTCCAAGCTCTTTGCTCTGGATGAACTTTGGTGGTCCTTGATCAGGCTGGCCAATTTCAACACCCAATAGGACATATTCTTTAACCATAAGATGTCTCTTGGAGTTCTGATTGATTGGTTCAGTGATTTTAGAGCAAGAAAACTTCATCTGAGCAACAATATTGTAGGCATAGCCACAGCTTTTTTCTTTACTTCCATGACTTATCCATCCACCACTCTTTTTCTTAATTTCATTAACCAGGTAAAATGTAAAACAGCAGCCTAAATCATCCTTCTCCTGTGATGATGCCAAGCTATTCCTGGTAGCTACAAAAATCTTTCTTTCATTGTTGAGCACAAATTTAAACAAAGGCACTCCATTTTTTATTGTAAGCTGCAAGAGGCCTTGAATTGATGACCCCATGCTCTTTTCTGTATTCAGTGATTCATTGACATTGACACTGCTTGTCCTGAAGCTGATTGAATTCATGCTTCCCTTTCGCTTATGACTGCTTTCAGCTGAATGGTTTGTGTCTGATGCCTTATGCTTCAATATAGGGTCTAATAACCTCCGCAATGGGCTGGATTTGGTTCTGTTATGACTATTTGCTTTTTCTTTGATTGGATTATCCCAACGACCAGAAGATTGAGGTGTCACTGGACCAGACTTTGCACTAACATACATAGAGCTAACTTGTGGAAGGGTGGAACCCTCTTTGAAACTGAAACTTCTTCCAATCCGACTTAAGCTGAAGCTAAACCTACGGTTGTGGGATGGAGTCATTTCCTTCTGAGCTGTCAGCTCAGCGGTTTCTTGGTCCAGTGATTCCTTCAAATTACTGAAAACACACTGATTTTTCAGCTTAGTGTCTACAACATACTTTCCAAAGCAAGCATCTATAGAATGCAGAGTAGACATCTTATTTTTTATGGAAGCAGGTGTCTCAGACACAATAGAAGAACGATCTATACCCAGATCAGCATCTATGCTGTGTCGCATTGTTTCTGAAGAAGAAGCAAGCTCAACCATGGATCGCGGCAGTGGACATGAAAGTGGGATTTCAGAACATCCATCTTCAGGGTAAACCTCATCAGGAAGGGAAACGTATGACAAACTACTTTGGCTTGATTCTGAAAATTTTTCATCAGATGATGTTCTTAATTCAGAAAGCCGAAAATCCTCTGAAGAACTTGATTTGGGAACTTCTTGGGGATAAAGCAGCACAATATTACTTGGCTTGCTATGGTGATGTTTGCCACCAATGTCAAAATCTGACTCCTGCAACTGATCCACCTTTTTCCTAGTTTCACTGTTACTGGAACTCATTTTCTTAGAACTGAATGTGACCCCTTTGTTATTTGATTTTACTGATGGCTGTCCCATATAAGACCTGGACTCATCATTTCTCTCTTTTTTCTTGTGATTATACTCTTGCAAACCCTCCATGTTCTTCTTAACTCCACCATCCCTACCATTTGCATGTTCATCAAGAACAAATGAGACCCCGTGGTGCCTTACTTGTGAAGTTCTTTTACTATAGTCATTCCTCCTCTTCTTTTCAAGCGATATATCTGAATGAGTTTTGCCAAAGGACTCAAATTCCCTTGGTGTCATTCTCCGTTCATCTCCAATGCTCTTAGTTCCACTTTTAGAAGATTCAAATTGTTTGACATTCTGAAAAGGAAGTTTGGTACTTTCAGGAAGGCATTCCCTATAAGATGGCCTGATATCTGAAGAAAGCAAACCTTTTTTATCATCAAGACTGGTACATGATTTGGTGGCTGTTCTTGATGGTGGTTTACTGCTATTGAATGATGTGAAATTGCTCGCTAGTACTGGGATATGCTTGTGCTTGTGCTTCCATTTCTCGAGTCGAGACCAATCTAGAACACCAACATTGAAAGCCTTCTCTTGAGAGTTTTCTACTCTATCAGTACGCAGGAGATAACCTGGCAAATTAGACATGTGCTTGACAAGCTCATCACTTTCAGTTGCATTTCTCTTCACATTCTGAACACTCCCTTCTGCATTCTGCTTTGCTTTTTGTTTGAGATCATTGTGTTGTGGACCAACACCACTCTTTGACTTCAACTTATCTGCATCCTTTAAACTTCGATTTGATTGGGGCAATGCAGAACATTCTTTAGCTGTCTTTGAGCTGCTATGCCGTTTTGAGTTGATCTTTCTTAGCTCTAAACTGAATCCCATGTCTTCATCAGGTTTCAACAACCCATTACGTTGCTGTATATTGATTGGCATGGCGCATTATACACTCAAAACTTCAGTCTTCACTCTGATGTTTCACCCATAAGCTAATGCTGCAGAGAAGTTTCTCCCTTGCTCTGGCAATTATCTGCCGGAAATTATCACAATTGCATCAGTTCCAAAAAAGGGAAGAAGTAAGTTGAAAAGAGTGTTTAAAAAATTTGGTTAAAATGCTTCAACTCAACAGATAAGAGTATGCATTTTCTAAATAGCTTAATAGAAACAGATAAAAGGAATCAGGGTTAAGACTCTGAAAAACATGGATACAAGGTTTGGGAAGAGAAGGGTTCAAGCCATGGCACAATGATCGTTATCTTTGAAGGGAAAAAAAAATTACCACATTAAAGGGGAAACAGTTTTTTATGGCACCAAACACAAATTGTAACATTCATCCTGAAAACATTGAAAACATGATTTTGACTCTGTCCAGAAACTATTATGGCAGAAAGCCACGTAAAAGGGAAATAATTGAATGCATTGCACAAAAAGAAATGCACATAAACACGCCCAAAACCATGTACTATCTAATTCAATGAACAAAGTGACTATGGATAACTACACTCGGAAGTCCAAAACAGAGACATGACTGGACTTAATTCCACTAACCAACAACAAAGATTATGAATTTCTAAAATTGTACGCTAATTACACATAATCACATATCGTGGCATAACCATTGTTCAGAACCCGAAACAGAAAACAGACTCAAAACAAAGAACCATAGACATCATTACACATAAAATAAAACTCTGCAAAACTATGAGCTGGTTGATACCCAACACAAGTCAAAAATAAAAAAAAGAACCCAAATTGTTAATTAAAAAAAGAAAACAGAAAATTTATACAAAGCTAGAGCTCTGTTTGGCTGCTGAGAAAGCACTGCAACAAGAACAAAAAAAGCAAGATACCCTCTTCATGGAAAATCAAGAGCAATAAAACCCACATTCCCAATCATAAAATAAAATAAAAAAACACCAATCAAATCGTTTCCTTTCAACCCAAGACTCGATTTTTCCTTCATTTCCTACACACTGACATGCTCAAATTAAAGAAAAGAAAAGAAAAAAGACCCAGAAAAAGACTGTTGAAAAATGAAAAATGTAGCATCTAAATTCAACAACACAATCTAAAATTTTTCTCTGGAATCAAGAACATCATAACTTACCATCAAAATCAAAAAGAAAATAAAAATTAAAAGAAAAGTGGGAATGGCTACAATAATATGGAGAAAGATCCTAAACGTAATGGTGAAAAAAAGAAAAGGAAGGACGTAGTTTAGAAGCGAAGTAAAGTATTACTGCAATGAGGCCACTATTTGTGATAATCCTCCATCATCATCATCATCATCATCATTTTCATTCTTTCTTCTTCGTTCATCTTCGCATATTTTCTTTTCTTTTTTTCTTTCTTTGTGTTTTGTATTATTGTGCCGCGTTTTTCTTTCTCATAAAGAACAAAAGAGAAAAAGGAGAAAAAATCATCGATTACGTTACTAAAGGGGAAGAGAAAGAACGACTGAAACAAACAGCACCTTAATTAAGTGGGAGCGAGCGAGCGAGTGTGAGAGAGTGAGAGTGTGAGAGTGAGTGTGTGTGGGTGTGAGAGTGAGCGTTTCGCTTTCAATGAAAACGGTGAAAGGCGCGTGGGTCCCGCTAATGGAGACTTGTTTCGCTGTCGCGAATCCCAACGTATGGGAACGGGGCCCCTCTTACGTGTAGCCATTTCTAAATGCTGAGGGCATTTACATTTTTTTATTTTTTTTTATATTTTAATCAAGGATTAATATCTTTTATATTCTGTGAGATAAAATTATCTTTTACATATATACATATATGGTTCATTTTTTCTACCGTTAATGTAGATAAATTATTTACATTGAGCTCAAAACGACGTCATTTTGAGACAAAAATTAAAGTTTTTTTGTAATTATAATTTATTTTAGAGTTATAATAGTCTTTTTCATTTTAATTTTTTAACTCAAAATGATGTCGTTTTGGGAGTGAGTGTAGATAGCTTATCTACATTAAGTGTAAAAACGTTAAAGCCATATATATATGGGTTTGATATTTGTCATCTTAAATGACATAAGTTATGTCATTTTAGGAGAGAGATAGACACAAGAAATGTAAATGGAAGAGAAAGTGAGTGGTTTTTTAATTTTTTTAATTTAAATTTTAAATAAAAAATATTATTTTGTGTCAATCTCTCTCTTAAAATGACATAACTTTATCTTTTAAAATGACAAACATTTTTATATATATATGTATATATATATATATATATATATATATATATATATATATATATATATATATATATTGGAGATTCCAATCGGTTCATCACTTCTAGATTAGTCCCATTCGGGACGAATACCGATATTAAGATTTTAAATCCCTGCAAAAAACGATATTCGGAAGGATCAAACACATTCTTTCCTCCAATTGCTCAGTTTCCTGGAACCAACTGAGCTACATCATTTGATAATATCCATATTTTTTTTTCTCTTCATGTATATATCCATACAAGTTCCGTATATTTTTATGTGTGTATAAGAGATAATTTTAAACATATTTTCTTTAAATTAACTATTTGTATTTTTGTTAAAAAATAAGAAAGAAAACAAACAAAGAAAACGTATTTCGCGGAACGGTGATCCGGATTCCGGATATAACGTTGCGCGTAGAACAGTAAAAGTCAGCATCACATGCCACTAAACAAAAATAAATACCCCATTTTCATTTTCTTGTTTATTCATTTAACATTTTCTTTCCATCTCAGTTTTTATTGATGAGGTAAAAAATTTCTGTCGTTATTGCATCAGTTCAATCAATTAAATTCCTAATTAAATCTCAATAGTGTTCCGGTTCTGAGTAAATAATGTATTCCTAGCATTAGACTGAGATAACGTCCCAGGATGGACGATTAATTATCATGCACCAAATCTGTTACATTACAAGGTTCTCATTAAAGCCACGTTAATGAGAGAATTAAAATGAAAAGCAAAACTAATTCTCTTCTCTAAATTACTGATAGAGTTAAAATGAAGGTACTAAATAACATAGTTTTAATCATGTTAAGTAAAAATATGAATGAAAGTATTGTATAAAAATTATAGTTAAATAGAATGAAATATAAACAAATAATTGACAATAACAATAAAATTAATTCTTTTCTAGAGACCAACGGATTTTGAGTTTGAGTATCTCTGTCATACTTCGGAATTGGAACCAGCGAGTAAATAGATTAGGTCGGCTTACAGGAGCCTACAGTCTAGTTTATGTTAGGCCAGATTTGACTTATTATAAATAGTAAAATAGAACAGGCTTAGCCTATTAAAATAATTTATTTAGAAAACAGGTCATAGACTTTTTTTTGTACATATCGGGCCTATAAGCCAACAGTCTGGCCTATATCATATTATTTATTTAAAATATAATAAATAAAATTATTATTTTAATAATTTTTGAATAATAAAATAATATTATTTTAGTTATTCTTTTAATTGTTAAATGTTTAATAGGCTTAAACAGGCCTAGGCCAATTTTTTTTTTTTTTTAAATATAAGTCAGGCTAGACTTGTAATTTAGGGCACATGCTAATAGGCCAGGCAATACCAAATATTTTTTCTACACAGGCCAGACCTATTTAAGTTAAAGCCTAGCCTAACTTATTTACACCCATACTTGGAACACACAGGAATCGAATCCGCTGGGATCTTAGGGGCATTTGGTATAGGAGAAAAAATTTTTTAACCAGGTAAATACAATTATTGGGGAAATGATGCGAAAGTAAATTTACTGGTAAAGTTGAAAAAAAAATTATTTGATAGGACAAAATATTACCGAAAAAATTAATTTAAGTTTTCAAAGTTTTCAATTCAAAGTAAATTTGTTCTTTCTTTAGTAAATAGGAATTACCACCTACAATATGATCATCTATCACAGTGTCTTGGTTGCAATTTTTCACATAAATTTTGTTGCCTAGGCAACCAATTTTCCTAGCTATTTTTTTTTTTAATCTTCTACCAAACATTGTCATCTTCAAATCACTATCTGATTTTCCTAACTATTTAGGACAAAGTCTCCTACCAAATAGCTCCTTAACGAGTTGTTACTAGATCAATAAGTCTTGAATAAAATTAATTTTTTTTTATGTATAAATAGAGTGTGAAAGAATATTAGCATGACATGACGATTGGTCATACGGTTACATGAACAGAAATGAAAAGTAACATGTTCAAAAATTGAAAAGCATAATACAGAAGTTGATGGTGGGAACTGCTACTCATCCTAATAGTGGTAGTCCTAGATAAGCACTAGTCTAGGTGTAGGTTCGTAAGGCGAAGAATTTATTGACATTTTTTCTTTTGACGGTTTTGAAGGTAGAATCTTGGAACAAGCTCTTCTTTTTGTTCTCACAAGCCTTCTTGTGCCTTTCTTCATTTTCTTATTTATATTTCCTTAATTTTTGTTCACAAAAAGATTATCATATATTCTAATATTTGTAAATGCATATAATTTATAATGGACTAATGTTATATATATACGAATTTGAAGTTAGTTTAATCATTTATAAAAAAATTAAGAAAATTTTAAAATGATTCAGATAAAAACCATGGACAATAATCAAATATACAAACATTACTTCAAAGTAATATCATTTATTTTTTTGATTAACTTACTTTTTTTCCCCTTTCTTTATATTTTATCGTGGAAACAGTAAAATTTTCTTTTTAATTTTTATATTAATATATGTTTTAGAGGTATATAGAGTGTATTGTAAAATCAACCTAAAAATGTAATTTTTTTGTATAAAAGTATGGTGATTCAGTAAACAAATGTACCCAGCTATTTTTTTTTTCATAATAAAATATTTTATCAATAATTTACTTTTGTAATAGATGAATTTAAATAAAATATTAATTGTATAGGTAATGTTATTCTTCATATAAATTCAATATGCTCAAATCACTGTCTATCCAGTTTATTTATTTTCATCACATTCTTTTTTTCCTTGTATTTTCTCCTTCGGCTTAAAATAAAGGTGTGATATTTAGTTTACCAAAAAAAAAGTGTGATATTTGTACCCAAAAGGCATAATATTAAGTTATAATCAGCCGAAAAGGAAAAGAGTGGTATGCTTTAATTTGATAAAGGAGGAAGAAGCGATATGTGATTATTTATGAATGAAAAATTGGCATGAAATGGGAAAAAGCTTTCCACCAAATAAATAAATAAATAAAATGGGAAAAAGCTGTTTCTATCTGCATTACTTTCAAGTTTTGACGGGCAACAATTGTTCTATTACCTTAGATGGGGTCATGATAATGATGAGGAAACACTTTCACGTAATCAATTAACTCCAACACACTCCTAAAGAAGGCCGGGAGTAGCAGCTTGAAAACTTGACTTCAATCGCTTCACTCCTTTCAATCTAAGTCTCTAAGTTGCATAAAGAGGTAGAGGAGAAGACTATATATATTCCTAAAGTCCACTCACGAACTTTACTTTTATGATTTTTTTATAGATACTTGTGTTGAGATATATAGTCCCACATTGATTAGATGGACAACTAATATGGCCTTTATAAGGCCTTGGGCACTCTCACCCCTTGAGCTAGCTTTTGGGGTGGTGTATCCCAAGGTTCTTTACATGGTATCAGCCTCACCGTCCCCCGCTTTAAAAAGTGGAATTAAAATAAAAAAAAGCACAAAAAGGTGAACCAAAAATTGGGCCTGTGCAATTCCACGCTTCTAGCCCAAAGGGCTCTTGCGTGAGGGGGCGTGTTGAGATATATAGTCCCACATTGATTAGATGGGCAACTAATATGGCCTTTATAAGGCCTTGGGCACTCTCACCCCTTGAGCTAGCTTTTGGGGTGGTGTATCCCAAGGTTCTTTACAACTTGTCTATAAGATCTCTTCGGTTATACTAGATTTAAAAACGTTGGGATGGAAGATAAGAAGCATTTTTGGATTTCTTAATTTAAGATTTTGCAAATCACTTAAAGTGGTGAAATTTTGAGCATTTGGGGTTTTAAATTTGTAGGGCTTTTGCTCCCTTTAGAATTTGTCCTCATAGACGGCGTTAAATAATATGAGATGGTGAATGTGCAATCCGGTTAAGAGGATTAATTTTTGATTTATGAATCGTGTTAGAGGTTCTTGTATGAACATCATCAATTCACAAAGTATGTTGGTCGTAGGTGGGTGATGATGGGTGGTAAATGCGTAGAAATAGGTCAAATGTTCTTTGCAAGTCTTTAGAGGTTAAGGAATATTTCAAGTTAATTGACCATTTTACCTTCATTTTTAGATATTTTTATCAATTTGCCCTGATCCCCAACATGTTGATCGTGTAACGTAGTAAGTGGATCACTTAAGTACAAGGCTCCCTTAGTTGAGTAAGTGTCGAGCAGAAGAGTTTCGTTTTAAAATCTCCTAATGCACCAAAAGGGGTATACAGATGCTCGATCCTCCCCTCTCTGCCCCATAATTATAAATCACCTCCAAATTTATAAAAATTCCCTAAATCACATGACAAAGGCGCTCTTCATAATCAATCTATTATTTTTCATCAGATTTGTAGCTAATTTTGGTGAGTATTTGAGCAAAATTCTCAAATTCAAACCCTAACCCCAATGTGATTTCGTTGGTTGTTTCTTCCGAATTTGTGATTTTATTTGAATTTTGGTTTACTTTTGCAGCTTTGTATTTGTTCCTAATGGCTGATAGATGACCATTTAAGAGACTTGCTTCGAAGAGGTGTACGAAGAACCGCCACGATGGGTCCTCATCGTCTAAGTTGGTACATCTTAACTCGACCTGCTGGCCAGCCATGTGATATGGGTATTTGTTCGAAAAAGATCAAATTGAGAATGCTCATTTTGTATCGGGGTATCTTTCGAGAAGCATAGTAGAGTCGAAGTATTTGGATTTAGCATTTTCCATGACAGGAGGGGTCTCATTTTGTATCGGGGTATCTTCCGAGAAGCATAGTAGAGCCGAAGTATTTGGATTTAACATTTTTCATGGCAGAGGGGTTCAACATTGTACATGTTCTTGAATGCGCACACCTAAGAGTGCTTGCAGAATGTCATGCCCTTATTCAGAAGTCATAGTGAAGGCCTTCTACCAAAATTGTCACTGTTGAGGGAGACTGTTAGGGTCAATGTTCGTTGAAGAAGAAAAGATAGGAGGATCAGAGAAAGAGAAGAGAATTAGAGGATTTGAGAGAGAGAGTGAGAGAATCAAAATACCATCCATGCTTCCTTTCATTACTAGCGATGCTTTTACTACATTCTACATCCCTCTCAACCGTTTAAGAATTATACTCTAAGCCTCACCACCATTACATGCTCTAGACTCGCACCTCCCCCTATACAAATAATGCATGGTTTCTGTTGTTACATTTAACAAGAATAATCAACTAGGTAACTGGGCCGCTTAACAAGTCTTCTGGGCCGGATGTCATTCTGGGCCATAACATCCCCTTGTGGTGGAAAAACCACCTTGTCCTCGAGGTGGGTTGGGTCGCTCCAGAAGCCCATACCCCCATCAGAAGCAGCTGGGCGTACTGATGTGGGGGCAACTGAAAAGTCAGACACCTCAATTGGTGGAACTGCTGTCACCGTTGGATGAAGAGTGGTAGGTAGCGATTGAGTGGGTGGGATTTGTTGGGCAGGGACTGAGCCTGCAAAAGTGGGTGAGCAGCTGTCTGTTGCAGTCGTAGGGTCCTTGGAGCATTGAGGGAAGGAGCCCACATCCCCATCAGAAAAAGCACGCCTCATTTCCTTGGAAGGACTGGTCTCTAGAGCGTTCTCCTGAGTGAGTAGCTAGACAGGAGGGGGGATTTGGGGTATAAAGGTTGTATTTTTGGACCCAAAAACCTTCGCCTTCGGTGGTGCACGGTAGTTTATATGGTCAAGCAACAGATCCGGTGAGTTCTCACTAAACTCAGTGATATCTTTTGCATCTTCCCATGTGGAATCCTCCGAGGAAAGTCCTTCCCATTGTACAACACTTGAGGCACATGCAGGTTGTCACGCCAAATGGTACGGGTTGACACGATGGCGCGTGGCTTGTGGACTGGTGGAAACGCCGAAGCTATCGGCGGCAGCTGATGAGTAAGTGGAGGCTCCGTGGACCTGAAGGGACGCAGGAGGGAAATGTGAAACACTGGATGAATCCTCGAAGATGACAGAAGGTTCAACCGGTAAGCAACTTGGCCAATACGTTCTACAATCTCGAAGGGACTGTAATAATGGAGGCTGAGTTTGTGAGACGACCGCCGGTACACTGAAAGCTGGCGATACGGTTGTAAACGTAACAGTACTTTATCCCCAACCGAAAAGGTGAAATATTTCCTCTTCTTATCCGCTGTTGCTTTCATATGTTGTTGTGCCCTGATTAAGTTTTGTTTAATGATGCTCACCGGCAAGTATACCGATCGCACAAGTAATACAGTGATAAGAAAAAGTATCGTCTCCACAGAGATTGTGATCAAATATCAACTAATCGTTCCTTTTAAAACTGGAAGAGTTCAAATTGATGTGACAAATATTGTTGATTTGGGTAAAAATAAGAACTAAAAAGTAAAGACTTATTTTTGGCTTTTTGTTTATGAGAAATAAAACAGAAATTGATTTTGTAAAATATGGAAAGGCATTGTAGCTAGAGTGCACTCACCAAATGATTCCCACTTCTTACTCTGGATTGATTTACAATATTCATTTATATTATTACTCAGACAAATTATTATCTAAAAATATTTAATAGTTAACCCTCAATTCTTTGCAAGGTTAACCCTTTAATCCCAATTGGAACCCCAATTCCTTGCAATATTCCTCATGGTATTAAGCAATGAACCCAATAATTTAAGCATCTGCAATCAAATATACATCTATTCCTAGCATGCATATAAATTGTTATCCTACCCCCTTTCAAGATCAAAACCTCAATATTCCTATTTAGGGTTCTAACCCTCAAACTATCATCAACTATTAGATTGATCAATTCTAACAAAGAAGATATAAATTATGCACAGGGTAGAGATAAATATAATTATATAAACGAACAATCATAAACCAATCCGTTGTAACAAGGGTTCACATAGGGTTTGTGACCCTAACTACAATAAAAAGAAACTTAGCCAACCATTATCATGATTGACCTAGCAATATTCAACATAAACTGGAAATTGGAAAGGAGAAGAAGAAGACACAGACATTTTTTCTCGCACAACGGCGCCAACTTGCGCCACTTTTCTGTAAAGCGATCCTGGCAACGGCGCGGGTCTGCGCCATAGCGGCGCCAGTCCGCGCCACTTTCTGGAATTTTTATCAACGCTGAAGAATTCGCACACCAGCGCGGGTTGGCGCCAGTCCACGCCAACTTGCTGGAATTTGTACCACGCGGTCCTGGAAGTCCGCAACCCGGCGCCGGTTGGCGCCAGTGTGGCGCCAACTTGCGCCAACTCTCTATATTTTGGCCCAAGGTTCACCGTGTGGAGTCGCGTCAACAAGCTTTTTACAATTCTGTAGTTTTCACTTCTTCTACCTATATAAACACAATCAATAGGTGAGAAATATCATTGACATGGAAAGAATCAATATAGTAAGCAAATATGTATATAAATTGCTCTTTTATAACTCAATTCTTATCATTTTCAGCTTATTAAACTACATTTTTCAGAGGCACATCATTTAACTTTGGCCAGGATGGCTGTCCGGGAAGTTAACTCCGAGTCGACAGCTTCATTTGTGGATGAACCCAGAGTATAAGCCAACATGTTAGGGGGATCTTTACCAAAAATAACGTGATAGGGAGAAAAACATGTGGAGCTGTGAACTGTTGTATTGTAGTGGTACTCGGCCGAAGACAAATGTTTGGACCATGGAGATGGGTAGTCATGCGCGAAGGCACGAAGATACAGTTCCAAGCTGCGGTTCAAACGCTCCATGATGCCATCTGTCTGTGGATGGTAGGTAGAGCTGAAACGTAAGTGAGTTCCTTGCAAACGGAAAAGGGTCTGCCAAAAGTTACTCAAAAATAATGGATCGCGATCTGAGATGATGGATTGTGGCATCCCATGTAGTTTGCAGACGTTCACCCAGAAGGCTTGAGCTACTTTGGCCGCGGTAAAGTTGGGCTGCAGTGGGGAAAAATGAGCCCCTTTTGAGAAACGATCAATCACCACCAATATGGCCGTGAATCCCGCAGATAATGGAAGGTGAGTGATGAAATCCATTGCCAAATCTGTCCATATCTGATCTGGGGGTGGAATTGGTTGAATCGACCCTAACGGGTAGTGGTTGGGTGGTTTAATTTTCTGGCACTATTGTGCAGTTTTGAACCAATTTGGTGACATTTGTTTTCATGGATTTCCAGGTAAAGTCTCGGTGGATGCATGACAGAGTGCCCCGAATACCTAAACGACCCCCTTTAGGTGAAGAATGACAATCCTGGAGTATTTGAGGGATGAGTTGGGAAGCGGCTGGAATAAAGATGCGATGGTGATGAAAGAGCAAGTGATCCCTGAGATATCAGTGAGGAAAAGCAGCTGGATTAACTTGTAACCCATGTAGAATAGATGTAGAGTAGGTATCCTGTTGTAACTCAGACTGTAAAATTCCTTTGTAAGTGCTGATAGAAGTGGTTAATACTGCCAACTGGGAACAGTTTCCCTCGGAGTGCAACTCCGGCTGTCGTGAAAGGGCATCAGCCACTTTGTTGGTCTTGCCCGATTTGTATGTTATGGTATAGTTGAACCCTAGCAATTTGGATAGGAATTGTTGTTGTTCTGGGGTTTGGATGACTTGGTTCATCAAACTGAGCAAACTCTTGTGATCCCTGCAAATGGTAAATGCACCCATAAGAGGTATTGCCTCCATTTAGCAACCGCGTATGTAATGGCAAACATTTCTCTGATGTAGGTGGACTTGCCACGCATAGTTGGAGAAAGTTTTCGGCTGTAAAAAGCCACTGGATGTCCCTTCTGTAATAATACGGCGCCAATACCGACCCTTGAGGCGTCTGTTTCAATGGTGAACGAGACATGAAAGTCTGGAAGGACTAAAATTGGGGCAGTCATGAGATTGTCCTTCAATGTCTCAAACGCAACAGTAGCTTCAGAAGACCAATGAAACCCGTCTTTGGTTAATAAATTTGTCAAAGGGCTGGCAATGTGGGCATAATGCTTAATGAAACGTCTATAATAACCCGAAAGCCCAAGAAAGGCCCGAACTTGTGTGACCGATGTAGGAATGGGCCAATTCTCAATCGATGTGAGCTTTTAGGGATCTGGAGATACCCCTTGACTGGAGATTAAATGACCCAAAAATTAAATGGAGTGTTGAAAGAATGACCATTTGGACAACTTTGCATACAAACGGTGTTGACGCAGTGTTGTGAGGACAACAGTCAAATGCTCACAATGTTCCTGCATATTCAGGCTATAGACCAAAATGTCATCAAAGAATATAACTACAAAACGTCTCAAAAATGAGGAAAACACCTTGTTCATAGTAGATTGGAAGGTGCAGGGTGCATTGGATAACCCAAATGGCATTACCACAAATTCATAGTAGAGGAGGGATGCGCGCCCTTTGCATTTATGGCCGAATACATACTTTTCATCACAGTTGTAACATAAATTTTTGTCCCGTTTAACTTGCATCTCTTCTGGTTAAAGTCGTCTGATCGTAATGGCTGAAAGTGGTTTGGGAAGGATGGCCTTATTTATATGGCTGGTAGGTTTATGATCTGGAAGTATAGGTGGTGTGGAAGCGGTTTTGGGGTATGGAATCCAGGGTCGGTTAGGTTTCTCGTCGTTTATCTAGTCCTCATAAATTCGAGCCAGTGAATAAGCCTCATGCAAATCACAGGGTCTATTAGTCAAAACCATACGTCGAATTTTTGTTTTGAGCCCAGAAATGAAAATTTTATGTAGCATAGGTTGAGAAACGCCGGGAACTTTACCAGTTAATTTTTCAAATGCAGCTTGATAATCAGGTACAGATCCTGTTTGTTGCATTTTGACCAAGGCACCTGCAGGATCATCAAATTCGGAAGGACCAAAACGATTGTGTAAGGCTATGCGGAATGTATTCCAAGTTGGTAGAGCCAAATCGTCGAAGGATCCATTGAACCAACAAGCAGCTGGTTCCTCTAAGTGAATAGAAGCAAGAATTACACGTTCATGCTCTGGAATGGTAAAGAAACGAAAATACCATTCAGCATCTATAATCCATGAAGAAGGGTCACCGGATGAAAATTTAGGAAAGTCCAATTTAACCTATTGTGGGCGGTTAGAATTGGAAACAACACCTAAAATGCCAGATCCAGATGTGCCTGAAGTGCCGGAAGAGTTATGTTGCTGCAAATCTAACAAGCGAGCAACTGCTTCCTGCATTTGTGATTGTGATTCCTGTAGATTAAGGAACTGTCGTTCACGCAGGTTTTCAGAAGCATGAATTCAATTTTGAAGGTCCTGGACTCCCTGTGTGATTTCTTGTTGCAAGAGATCCACCCGAGTGGACACATCTCGTAGTCTCGTGTTTTTGGCCATGGTAATGGGAGGAAGTAGCTCGATGGAAGCACCAAATTTTTAGGGTCAATGTTCGTTGAAGAAGAAAAGATATGAGGATCAGGGAAAGAGAAGAGAATTAGAGGATTTTAGAGAGAGAGTGAGAGAATCAAAATACCATCCATGCTTTCTTTCATTACTAGCGGTGCTTTTACTACATTCTACATCCCTTTCAACCGTTTAAGAATTATACTCTAAGCCTCACCACCATTACATGCTCTAGACTCGCACCTCCCCCTATACAAATAACACATGGTTTCTGTTGTTACATTTAACAAGAATAATCAACTAGGTAATTGGGCCGCTTAACAAGTCTTCTGGGCCGGATGTCATTCTGGGCCGTAACAGAGACCTGACATCCATCATGTGCGGCATTGACATTCTGGTGACTTCTGAGATGTGGACAATGTTACTAGGATATGATTTCAATGTTGATGAGGTTGTGACATTTATGATAGGGAGAGCCATGCGATTATAGGTATGCTGACATTATGCACGAGGTGAAGATGCGTGGTGTCAAGCTTGCACAATACACACAGTTTGGTGTTAGGTTGTTGAATGTGGATGCATGTATTATATTTTATCATGACCTATATTATATTCCCACAACCTTATAATCACGATAAATTATTGGAGAGTGACCTAGTTGTTATACCAGTCATCCAACATAGAGTGAAAAAATTCTAGGGGATTATCATGACCCACATTATATTCCCACAACCTTATAATCACGATAAATTATTGGAGAATGACCTAGTTGTTATAGCAGTCATCCGACATAGAGTGAAAAAATTCTAGGGGAAAAAATTCTAGTTGTTATATTCCCATAACCTTTCTTGTTTAGGGCAAAAAATTCTAGTGTACTACAGATGTAGATAGAACGAACTAATAGAAACGCGCCATGTCAGCTATTGTGCAGGAGAGAAGAAAAAAAAACTTTTATATTTTACACTATGTATTAAGAAAAAACAACTTTTGCATTTTACACTATGTATTACATAATGTAAATACACCGTCGCATCCTGTGATTGGTGCACCTTTAGTACAGAAGATGTGCTAATTTAGAAGATCTTAGAGAGCTTCGAGATACCCATGGATGGTAAAACTTTCAAGACCATAAGAGGCTGGAACTCTAGGTTCGCGAAATGTCTCTTAGAGTAGTGTGGCGTCACCAAGGTTAGGAATGTGTGACAATGGAAAACACATCCTTGTTGAGATATTCAAGTGTGATGAGTCCCACATTGGTTGGTAATGGGCTAAGTGAAGTATATAAGTGGAAGGACCTATGAACCCAATGCCTTAAGGTTTTGGGTTGAGATATGGTGTCGACTCCGCTTGGTGTATTTGGAGTAGCTTAGCCCATTGGTGGTGGTCCCCCGCCATAGGCTTTCCCCTAGACCCGCCTGACAGTGGTATCAGAGCCAGGTTGTACTCAAGCTATCCTAGTGATTGGCTAGGAGATGGGTTGAGTACTTTGTGCTTGGGGTACTCGGTTGAGGGAAATCATATCAATGTTGGGTTTCACACTTGAGGGGGAGATTGTTGAGATATTCGAGTGTGATGAGTCCCACATTGGTTGATAACGGGCTAAGTGAGAAGTATATAAATGAAAGGACCCATGAACCCAATGCTTTAAGGTTTTGGGTTGAGATGTGGTGTCGGATCCATTTGGTGTATTTGATCCACTTAGCCCATTGGTGGTGGTCTCCCGCCACAGGCTTCCCCTGGACCCGCCTGACAATCCTGTGCCTAAAGTCTAGTTTGATTTGTAGAGGGGGATGCACATATGAGGAAGCTGATGATGGTGTTGATGAGGAAATCCCTATGCTGGACACTCCCTTCTGCATTATGCTTTGCTTTTTGTTTGAGATCATTGTGTTGTGGACCAACACCACTCTTTGACTTCAACTTATCTACATTCTTTTGACTTCGATTTGATTGTGGCAATGCTGAACTTTCTTTAGCTGTCTTTGAGCTGCTATGCCGGTTTGAGTTGATCTTTCTTAGCTATAAACTTAATCCCATGTCTTCAACAGGTTTCAACAACCCTTTACTTTGTTGTATTTTGATTGGCATGGCACAATATACACTCAAAACTTCACTCTTCACTCTGATGTTTCACCCATAAGCTAATGCTGCAGAGGAGTTTCTCCCCTTACTCTGGCAATTATCTGCAGGAAATGTTCACAATTGCATCAGTTCCGAAGAAGGGAAGAAGTAAGTTGAAAAAAGAGTTTAAAAAATATGGTTAAAATGCTATAACTCAACAGATAAGACTATGCATTTTCTAAAGGGTAATACTTTTCTTATGTTGCATAAGAGAAGTATTATCTCTTACTCAAACAATAAATAGGAGAGAGAGAAAAAAATTCTTATGGGACCCATTTGAAAAATGTGAGTGTAGAAGATAATACTTCTCTTATGTAAGATAAGAAAAGTATTTCCCTTTTTTAAATAGCTTAATAGAAATAGAAAAAAGAAATCAAGGTTGAGACACTGAAAAATATGGAGACAATGTTTGGGAAGAGAAGGGTTCAAGCCATGGCACGATGAACAAATAAATGATCTTTAAAGGGGAAAAAAATGACCATATTAAAGGGGAAACAGTTTTTTATGGCACCAAACACAAATTGTAACATTCATCCTGAAAACATTGAAACATGATTTTGACATTGTCCAGAAACTATTATGGCAGAAAGCCACGCAAAAAGGAAATAATTGAATGTATTGCACAAAAAGAAATTCACATCGACATGCCAAAAACCATGCACTATCCAATTCAATGAACAAAGTGACGATGGATAGATAACCACACTCGGAAGTCCAAAACAGAGACATGAGTGCACTTAATTCCACTAACTGATAACAAAGATTATGAGCTTTTAATATTTTATGCTATCTCCACATCTATAAAGCCCCGACTCCGACACGGCATTTTCGATACATTTGCAATACGTTCTCGATACAACCATTAATTCGTCGATATAGAATATGTTTTACGTTCTCGATACAACTATTAATTCGTCGATATAGAATATGTTTCCAATACGTTTTCGATACGCGTATCGGATACGTGGAAAAAAAATTCAGAACATCGGTGTTTCATAGCTCCTCATAATCGCATATCCTGGCATAACCATTGCTCAGAACCCGAAACAGAAAACAGACTCAAAACAAAGAACCAAAATTCTGCAAAACTATGACCGTGATATCTATGAGCTGGTTTATACCAACAAATAATCGAAAATGAACCCAAATTGTTAATTAAAAAAAAGAAAACCTAAAATTCATACGAAGCTAGAGTTCTGTTTAGCTGCTAAGAAAGCATTGCAACATGAACAAAAACTAAGATATCCTCTTCATAGAAAATCAAGAGGAACAAAACCCACATTTCCAATCATAAAATAAAATAAAAAATACCAATCAAATTGTTTCTTTTCAACCCAAGACTCGATTTTTCCTTGATTTCCTACACACTTACATGCTCAAATTAAAGGGAAAAAAAAGACAGTGATGGAAAATGTAGCATCTAAATTCAACAAAAAAATAGTAAAGGAAGGACGTAGTTTAGAAGCGAAGTATTGTAATGAGGCCACTATTTGAGATAATCCTCCATCATCATCATTTTCATTCTTTCTTCTTCGTTCATCTTCGTATATTTTCTTTTCATTGTGTTCTGTATTATTGTGCCGCGTTTTCCTTTCAAAGAAAAAACATAAGAGAAAAAATCATCGATTACGTTACTAAAGAAACAAGCAGCACCTTAATTAAGTTGGAGCGAGCGAGTGAGAATGTGTGAGCGTGAGTGTCAAGAGTTAGTGAGAGAGCGTTACGCTTTCAATGAAAACGGTGAAAGGAACGTGGGTTCCACGTGCGTCCCACTAATGGAGACTCGTTTCGCTTTCGCTAATCCCAACGTTTGAGAATGTGGGGCGCTCTTACGTGTTGCCATTTCTGAATGCTGAGGGCATTTATTTTTCTTTTAATTTCTTTTTTATAGTTTAATTAAGATTTTTTTTTGTAATTTTAGGTCATTTTAAATAAAATAATATTATTTTGATATAATTTAATAATTTTTATATTTATAAAAAAGGAATGATATTGTAACAACTGAGTTGTGTTACTACCATGTTACTATCAATCAATCTCACCGTTAGATCGATTGTGTTGATTCAATGATTATATTTATTTTCATCTTTATATGGTCATGACTTCTCAAATTTAATACTTTATATTTATTTTCATCTTTGTATGATTATGAAAAAATCATCAATTATATTTGCGACATCGTTTTACTTAAATCAATTAAAAGAAAGAAAGAAACAAACAAAATGTATTTCGCGGGAACGGTGATATGGATATACCGTTGCGCGCAAAACAGAGGGTCAGCATTACATGCCACTAAACATTATAAATACCCAAGTTTCATTTTCTTATTTATTCATTTTACGTTTTCTTTCCATTAACGTTTTTAATGATTAGGTAAAAAAATTCTGTCGTTATTCCATTAGTTCAATCAATTAAATTCCTAATTAAATATTAATAGTGTTCTGGTTCTGAGAAAATAATGTATTCCTAACATTACATTGAGATAACGTCCCGAGATCGATAGGATATACTGAATTTTATCAAAGATTTATTTTCCAACATGGACAATTAATTAGCATTACAACGTTTTCATTAATGCCACATTAATGACAGCATTAAAATGAAAAGTTGAACTTATTCTCTTCTCTTACTGATAGAGTAAAAGTGAAGGTAGCAGAGAACACATAGTTTTAATCATGTTAAGTAAAAATACGAATGAAAGTATTGTATAAAAATTGTAGTTAAATAGAATGAAATATAAACAGGTAACTGACAATAACAATGAAATTAAATTTTTTTTTTATGTATAAGAAGAGTGTTAAAGAATATTAGCATGCCGTGACGATTGGCCATACAGTTACATCAGCATAAATGAAAAGTAGCATGCTAAAAAATTGAAAAGAATGAAACACAAGTTGATGGTACACGCGTTTGAACTGCCACTCCTACTAATTTGGTAGTTCTAGAGAGGCACTAGTCTAGGTGTAGGTTATTAGGGCGAAGAATTTATTGTCATTTTTTCTTTTGACGTTTTCCATGGTTGACTCTTGGAACAAGCTCTCCTTTTTGTTCTCACAAGTCTTGTTGTGCCTTTCTTCAATTTCTTATTCTTAGGCTTGTATTTTCATTATTATTGTTAAAAAAAAAATAGCATAAGTGGCGGACAAATTTTCACGATGAGGAGTGAAAATTAAAAATTGAAGTTACAAGGATTATTTTGGTTAATAAGAGGGATTAACTATTATAAATATTTTAACGAGAGAGGCTAACTGATAGGATTAATGATTTATTATTAAAAAAATATCATTTTTATATATTATAATAATAAATATCAAATTAGGGGGAGGGGGGATCGCCCACACTCGCCCCTCCCCTGGGTCTACCACTGATTTTAATCTTTGTATTGTTAGAAGTTCAAGTCTCTAGTAAGTGAAAATTTGGAGAAAAAAAAAGGGCTTGACGGCTATAAATAAAAGCCCCATCCATCCTTTTTTACATTTTAAAATTTATTCTTCTTGATATATATCTTCTTAAGTGAGTTTTGTGGGGAATTTTTTCAATTTAGGAGAGGGATAAAATTATTATTTTTCCTTATGATTAAAGAGAGGTTATAATTTTAGGGTCTCCCATAGTAAAATTTTTTACTCTTGCCCCATGTTTTTCCCTTGATTTATTTGAGGGTTTTCCAAGTTAAATTTCTATGCTCCATTTATTGCCCAATTTATGTTTGAGAAATCTAATACCCAATTTATAATGGGCTAATGCTATGATAAGAAAATTATAAAATAATTCAGATAAAAATCATGGACAATAATCAAATATACATACATTGTTTCAAAGTAATATCATTTATTTTTTGTGATTACTGTTAAGAATTCAAGTGTGATTAATAAAAGCCTTGTATTGAGAAGGACTAAGATAAATATAGGACATATAAGTGAAAGCATCTGTAAACTTAATGCTTTTAAGACTTTGGGTTGAAATGTAATGTCAAAATCACTTAGTCTAAATTTGTTGGTTAGGCTCATTAACATATGAATCATAGTCTTCCCTAATTTGGATCCGTGACAGCTTCACAAGCAATTACATTATTTTTTTTCTTTCTTTATATTTAACGTGGAAACTGTAACGTTTACTTTTTAATTTTACATTAATATATGTTTTAGAGGTATATAGATTATACTGCAAAATCAACATGTGATTTATTGTATATAAGTATGGTGATTATGTAAAAACAATACACCTAGCTATTTATTTTTTCAAAATAAAATATTTTATCAAAAAGTTAATTTTGTAATAGATGAATTTAAATACAATATTAACTGTATAGATAATGTTATTTTACATATAAATTCAATACTTTGGAGGGCATGTCAATATTATTAGAGTACATTATGTATTTTATATTATATTTCTGTTGTACTGTTATTAATTATCCTGTACACTTGGTTCCACACGATTATTTATGTGGTGAGTTTTCGAGCTAATTAGGTTGGCAGTGATACTCTACTCATAGGTGGCAAAATAGGTAATTCATCCCGCCTCACTTTCACCTTGTCTTAAAATAACCCAATTGGCCTTATTTCATTTTTGAAAGTTAGTTAAAAATTTCAACTCACCCCAATTCATCTTCAATGATATAAAATATCATTAATTAGTATTTGTTTTTAAAAATTAAAAATAAAAATAAAAATCAACCAGGTGGTTAATCCGTCTCTGCACGAAACAAGCCATCTAATGAGTTGGATTCATTTTGTCATCTCTATTAACTTTATGAGTTAAGCTATGTAAGTAGAGCTTAATCTAATATCTTAGATATTTTTGATTCATTTTCGGATAATCATGACTTCTGACAAATTTATCTTCTCTCTATTTTCTTGCATTTTCTTTCACTTTTCTGGCACTTTCTATTTAATAGGTTAAACGACTCTCCAATTGTAGGAGAAATTTTTTTCTCTCCTATTGATCCATCAAAATTCGCTCTATTGTTTTTTTTTTAAATATGGACTCCATATAATTTTTTTTCTATCTCTTGGCATAAGACAATGTATTTATGAAACAGGAGATTCGTTTAAGGGTTTTATAATTCTCATTTAATATGAGAATTCAAATTTCTCTACACACCATTCGATTTCCGTGCTGACATGGGTTCTACATATAATTTTTTCTAACATATGGGTCTCACATGTTTTTTATCTCTACAACATGAGAATTGAATTCTCATTTAACATGAGAAAATCAAACCCCTTCATTTAATATCAATCCACTTTATTTCTTTTCATTACATTCTTTTATTTTATTTTATTTATATATTTTCTCCTTCGGCTTAAAATAAAGGTGTGATATTTGCTCCCAAAAGAAGGGCATACAATTATGTTATAATCAGCCGAAAAGAAAAAAGAGTGGCATGCTTTATTTTGATAAAGGAGGAAGAAGAGATATGCTATCGTTTATGAATGAAAAATTGGCATGAAATTGGAAAAAGCTATTTCCATCTGCATTACTTTCAAGTTTTGACGGGCAATAGTTGTCCTACTACAGCAGATGGGTGGGGTCATGATAATGATGACGAAACACTTTCACGTACTCAATAAACTTCAGTACACTGGGTTTGTCATTTGTGCTATATAAAGAGATTAAGGAATATTTCAGATTCACAGTGTGTAACGTGAAAGTGATTATTCTAAGGGGTCAGGTGTGAATCGTGTGCTACAGACGCGTGGGGAATTCTGCAGAAGTGGTTATTTGAAATAGGTGGAAAAATATTTTAGTAATAGCGATATTTTATTTGAGTTTTATAAGAGTTATGTTGTAATAAAAGTGATTGTGTAATGTTATAGAGATTCGTTTTGCATGCCTTAGAATTTTTTTTTTTTGCTTCAAAAAATTCAGACTCCATAAAATGTTGTGTGTGTAAGAAACTTTTTTGTGTCACGTGACATAATTTTATTTTATACTGAAAAGTAGATATTAGGCTAGGCAAGGGGACAATAGTGCAGTAAATTTGGCAGAATACACACACATATATATATATATATATATATATATATATATATATATATGGTTTATCATTTTTTAAGTTGTCTGCGATAATTTTATTTTTGACCACTAAATCATAACTGTATAAAGATGGATAATAAAGGAAGAGAGAAAAAAAAGAAATCATAGCCATTCAATGGAGAATCAATAAATATAAGAAAATAAATAAACAAAATGACGTTATTTTGGGCTGACTGAATATAAATATATCTCAAACAACTTGAGAAATATTATATATATATATATATAATGGGCTTTTGACGTATATGATGCAAATTTGAATATAAAATATTTATTTAATTTTTGTTAACAAATTATTTATCAATTCAACATGAATCAAGTGTGAATGGAAAATGTACGAAGTCATACATCTGCATATGCAATTTGTATAAAAATCAGCGGAGTGCAAAACGCGAATCCGAGGGGTGATATTTAACTTAAATGCAAAACGCAAATTCTGTCGGCACGTGTTTAAGTCACGCATGGGTGCTGTTTAACCGAAATGTATACATTTTTATATGCATTTCATTCGCATTAAATTGTTAAATAATTTATCAAAAAAATTAAACAAATAATATATCTGTATTTTGCATTATAAGGGTGGAAAAGCCATATGGCATTATTATGGATTGAAACACTATATATGTTGAGCTCTAAATTATGAACTTGTTTTTTCAGAGTTGAAATTTGGTTCAAAGAAGCCTGTCGGTGGAGTTCGTTTGTCCTCCATTAATGGCAGATCAGGCTATGTGGGTTGGATGTAAAACTCACGAAAAACGTGAATTTTTTTTTTTTTTTTAATCTTGAGTTGGGTCCTCCAGAATCCAGATCCTTATTACTGGATCCAATCCGTGTTGAAATTGGTGGCCATCTTTGTTTTAATTATGGTCAGCGGGTTATTTATCACTTGTGTGAATATTATATTATAAATATTATGATATACTGTGCCATCATGGGCTCTTTGCCACTAGAAAGTTTGGACTCATGGGCTTCGACCTGTCTTATGTTGTTTCAAATCACAATTCTTGCTTGTAATACACAAAGATTGTAAATATTTGTGACTTTTTTTTAGTTTGTCAGTTAATGATATTCATGGGTATGTTCATAAAAAGGTATCAATAATTTAGGAAACAAATGTTAGTTATCTTCAAGAAGATGATGTTTAATGTGAACCATGATTTGTGATCTCTTTGGAGAGATTGATTGTGTTTTCTTAACAAGACATGATGTATGATAGGGGCTTGAAAGGGATTGCATACTTTGCAATGATGCGTACTTATACCTACATACTTACGCTTATGATTATTCGAATAGGATTATTAGTTATAAGGTTGTTGATGAACTAGACACTAAAAAATTTATATTCACATATGACTCTCAACTGATAATTTTGTTGAGTGTTCTGATAATGTTTTATAACGATTAATATTTAATTTAACAACGCCAATGACCATAAAGTTAGTATTCAACGTGTGAGTCAATTTTAAAATAATTTTATGAAAATAAATTAAAAATCCGATTAATATGGTCTAAATGGAAGAATATTAGAATTTTTTGTTTTTAAGTTTCTATCGCTTAGTGTATTTGGTTTTATAAAAAGAGGTTTATACATAATTATATGATACGTATGAATTTGAAAATAATAACTTAACGATCATATATATATATATATATATATACATATATATATATATATATATATATATATGAGGCAAAATTCTTTGATATTAATATCAAACTTTAAAAGTTGATACCAAATGCTAACCGTTAATTTCCGCCAATCAACGGTTGTAATTTTTGCTAATCAAATTTATTAATTAATTATTAATTTCTAATAAATTATAACTGTTGATTGGCAGAAATCAACGGTTAGGATTTGATGTCAAATTTCAAAGTTTGACATCGGTGTCAAAGAATCTCAATCCCCTCTCTCTCTATTTACTATGCTTCTGCTAATAAATTATTAATTTCGAATAAATTATAATTGTCAAATATCGAAATCAATAATTAAGATTGAATGTAAGATTTATTATTCTTCCGCCAATAAATTATTAAACCATATATATATATATATATATATATATATATATATATATTTGAATTCCCCTCTCTCTCTCTTTACTATGGTTTCGCCAATAAATTATTAATTAATTACGAATAAATTATAACTGTCAAATATCGAAATCAAAAATTAAGATTGAAGGTAAGATTTATTATTCTTACGCCAATAAATTATTAAACCCCGTGTATATATATATATATATATATATATATATATATATTAAAAAGAGCTAGAGCCTAGAGCCCAAGAGGTAGAGCCCGAGACAAGGTGTCACAATTGCAACTTGCAACTTTAGACTCGTTATTTTTGTATCCTCTAGCAGCCAACAAAATTGTTAACGTGTGAGTTCCCAATCACGCAGAGGGTGCAGATCGAGCAAATGGCTGAAGGATCGTTGTTGAGTGTGACATTTTAGTTGCTAGGGCTTTTGTAATCCAGTGGTCCTCACCATGTGTTCAATTTTCATTGTTGCAGTTGGGTACTGCACTAACATTTATGAAATTTTGTTGATCACTGCCCCATCCAAGTCATGGATATGAAATACAAACTGTGCACCATTTGCTTTTTTCGGTCATAACTCAAAAGTGACTGACCATAACCTGGGCATTTATGATTTTTCAAATTTTATATTTCTCAAACACATCTCTCAAGCAACAACTTTTTGCACTTGAAGCATGGATGTTGCATTGAGTCATTTTTTGATTCTAGCTTATGCTGTCTTAATTATACTAGAAAGTGAGGATGATCGATGAAGATTAAACTCGTAATCCTGTGGTCATCGGTCATGTTAAGCAACCATTTCACCTAATAGTTTAAGCTTATAAGTGATGGACTTCAATGATTTTATATTATTATTTCTCTATCACACTTCATAACGCAAGATCTCTACGGGCTTGAAGTGTGAATAATGCACAGACCCATTTTTTTTTGTTCTACTTTGTTTTGGCTTTAATTCCACTAGAAAGTGGAGGCGGTAAGGATCGAACTCAGGACCACACAGTCACGTGTGCTCTAATACCATGTAAAGAATCAATTCAACCTAAAAGCTTAATCTTATAAGTGATGGACCTTCAGTGATTTTTATATTATATATTTCTAACAAATCCAATTAAGGATTTCACCTATTGGACTCAATAACACCATCACCATGACATGGACACCATGTGTTCTACAATGTCTTCATTTTAAGCCCCCTTCTTTTCAAAAAGAAGCTCCCTTGCACAAAAAGAATTCATATCTCTAATTTTGCTACATTTGATGGGATTTTTTTACCCGAATAATAATGTCATACTTTTAAGAAAATTATTAAATGTACTTTTTCAAACATATTATAAAAATGTTGTTAACTTCTCAAAGAAGTAAAAAATGAAAAAAATAAAAGAGAAAAGATATTGGGCATGACTCTTCTCGTTCAGATTAATCTTGGGTAGTGTTTGGTTGGGGAGAAATTTTTTAATACTAGGGAAATGTAAATACTAGGGATCTGGAGGAAAAGTGAGTTAGATAGGAAAGTTGTAAAAAAGTTGTTTGGTGGGGCAAAATTTTACCAGGAAAATTGAATTAAATTTCTGAATGTGTGTTTGGTTGAAGATAAAATATTGATGGGAAAATTTAATGAAACTACAAAAATATCCTTGTAAAAACACCTATGGTTTATTACATCCTTCAAACCACAATAAATAATGTGTCAAACGGCTTTCTCAACAGTGCCCTTCTCCAATTTATCCGATTTTGTTCTACAATTCCACATGGTCAAACGGCTTTCTCAACAGTGCCCTTCTCCAATTTTTGGTCATCTTCCTCGTTTGCTAGCCAACGCTCTTAGATGGGAAAATCAACTCAAGACCTTCAACCAAACGTGGTTATGACAGATACCCACATGCAGTTAGCCATCAAAATTTACACTTCTCCCCAACCAAACACTACCTTGTTGTCAAGATGTAGAGAAAAGAAACCGGATTTCTAAGCCTATTTATATTCCCATATAAACAAAATGCTTTGTAATAAGTGTAGTGGAAATAATATAATAAAACATTGATGGACGTAGTCCGCATTGAGTAAATCAGGTAAATTCGTGGTTTCGTTCTTCATTCCTTCTCTATTTTGTATTCTGTATTCTGCGACTGTATGTGTATGGTTATTTGGTCCCGACAAAATAGATATGTGTATCTATTTATAGTTAGTTTTGTAAATTTATACAAAAGCTGAATTGTTTATTGTGAAACAACTGAATTCGTTTATACTAGCTTTTTCTTTTTCCAATATCTTCGCTATGTGAAAGGGTGATAAAAACTAGACGGTGAAGCAAGACAAACCAAAATAATGTAATTGAGTTAACAATTATTAATTGAAGGGATAAGGAGTTTTTCATTCATTAGAGGGAGATCTCAAGTTCATGCTTGAGAATAGAAAAAAAATATATTGAGAGCCAACCTCTCTACATGATTGTAACTGTGCTTAAATTAGATTAGTTAAGTTTTTATTAAACTAATTGAAAAAAGACATAATTAACGTATTAAGAAAGCATGGATACTTATTGATCGGTCCAATAATTTTTGGGCTAAATCACACATGGTTGAGCCTGTAATGTTTGAGTATGGGCCTTGGCTGGTATATTGCTGCAAGATGTCTGGTTGGTTGGTGCTCTGAGCAACTGATGTCGTGCGAGCACAAGTGACTGAGCAGCTGGTAATGTGTGCCAGGAAGTTGCGGGATTGACAAGTTACACAAGATGACCATATTTCCTTTCTCATTAAGTAATATTCTTCGGGTCTTACATACCTTTCACTGGTTGGGCCTGTACTCTCGAGTGGGATGAGTCTAGATCAGTAGTCTCCCAGCTCGTTATTTATGTCGATAGCATGAGTAGCGAGATGCAAACGTGTGTGGGATGTATAAACATGCGGGATCTGGAAGTGTTCAATGGGGTGTAATCTTCAAACTTTATTTGGCTTTCGAAGGTTCTTCTGAAATCTTTTGTGTGATCATTTGTCTTCAGCTTTTGGCCTTGATCAATGCGAGATCGTTTATATATAGTCCTCCAAATTGATGTACTTTTTTTTATCTCGCTCTTAATTCTTCTACAGGCTTTGGCTTTTGCTTTGCCAAAGAAGTGGAAAATGGTCCATCTTGAAGACCATTAGTGATGAGATGCAGCGAGACCTCTGGGTCTAGGTCTTTTACCAATATAGATTCATCAAAGAATCTGTTCAAGTAATCTTGTAGGGATTCACGGGATTCTTGTTTAACTACTTTCAAGGCATGAGTGGACTTGAATTGAACCTTGCTGGTAGCGAAATGAACCAAAAACTAGTTAGAGAGGTCTTCCCACTTATGGATGGAATTTGGTGGCAAGGCTAAGTTCCACCTTAGAGCTACTTTTTTCAAGGTGGTGGGAAATAAACAACAACTAACGACATTTGGGATATCTTTTGCTATCATAATGGTTTGAAATCGTTCTAGGTGCTCTTGTGGATCACCTTTTCCCTTGAATTGATCGATTGAGATTTTTATATCTTTGGGCACAGGTAGGTCCATGATTTGTGAGGTGAATGGATGAGCCACTTTATATATGGTTTTTGGTAGGGTTGGTCAAACGGGCCAACCCGGCTCAACCCGACCCAACCCGCGTTCAACCTGAAAAAAAGAGCCGGGTTAGGGTTGGCTCGAAAATAAACGAGTCAGAAAACTCAACCCAATCCGACCCGAGTTGAGTTAGGGTTGGCTCGCGGGATGACTCGAAAAAATGGAATATAAAATAAAATTCCATTGATGTTGTAACTTCTAATTTTTTTTCCTAAATTATTAGTTCATTCAATACAAAGACATTATACAGATAAACCATAGAAAATTTCTTTTGCATTTGGACTTGGACTTATTGGCAGTTGGCACCCCATTCACACTTTCACACATACTATAAAAAAGATCCTTAATGCACAGTTTTAGACTTGTTAACAGCTGCAGGGTATTTTCGTTTGGGTCTTTGGAATTGGAATTTTAGGTTTTAGCTTTCCAATTTACCTTTATTAATTTCTATACTTTTATATTAAAAAAAATAAACCATAACCCGTGAGCCAATCTGTTTGATCCGTGGATTGGCTCGATTTTTTTTCGAGCTGAAACACGAGTCGGGCTGACTCGAGTTACTAACTCATTTTTTCTGATCCAACCCAACTCATTTTAGCCGGGTTACGAGTTAACCCCATGGGTTGGCTCATTTTTGCCGAGCCTAGTTTTTGGGTTTGGGAGGGGATTTTTGTCTACATGGTGTCGATGTGATTTTTCGTTCTGTTTCTTCTTGTTTTTTCTTTGGGACTGAGCTTGTTCTTCATGTCACTGGATGTTCCTATCTGACCTTTCTGTCATATTTGATTTGCTCTCATCTGCAGCATGCTGTTGTAATTTCCTGAGCTCCGACAACTCTTTCTCTTGATTTTCAAGCTTTGTTTAAGAATTTTTTTTTTTTTTTTTTCACATATTTGTTAGTTCCCATTCAACAGCTTGATCAAATTGTTTGGGCTAATGGTAAAATTTGATGTGGTGTAGTTAATTGAAAACATTGATAGTGTTTTGCATTTTTCCATTAAAGATACCATAAACTGTATGGTTTTAATTTTATTTAATTTGTTTAAATTAAGATGGCATTGCACGTGATGCATTAATTATTCAAAATTTCTTTGAATAGAATTCATCTCCAACAAACTAATAGATCGAACCACCCTGTGGGGTCAGCAGTGCTTGAGAAATAAATTCCGTAGTTGAAGCAAAGTAGATAAATAATAACTACGGTTACAATATGACAGCAAAGACAAAAGCAAGTAAAAGAGATGAACATAGTAAGTAACAGCTAGCTGTAGGCCATGTTGCATTTAACACACAGTAACACAGTTAACAATAATTCAAATTCTATAAATTCTAGGTAGTTTAATTTTGCATTATAACACTATATATCACTCAGTTACATATTAGCACCCTATTTTTTTTTTTTTTTCAAATAATATGAAAATGTATGATTTATAAACTGTGAAAAACACTTTCTTTAGTGGTAGTAACATTTATTTAATTTTCACAACTATTGAGCACTATATAAGTCACTTAACTTTGACGTTCAGATGCAAGATCATAGTTAAAGATAAAGAGTGCATTCACAATTGTTGGGGTTTAATTTCTTGGAGACACATTCCCATGGATGAACACAACAGAAGAATCATTTCTTCTACATTTATATTTTTATGTGTGTTGATCACATGGAGCATTGCTACTCCACAAGCTGAGGCACGAGCCTTTTTCGTTTTTGGTGATTCACTTGTGGACAATGGCAACAATAACTACCTAGCCACCACAGCGCGTGCAGACGCATATCCTTATGGCATTGATTCACCAGCTCATAGAGCCTCTGGTCGTTTCTCCAATGGCCTCAACATTCCTGACCTTATCAGTTCGGTGCTTATTTATATATATTATTATAGTAACATAGTTTCAATAGCTTTAATCTTCGTATTAATTTTGTTATGGGGTGTTTTTAATATTATGCCTATATGTATCATGCATGTAGGTGAGAAAATTGGCTCAGAACCCACATTGCCATATTTGAGTCCAGAGCTTGATGGCGAGAGGCTACTTGTTGGTGCCAACTTTGCTTCTGCTGGAATTGGAATTCTCAACGACACTGGAGTTCAGTTTGTAAGTCTACATTTTTTTTATTTTTTTTTATAAATACCTTAACCAATATCAGAAGCTCTGAGAGAGACAAATAATCCAGTTTAGGGTTGGAAGTGTATAAAGATACGTAGTAGGTTATATTTACAAACTCTTACAAATTATACTGTATATGTACTACGGGTATAGTACATTCAAGAATGTAGTTCATACGTAATATATATTACCTGAAGTATATAGTGTAGTTTATAAATAAAAAATTTATAAATATAACTCTGATTTAAAGATAAATTTATTCTTTTGTAACCGGAAGATTACTGATTTGAATATGGAAAACAATTCCTTTGAAAAAAATACAATAATAAAATTACCTGCAATCCACTTTTCACACGCTACCCTTTACTAATAAGTTTTATTCACGGCGAACTCTATATGTGATAACATGTACTATATAATTATAAAATTCAATGATAGATATAATAATGGTAGGAATAGGGGTGAACCCCAAAGTTCATAGTAGCGAAATATTGTTATTACTGATTATAGTTCAGGAGCTGCGAGATTAAGGGCCTCTTTTTGTTCGTTTTGGCTTAAGAAATTTTTTATATTTATCAGTTTAATATGAGAAAGCAATGTGACCATTAAATTGTTATCTACCTATATTTATTTGCAGATAAATATAATTCGAATTAGGACCCAATTGGAGTACTTTAAACAGTATCAGCGGAGGGTAAGTGCGCTAATAGGAGAAAACCAGGCTCAAAATTTAGTGAAGCAAGCATTGGTACTCATAACCTTAGGTGGCAATGATTTTGTCAACAACTATTACTTGGTTCCCTTCTCTGCCAGATCTCGCCAATTTGCTCTTCCAGACTACGTTGTCTTCCTCATTTCTGAGTATCGCAAAATTCTTGAGGTATTCTTTTCCTTCTACTTCGCTAGCTTGTGTTCTTGTCTTTATATAAGTGTTACTTTGCACTTTAGTGACATTTTCATGTAGCTACTATCTTAACTATCAAGTATTTATTAATTAATAATAAATTTAAATATTTATTTATTAGTTTTGGAGAAAAGTTCCTGTAAGTTTTTTCCAAGTAACAAATTATTGGTATTTTAGTCCTTTCACTTTTGCTCATTCAATCAAGAAAGAGAACACTTGTTTTATATTTTTACTTTTTTTTTTGGTAGACACTTTATTTTTAACTCTACTCATTGTTATCAATTTTTTATTTTAAAATCTTTGTTAGAATATGTAATATTATTAATGTATGATTTATTCATTAAATAGAAAAATATAACACATAAAATAAAAAGATAATTCTGGAACAAAAAATAAACAAAATAATGAATACATTTATAAATGAATAAATTTCTTATTAATTTAAAATATTGTATTTTTTATCACATCAATTTTTTTTTGAATAATATGATATAAATTATGAATCAATTTTTAATCAAAAAATTTATTTTATTATTTTATATGGTTTGATATTAAAATTTATTCAATAATATATATATATATATATATATATATATATATATATATATATAAATAAGATTATTACATGAAGTTAGTAATAAAGTAACAATAGTCTCTTTTTATTAAAACACAAGACAAATATTCATTCTCATTCTTGAATAAGATGAAACTCTTTTATTCTTTTATCTTTTTTTATTGAATGAGTAAAAGTGTAAATGAGCAAAATGCTAGTAAGTTTAGTTGTTAAAAAAAGTATTTTATCTAAAATAAAATATGGATTTTGCAAGCAATGGTACGGAGATTATTAATGAGTAAGCAATTAATATGTCTGACAAGTGACAAGAGAATCCGTACATTCAAGAGTAATAATACTTGTAGCAACTCCCTCAAAGGTAGAAATATATTGTTCATATGATAGAGATCGATGTAGACTTTGCTAGGCAAACGCGTTATGTTGAGATTCAATTGGTAGTTGAAGGCAGCAAACAATACGCTGATCAACATTAAAATCCACATGAATTCCATCACCAAAGATACAGTGTAAAAGCAGTAATGTGTTGGCAACCATATTAAAATTGGAGAATTAATGCTCTCGTTCTCTTTCTCTTTACCTACTATATTTTAATTAAGGCACTAAGAGTTCTTGTTGTACTGTGTTGTAACATTCAATTAAATGCATGCAGAGTCTCTATGAATTAGGAGCACGACGGATTATGGTCACAGGCACGGGACCATTAGGTTGTGTCCCAGCAGAATTGGCATTGCATAGTAGAAACGGGGAATGTGCTACGGAACTTCAAAGTGCTGTTAACTTGTTCAATCCTCAACTTGTTCAACTAGTGAACCAGCTCAATACTGAAATTGGTTCTGATGTCTTCATTTATGCTAATGCCTTCGAAATGCACTTGGATTTCATTGGTGATCCACAAGCATATGGTATGTTAACATTTATTTTTTGTGCTCTTATATAATTTGCACCATTAATTAACTATTCTTAGTTAGTATATCGATATATCTTTAATTTTTTTTAAGGGTTTGGTGTTTGTCATTTTAAATGACATAAGATATGTCATTTTAGGAGAGAGATAGACACAGAAAAACAGAAATCATGGGAGAGAGAAAGTGAGTGATTTTTTTAATTTAAAATTCAAATTTTCTGTGTCTGTATCTCTCTTAAAATGACATAACTTTCTGTCATTTAAAATGACAAACACTTTTCCCTTTTTTAAAATACAATGGTTCATTACTTGGTTTGAACATATTTCATTTTCTAATCTACGTGAACATATATTAAGTAAGAAAAAAGGGGGAAAAGCACAGAAAGAAAAAAACATTTAAGAGTGACTGGTTGCATTTACCATCCCTATCCAAATGTTTAATGGTGTGGGGCATTGACTACGGGGACCATTTGTGTAGTTGAAATATCAAAGAAAAAATTGAACTGGCCCATTATCAATTAATTTACACACGCACACACATATATATATATATATATAAAAGAATAATAAGTCTTCACTTATAAGAAAATCAGTTTTTGACACTTGCAATATCGTATTGAGGCTATTTTCAATTAATAACTTGTTAAAAAATATTAATATAAAGTTATAAATAGGGTTATCACTTACTAACTTAAATTTTTAGTTTGAAATGATTTTTTTACGTGTTGTTAATAAGGAGAGGTGCAGGGTGAAGCATGTGATTGATAAGCTATGTTCTGAATTGAAAGCATTTATTACCCTTTTATTCTATATGCAGGGTTTGTTACATCAAAAGTAGCATGCTGTGGTCAAGGAGCATTCAATGGATTTGGACTCTGCACCCCAGCTTCTAACTTGTGTCCAAACAGGGATCTATATGCATTTTGGGACGGCTTCCATCCATCTGAGAGAGCAAATAGATTGATTGTAGACAAATTCATGATTGCATCCACCGAATACATGCACCCAATGAACCTTAGTACAATTATGGCTTTAGATTCTAGGACCTAATGCCTCATTCTTATGGGGTCATCGTCTTCTCTTATATGAACATTTAATCCGTCCAACATTTGTATTCTTGAATGTTTAAGCCTATGTAGTCAAGTAACATTTTTTTTTTAATAACATTTGATAGCAGTTCAAACTTCAAATTGTTTGCAAATATCAAAATTTCCTGGAATGAATGTGTTATTTCAACAACAGGAAACAAGTGATAGCATTTTTTACACTTCACCTCACCCATACTAGCTAGTACTACATTAAGAAGTAAAAGACAAATAAAAAAGAATTCAGTAATCATCTATAACGAAATTCTTAAGAAACTTCACATATGGGAGAAATTAGTGGAAGAGGTAAGAGTAAGAAGAAAATGAGACACGTACGTTTGTGTAAACATATGTGTAAGTTTTTACTTTTTAGTGAATACTATAAATTTAAAAGCTACGTACATATCACATGACTAGGATCAATTGATAAAGAGTTTTTCTAGTTTAATTAATGGTTCTGAGTTCGAGTCCTTGGAACGTAACTATATTAATCAAATTAATCGAGTAATCGATGAACCGATGGATAATATCCAAAAAGAAAGAACATAAAATTGCATAATTTTGACCAATGTTTTGAAAATTAAATCAATCGAAGGAATACTTCAATATTTAGTAGTTTAACAATTGTTGGTATCAAAATAAACTTTGCAATTTTAATATATAATAGAAATGAAGGAAAATAAAACTGGAGTAGAGATTAGAGATCAACTGTGAAAAAATAAAATTAGATGTTATCTGGTAATATTTACTTAATATAATTATTTATGATGATCGATACATTTTTATGTTTCTGTTTATTATTGAAAAGGGATAAAAATTTAAAAACTAATAAAAAAAGAAAAAAAATTCTTGTTTTCTAAAATAATTAATTTTTTTTATTGTTATAAAAAAAATTATATGTGTCAAAAAAATAAATCTTTTTCAAAATTTTTAAAGCTAACCATTTCACAAATATTTTTAAGAACTATGTGGCTTTGAATTACCTATTACGCAAGGGGTAACGTATGAGTAAGGTTTACTATGTCAAAGCAAATTGTAATTCTCATTTTTTTGGGTATTTTATAAATATTTTTGGTTCAAATTATTATTTCATTTGTGAAATTTTAATAGACATGTTACTATTTTTTTAACTTGTACATATATTAGTTAATTATCTCTAAATATTAGAAATTATTTTCATTGTTAATATTTATATTTTATTATTGATCAAATTGGTAAAATATAATTCACGCAATCAATCTAAGGTAACCGTCTTATGATAGGTGTGTTGAGATGTCGTGGAGTTTAATATCCACCCTTCCTCGCACACATTGAATTTCTGAACCTCGTTCGATTTCAAGACTAGTTTGCAAAAGAAAAAAGATTTTTCTATTTTTTCCCTAATCAAAATAGAATTAGTAGCGACTCTTAATTTCCACCCGAATCATTACAATAACTGACCCTAAATGCCTATTTTTCTGTAGTGTATGGTATTGTATTGAAGCTGATTTTGAATTCATTTTGTGTACTATATGCAACAAATGATCAATTCAGGCTAATTAGCAATATTTATTGGTGTGATCAATTGATGTGGGTTTGTGTTTTCTTTTCTTGTGTTTCCTCGTCCTTATTATCTCATTACAAACTATTTTTAAACGTTACAAGCTCATTTATTTCACTAAGTAGTATCATATAGATGAATAGAAGCATTTGCTGGTTGTTTAAGTAACGCTAGATCTTGAATGTTCTATTGCACGCTATATTGTTACTGTGTTGTGTAGCGTGCATATACTAGAAAAAAACTTGTTTAGCGACGAAATTGCTATGGAATTTTTGTCGCAAATTTCATCCTTGCAATTATTTTTCGTCACAGATTTCCTCGCAAACGAGGTTTGCGATGGAATTTGCTACGTAAATCGAATTAACCACGAATTTTGTGAGGAAAATTTTATTCAAATTCTGTCACTAAATAGGTTTTTTCTAGTAAAATTTCTATTGAAACTTTGAAAGGTAGTGAATGAAAACAATTGAACCTGAAAACTTACAGTGCAACTATAAGTTAAAAATTATCTTTAAAATAAAGGGATAGGTTATTGTGCCTACTCCCATTTTGCCTACCTTTACCTACTTCTCTCAACATCGTTGGATTACAATCTCATCTAACGGTTCAGATTCAAAAGATAAATAAAACCCTTTTACTCTTTTTTTTCTCTCTCTAACTCTGCTCTTTCTCTCTCTCTCTAACTCCACCCTTTCTCTCTCCTCGCTTGTGTGCGATGAAGAAGACGCGCAAGTCTACATTTTACGATTACGAAAATATTCTTCATCCTTTGTCCATGCACTTGTATTCTGAGAAGGGCTGAATTGGAAAAGAACAAGTTAATTGGAGTATATAAATTAAAGTGATAGAATTTGCCAGAGCATGTTAGGGTTCATGTAGCACGTTCCGTCTCAGAATGAAATTGATAACTTTGTCCTTTTCCCATCTTAGGGTGGTTTCTGTATATTTGGATTTTTGATTTTGTTGCCTTTTTACGGCGGTGTTGCTTGTCGATGACTGATGATTGATCCCATCTTTGTGCAGAATCTAGGCCTCGCTGAAACCTAAACCAACAGAGATGGGAAAGGGCTTTTTGATTCCATTAAATAGACTCTCCCTCTCTCATTGCAAATGTGATCTAACAAACGTAGTGTTAAACGATTCGATCTGGTTTTATTTACCTTTGTTTCAACACAAACAACCCTAATTATTCAACGCCCTAATGACGAATCTGATGAACCAAAGTAGCCAGAGGGTGTTCCTGATTACAGTCTTTGTTGATAAAATCAATAGCGACCACCGAGTCTCCTTCCAACCACACTCTACGATAATTTCTTCTCCAAGCTATCTGAAGTCCTAGAAGGCAACCCCAAAGTTCTGCTGTAAGAGAATTACCCCAACCAAGGTATTTTGAGAAACCAACAATCCAACTCCCAGTATCATCCCTAAGAACACCTCCACACCCAGTACGCATTCCTCCCATTGTACAAGACCCATCTACATTGATCTTTATCCAACCATCTGGAGGAAAGGTCCAGCGAATATATCGCTCCTCTTTATTCCTACGATGAAGACCAGATGATACAAAAAGAACTCTAGACTGCAACACATAATCATGGTAACACCAAATCTGTCGAACAATGCTATAAGCATTAGCCTGAGATCCTTCAAAAATCATTTTGTTTCTGGTATTCCAAATGAACCAACAAGCAATACCAAAAATCAAAGGCCACTCCCGATTATCTCCCATATCACCAACCACGAGGTTTGACTGCAACCAATCATTGAAACGCTGGGAGAAAAAATTCCTTTGCTTTACCTGCAAAACAAGAAGTTTCTAAACATCTCTAGAAATATGACAATCACGAATAGCATGTATGGAATTCTCCTCTGAAACTAAGCATCTGGAACACATGTTTGAATCAGCCATATGCCTTTGAACACGCTTCACATTAGTCAAGAGCTTATCCCCAACAAAAAGCCAAAGAAAGCAACGGATCTTCTCAGGACCAGGCCATTTCCAAATTTTGTCCCAAGGAAATACATTATCTACCACTTCCGTTTGTGCAATGAGAGAGTAAGCTGTCTTCACTGAAAACTTACCGTCGCTAGTCCCTGTCCAAATCACTCTATATGGACCACCTTGTAAGAAAGGAGGCACAAGGTTTTGAACTTTTTGCAAAACTGAGCTAGGCAGCAGGTGCTGAAATAAATTCCAGTTCCAACTCCCTTGACTAGTTACACATCCAGCTACCGTCCATGAAAGACAATCTTCAGGAATTGGATGCACCGTAAGCTGGGAAAGAGGAGTACAATTAGGAACCCAACGATCATTCCAAAAAGACGTGTTCTGTCCATTACCAAGAAGAACTCGAGAATTATCCACCACAGGCTGCCAAACTCGAGCTACTCCTTTCCACAGATTCGATCCAGTTCTAGAGACTCTTACATCTGGGAACAACTGGGTGCCCACTTTGTATTTATTTTTGAGAACTTTACACCACAAAGCTTCAGTATCAGTAATCAACCCATGAGCCACTTTCATAATCATAGCTTGGTTCATCCCTTTCAATTGTCTAATTCCTAGACCACCGTCCTGCTTCTTCCTACATAAGGTATCCCAGGAGACTAAATGAGTCTTCTTACAATCTACTGTATCTCCCCATATGAAACTCCTAGTTTTACGCTCCATGTCATCACTAGTAGTTTTAGGGATTATGGAAGTTTGCATCGGATATAAAGGGATTGTAGAAAGCACTGATTTTGCCAAAGTCACCCTACCAGCAAGAGATAAATTTGATTGCTTCCAAGAATTTAATCTTCTGTTAATTCTATCCAACACATAGCTAAAAGACCTTTTCCCAATTCTTCTGTGATGAAACGGGATACCCAAGAATTTAATCTTCTGTTAATTTAATTGCACTTTTTCTACTTGGTGATTATGGGATTGTTTTTATCAGAAAATAATCCTTAGAATTGAATGTTATTATCCCATATCTGAATAGGGAAAAACGTTTATAAGGTTGTTATCAAAAAAAAAAAAAAAAAAACGTTTATAAGGATATAATTGTACTAATTATTTGTTAACTTTGATTATGAGTTACTTTTATCTTCTAATGTGCTAATGGGATATATAAGAGGTGGATATATATCTCAATTTATAATTACTTATGTTTCTATGTTCTTCTGAGTCTATTTATTATGGAATTGATTTTTTTTTCATAAATATAAATGTTTAACCGGATTTTTATGTAGAAACGTTAAATTGATACATAGTTTACTTTTCTTTCTTTCTTTTTAATAGATGCAAATATTTTGCTTAACACAAATTTCTAGTCCGCCGGTATATAATTAAGTTTTTAAATTTAATTTTATTCTTGTGTCTTGTACTGTTTATATTTGTAGTTCATTAACTTAAAAAAATTATTAAAAATTTGACACTGATTTAGTTAGTTAATTTTATAATTCGAAAAATGTTATACTTAACTTTACCAAAGTTACATTACATTCAAATTTCTAAATAAAAAATGTTTATATTATGTTTTATAATATCGACTCCAATCACAAAGTATTGACTAGTCAAAATTCTTATTACCATCATTTAAGGCCTTTTTTTTTTAGAGAAATATGTGTTATTTTAAAGGACGTAAAATTATATCATTTTATTTATTTGTTTATTTATTTTTTTGATAAATAAGTTGTATCATTTTAAGTAAGAGAAAGAAATAGATCATGTGAGAGAATAAAAAATAAAAATGTAAGTCTCATATCTTTGTGAGAATAAAATGACACAACTTGTATAATTTAAAAGGACAAAATCTTTTTTTCTTTTTTGTTGGGATATAATCATCCGATCCCGACGGGCATCGATAAATTAATTTGGATTTGAACTGGGTTCCCTAATAAATTTTTAACATAACTAAGCATTTAAAAATGGAACTTAAGAACACTTTAAAACAAGGGTTTTATTTTATACTTCTTATGAGACGAGTCTTCTTATGCTATAGAAACAAAAGTAATATGAGACCTATATGTTAAAAATAATCATATGTGGGACCAATGAAAACATGGAAATCAAAAAATATGTATGACATAAAATCCTTAAAACAAACCCTACTAATTAATTTAGGGAAATGTTTTTCTTATGTTGTTGAAGATAATTATCTTATGTTAGTGAAACAATATTATAAGAGGGACCCACAAATAATTAGTGAAAAAAAAAATAGAGGTAAGATCCATATTTATTATGTGTGTGTAAAAATTTGGTTTATCTCATATTGAATAGAATAAATATAACCCAATAATTTATGGAAAATGGCGGCAGTAGAAACTATTTCCTTCCTGCTCTCACATCAGAAATTCCGCCCCCCCCCATTTTCTTTTTGGGAAAAACCGCTCTTATGCTATATGTGGTAACTTTCTCTCCTACACACTCTTCGATAACTGTCACTTTTTTTTCAGGTGATGGAGCCCACAAATTTATCTCTATGACATGAAATAACGTATCTCCTTTAACATGAGATTAATAAAACCATTTTTTTTTAATTTTTGGGCCCCACATTTTTTTTCCTACGGCAGGTGATAAGTATTCTCGGAGAAACTCATCAGCCATTGATATTTATCCTTGGTGATCCATTTATGGGTTTTAACTTTTAATTTGGGTTGGGTCAACAAATTCAGACAAACGGGCTGCTGGTTATGACAAAATTGAATTTAAATAACAATTTTTATTTTTATTTTTGGTAAACAACTTCTTAAAGTCTTAGCACCTAAAATTTGGTTGATAATTTTAAAAATTCCATGTAACTTTTAATTTTATAATTCTTTCGATACAAATTCTAATTTTTATACAGGTTTTGCTATTACCTGTTATATAAGTTTATTGATACGGACAAAAGTCTGCATTTCCAAAAATTTATCGTCAATTTTTTTAACCTTTTCTCAAGTTTCATCTGAACAATTTGTTTCATAATTTTATTTTAATATTTTTCTCACTCAAACATCGTCCAGAAAAGTAAATATTTCTCATATAATAGTTTTTTAATCCAGTTAAATATCCAAATAATTCACAATAACATTAATGAAATACAATAATAGACATGTGAATCTGAATTTCACAAACTGTCTTTCCTTCCAAACAATTATTATATTTTTCTTGGCTAACCAAGAGGACAGTACACCCAACATGTCACTCTCTAAGGATTTTTTGTCATTGACACTATCAAATTAGTATACTTCAATGTCTCTAACTCAGTAAATTCTGCAACAAGCTTTGCGAACCTTGAGAACAATTCATCCATGATATCTTCTCCAAACTCAGCCGATAAAAGGGGTTCAAAAACAGCTCTTATGGACTTAGCTATGAACTCTCCTCTTGTTGCACTATCAAGAAAAGAATCATCAAAATCTTCTTGAAGATCTGCATCCCAACCCATCTTGATAATGTTCAATATTTCAAGTTTAAAAGATCCTTCCACATCAATCACTTGTCTAACTTCCTCTGCTGTAGGAAAATATACAGGAAGGTCAAAGAAGTCCAATTTTGTCTCTTCAATCAAACCCTACAAGTTATAAGGAATCTTAATTCACAAGGCAAATCAAAATAACTTTGGGTCTATTTGAATATGATTTTGTTTTTTTTTCTTTAAATACTGTTTTCAACTTAAATTTTAAAAACTGATTTTGAGAGTAGGAGAACAATAAAACTTGTTTGAATATGATTGATTTAAAGTTATAAAAAAATTGTATTTATTTACGATAATGCCATTAATAAACTTTCACAATTATAAGATTGCCACTATAAAATAATTTAAAATTGAAAAAGAGTTGAATTTTTTTTTTAGTTTAGGTACCAATAATCTCCTAAATTGGGAACAGTGACTATTTTGTCACGTCTGGCCAAAATATTTACCAGACTGCCACGTCAACAGTAAATTTTTCCAGAATGCCACGCGGCATAATTCGCTACACTGTGCAGCGAAATATGTTTGCAAATAATTCGCTACACAGTGTAGCGAATTATGCCATGTCAGGCTGCACAGTCAGCAGTAATGACACGTGTCAAACAGCCAGTAATCCAAGCATAATTCGCTACACAGTGTAGCGAATTACTGCCTACTTGACATGTGTCATTTTTGCTGACTGTGCAGACTGACATTGCATAATTTGCTACACTGTGTAGCGAATTATTTGCAAACATATTTCGCTGCACAGTGTAGCGAATTATGCCGCGTGGTATTTTAGGAAAATTTACTGTTGGCGTGGCAATCTGGTAAATATTTTGGCAAGGCGTGGCAAAATGGTCACTGTCCCCCTAAATTGCCCGTTCCATAGCTCATTGCTTACCTCTCGGACCATGTCATTGAGTACCATGCTAATTGCCACACAAGGAGTTTTAATTTCATGAGGTTTTTCTCTGCCGATTAATGTCAGCACCATAATACCACCCGGAGTTAGTTCTTCAGAGCGTGATTTTAAAAAAAGTTTAAAATCTCTTTCAAATTGCTGCAAGTATGCTTGATAGACTGATGGAGGACTTGTACTTGTTATGTGAATATCTCCCTTGTTGAGTGGTTTTGCTATCTTGGTTGAAACTTTTGGTGCCTGATGCCATAAAAGCATGATTAAAGAGAAAAATTGAATTAAAATAATGAACTTTGTGTTTCTACGGCCATACATAATATGGAATGCTAGGAAACATTGGTGCGTTTAAATGCCTGAGTAATTTATATATGTAAATGTAAATTTTAAATTTTAAATAAAATAACTATAATCTCAAAATGAATCACCTTTTTTTTTTTTTGGTAATAGTCAAAATGTATCATCTAACTACTAGAAGTAACAGTTGATGCTCGATTGTTCTATAACAATACAAATATCAAGATTTGGAGTAAATTTCAGTACTTAGTAATATTGAAGATCTGATGCTATATCCACTAAATTTAAAAAAAAATAAAAATAACACATGACTCATCCAATTGATGAGTTTATTCTACCCAATTCTTAATTTTTAATTTCATATTTGGTAAAGGATATACCGAGTGGTTAGTGAGCCCATAGTATCTTTTCGAATTTGAGATTGGGTTTGGTGTAGCTGACCTGTGATAGCCAATGAAGACTGTAGGAGGAATGAAAGATTTGAACGTAATTATTGGGGAAGAGTCTCCCATAAAAGTTCCCCGGTGTTGCATGAATAAAGCATGCTCCAACTTTGTCTCCTTTTTCTTGTAATATACTTTGATAGAAAGCAGGGAGTAACTTGAAGATGGTATTGAAATCGTTTCCAAATAAATCATTGAGGTAAATTTGGATTTCGGGTGAGCCACGGTTTAAGCGCAAGCTAGTGTTACCAATGATGTTGACGATATCAGACACGACCATAAGTGCATTTGGTCCTGAAGAGCAACCTAATTCTGCTATTTTCCAACAGCTTTCATAAGTTGTGTAGGACATCATCATCCGTTTGACACTCTCTTCAAGTACGGGTTTTGCTTGCAATATCACTTTTTTCTGCAAAAAGATTAATTTGGGTCAATATCATATAATATTGAATAGGGACAATAATGAAAAGGAAAATGTTTTTGGATTGTATCAACTTTTTTTTTTTTGGATTCATCCAAGGTATTCCCAGGCAAAGATTAATTCCTTTGAGGCCGAAAGATTACCGAAATGGATATAGTTCTATCAACAAAGTTTTTTTGCCATAGACACATACACGAATCGAACCCCTATAAAAGTGTTCAAGAAACTCAGCTATCTATCAACTGTGCTAGACTTTTTCTGTCTCTCAAAAATATTTTTGTTTCACTAACGTGTTTTTTAAGCAAAAATCACAATATGAAAAAATGATAAATAATATTAATTAATAATTAACTCATCAATAACTAACTGTAGAATGTAGACTATAGGTATAAGATAAGGTGCAAAAGTAATATAATTGTGAATCCAATAACTCTCGAACTGGACTAATTGATAATCAATGAACTGGTAAATATATCCAAATAAAAAATAACGTAATGCTTCCCATGTTCACATTTTATTATATGCTAATTATTTTGCTTCATTAAAAACCTTTCATGAAAAATTAATTAGATAAAACTTTGCTAAAAAAAAATATGCAGTGCATATAACTCTCCCTATAAAATTTATTATATATAGTAATGCATGATATTGTCTCGGTACAAAACTTAAGTCGAAAAAATTCATTGGATCATAAATCGAACAAAAGATAAAGAGTACATAATTAGGTTAAGAGAAAAAGAAATAATACCTGAAGTAAGGAGTTGTTGGCGTAGCTTGTTTCTCCCACACCGCCCTTCATGTGAAGGACACGCTTTGTTGCCATAGTTGATGCTACACAAGACAACTCCACAACTACATCAAGTTAACGCAGGTGTCAGCATTTATAAAATATGCCATTATTCAGCAAAGCGATATGTATGGCTACAATTAATTGTTCTGAAATCTTTTCACGTGATCAATCAATTACATTGGGAGGAAACCTATACACAGAGTGGATAAGAAAGCATTTTCTGTTGAGCATGGGGATCTGTATCTGAACTTATGCATGTGACGAGCTTGACATCATTATTTTAAGGGTTTAATGTTTGTCATTTTAGATGAATGAAGTGTATTTTTTTAAATTTTAAATTACAAAATTTTTCTTCTACTTTCTCTCCCCATAACTTGTTCCTTTATCTCTCTTAAAAGGATATAAGTGTGTGTCCTTTTAAAGGACACACACTTTTCCCTTATTTTAAACGTAAGATCATGTATATTTATTTTTACATATTTTTATATTAAAAAAAATAAAAAGCACAAATTTATGTATAATTTTTTTTCAAAGTTAATTAATAATAAATATAAATGTTACGTATATGTATCTTTCTCACTTATTCGTATATACTCCTGTTTAAATTACTAAAATGTTTTTGTCTCGCTGTAAGTTATTAAATACTTCAAATTAATACACATTCACATAATATATACTAGAGTTCCCTTATTTAATTTGTATTTTTTGATTTTTTTTCATTAAGATAAAAATTGATAATAAAGAGTATTTAAAGTTCACTCATATATAGCACATGTTATATAAAATTAAATAATACAATAATAATTTATTTTGTGATTGTTATTGTAAAAGTTTACATGCCAATTACAACAATAGAATTATATTGAATCCCAAATTAATTTATAGAAATTCTTGAAATAACATAATCATTTTTTATGAATATATGTTTTAATTTGTAAGCATGATTATTTATTTATTTTTAACTTGTTAAATTTCTCATATTCACATTTATCAATTTATTTATTCTGCAACTCTTAAACTTATTGCAATTTTTTAACATTACTATCTTAATCTATTTTGTATTTCACCTTGTAAAATCAAAGTTTTAAAGTTTTTCAATATTATCTTTCTTTGATTATTTTTTATTGGCTAAAACTTCTCTTGCGAACATACGTCGCTTTATTTCATTCTAGCATATTAATATTCACAGTTAATTTATAATGTTCCTTTCGTATAAATATATTTCGTATTTAAGACAAGCCTAAAGAACTTAAATTAATAAGAAAAAAATTAGAATAATACTATTGCGTGGATTCATATAGATTTTTTATTTGACTAGAATTGAGATACCGATATATAGAAAAAAGGAAAATAAAGAAAATACCTACCTATATATTGAGATATTAATTAAACGTACTTATATTTATTATAAAAAAGGTAAGAATCATATTTAAAGTATAGGAGGTAGGTGTAATTTAAAATAAAAAAAAATAAAATAACGTCAAGAAATAAAAAAAAGAAAAATATAAGTATTATGTTGTAGGAATGAGTTTTTGGTCATGCATTCGTTTTTTAACTATATACTCCCAGGAGTACATAGTTAAAATATTAAAGTTGCTGACGTGGAGGAGAGAGAAAAAATAACTTTAATATTTTTATGTACTCCCAAAAGTACATAGTTAAAAACTGTTGCAGGATATCCTATAATAGAACATCCGAGGCACCCTAAAAATAATATATAAACTAAGAGATACAGGCTAATTTTTTGAATAGAAGTAGTATCAGGTGAATTGTAAGAACCTGCACCGTTAATTAAGGTATTTAATTAATTAATTATGCAAAATTAGGAAATGATTCCATAATTGACCCTTATAATTATTAAATGGCTTTAATAATTATGGTAAGTGATTAAGAATGCTGAGAGTCGTTTTTCGGAAGAAAGTGCATATACCGATTCTGCTAGTCGGTATATATGCGTACCAAAAAAGTATCCCGGAAAATTAAAGTAAGTGCATGATAATTACTAGAATAATATGTAAGACCTGTAAAACGAGTTTCAAGTCCAAATAATGAGAACTGGTGCTAGAAACCGGTACTGGCTATGAAAAGCGCGTACCGGAAAGGTGCTCAGAAAAATATAATAAAAATATGTTAATTCTTAGAAAATTATGTAGTTTCATAATACAAAGTTTGGGATTAAAATGCTAAGCGTAGCAATTAAAGTTAATACTGTGTGTTAATGCTTATGTGGCCTATATATACACTTACTAAGGGCACATTGCCCTAGATACCAGAATTCCTGCGTGAGAAGAGGCTGACCAGCTGCTTGAGCACTGTTCCATTGGTCTCCTTCACCTTCTCTTGAGCCAAGTTGGGACCTTTGAGCATTGATCCTTCTCTTTTCTTTTTGTAAACACTTGAGAGCATCTTTGTTGAGTGAAAGGAGAGCCTTTTGGTGAGTGTCCAGCTGCTGTGAGAGGTGTGAGGGAGCTGTGTTTTCTGCTCTTGAGGGGTGTGACCTTTTGTTGGCATTTTGATGCTTCAAGATGCCTTCTTGTTGAGTGAAAGACCTACCTTCTTGTTCATTTTCGTGCATCTTCCTTGAGTCAGACTCGAGGGGCTGTGTTGAGCTCCAAGAGCATCTCCATTCTGAGTTTTGAGCCTTGGTATGTTGTACCAACCTTTAACTTGAGTTTTAAGGCTTAAGAATGGTACCTTGATGCATCTAATGACTAAAAGATGATAACTTGTTGTTGGGTAATGTTGAACACGCCTAGAAATGCATGATTAGGTGTTTAAAATCGGTAAAAAGGGAACCTTTAAGGGATATCTTCATGAAAATGCAGAAACTGCATTCTGTCGTGAAATATCCGGATATTTGTCGAACAGATATCCGGATATTGGATATCCGGATATGTGAATCTGTATATCCGGATATTGCATATCCGGATATGGACAGTGAGATATCCGGATATTGCATATCCGGATATGGTCCCGAGGAATATCCGGATATTCTGGGATTTCCCAGAACAGTAGCTGTGCTGTGTGTACAGTAGGCTATTGGGGGTTTGTGGACCCTAGTTTGATGAAGTTGAACTTCTGTATTTAATGGACTAAGCCAGAATCATGGGATTGAGGGCTTGTGACTTTGTTAGAAGCTTTAAGACTTGAAAACGTAATGAAAAGGCGTTGTCTTTAATTTGTGTGCATGTGGTACATGTTTATTGATTTATATTTGGTCCATATCAGATTGTGATCTGCTGTGATTGGACTTTGAGCTTGTGGCATTGGATAGCTAGCTTAGAGGTAAGCTTTCGTGTCCTCGGTTTAGCCATGTTATGGTTCCACCATGTCCCATGGGGAGATGGTATATGCATGCTGTGTTACATGCTTTTGATGTTTTGGAAATGCTGTTGAGCTATTGTATGTTAGTGCCTTGTTGATATGCATGGAGGTGTTCCACCTATACGGTAAGCCTGAGTATGTAGAACATACAAGAGGGTGAGGCTGTGGGTGAGGTGCAAGCGGTGTTCCTTGTACTACATGTAGGGAATAGACGTATTCCTACATTTCTCTGGCCAGTAGATAGTGATTACACACATGCCATAGATATCTGTTGCACTACATAGTTTTGAAACTGATAATGATATAAATGCTTTTAGAACTTATATTGCACATGTAAGTGAGCTTGGGGTGGAAGATCCTTGAGGACCCCTTGTCTTACTGAGATTTCTTGTTTAGAGATCTCACCCCACGTTTGGGGAATGCTTATTTCAGGGTCAGGTAATGTTGAAACCTCAGGCGGCAGGAGGCCGGAGCTGAGTTAGATTGCTGTTATATTATATGCTGACATGTTGGATGCTGGATATGCTTGCTGCTTTTATGCTTTTAGCTTTATTTTATGATTTTGGATTATCTTGTTGAGACTTTGTCGTTATGTTGTTGTTTTGGTGAGCATGGGGATTGTCCATGCCACTTAGACTGAGTTACGTCTTGTTTTATTTAGAGTTGTATTAATGTATCAGGATATTGTCTGGATTACGTGATGTAATGCCATGACTTAGATACTCACTTTATATTTTATATTGAGGTATTTCAGTTAGTTGTCTTGCAATTTACATACAGGCATTGCTTTTATGAAATTGATTAAGTAATCAACTTGGCTAAGTATAATGACGTCATAATTGGAAAAGAAAAAGATATTCCACAATTTCTAATTAAGCGTAGCTTAATACGATGTAATGTTAACAAACCGGGTATACACGGGGTGTTACATGAATAAATGTTAATGTATGCGGAGGTTAATGTAATTACACATAAAAAGGTATCCACAAACTCTTTTTTTAGTTTAAATTAAGGGTTTCTCTTTTCTCATGTCACATGAGATAACATCTCTCATGCTATAGATACAATAAGTGATAGGTCCCACCACTTGTTAAAAAAATAAAAAAAGATAGCATGGAATTCGATATCTCACAACATGAGAAAACAATCTCCAACAACATGAGAAAATGATTTCCCTTAAATATATAAACAAGACCCGTCGTTTATGTAAGTTCGAAACTCACATAGAAACCGGTGGTCACGAATGGTAAGTAGTTGTTTCAATAAGTCCTAAAAACTTATATATGTGTATGTTTCTTCTGGAATTCGGCTATGATCAAGACAAATTTGAGCTGAAGTGTGACAATAAAGCACTAATCATCTAGCGAAAATCTCGATCTATTGCTTTTGCCCTAAGCATATTGATGTGAGATATCACTGGATTTGGGATGTGGTGGAGGATGAACAGCTCGAATTCTCCAAATTGCACACCGACCTCAATTGGTTCGACATGATAACGAAGCTGGTACCGGCAAGAAAATTTGAAGATTGATGCGAAGATATCGGGTTGCTGCTAAACCCAATGCATTGAAGACGGACGGGGAAGATTTGTTGGGGAGTATTCCTTCTTTCAATGCTTAGCACAAGGCTCAAGGTTGTTGGAACTCTTCCTTGGTTCAAAGCTCAAGGTGACAATTTTTTGAGTGGCTTAAGATTAATATCAACCTTCTACATTCTAGAAGTTTCTTCTATCACCTCTCTATAAAAACACTTGAAGACCTTGTAATAAGATTTAGAGAAAGTGAGAGAAAGCTTAGAGCTGAGAGAATTTTTCTGAGTACCTCTAGAGAGAAGTTTAAAGAGAGATCTCTTTAAGACATTTGAGGTTACCACCATCTTTGGTGAAGATTAATTGTACCTCTAATGTAACTAGGGAAGCTTGACTCTTTGTAATCTTTCTTTTCTACTTAGTGAAAGATTTTTCGACTAGTGTCCCATTATTTTTACTTCTTCACATTGAAGAAGGTTTTCCACGTTAAAATTATACTGTGTTTCTCTGTCTCTCTCTTTCTGCATTTTTCGTTTTTATGCATGTTGGCGGACCTTGTGACTTGAAGCCGACCTGAGAGAGCCGAGCTTCCAGCTCAACATATTAACCCGAGATCCAATTGCTTCCGCTCTGACTTGAGGGATTGACATCCCAATATTTTTTTTCAACAATTTTCACTCCTATATTCTTTTGTCAAAAGCTATGTTGCATGCTAAACCTTTGGTTTGCCATGTTTTAGAGCGAATTACATCAAATACATAGTCCATTGCATAGAAATTAGGGTTTTATAGTGAAAAAACATGGAAGTTGGATTTTGAGCTAACATATTGTGATATTGCTTGTTTTAAAGGTAAATTGATAAAAAAGAGTGCTTAAATGAAGTAAAGGACTTGAAGGAAATTGTTGAAGTCCAATTGAAGCAAGTTATAAGCAATTTTAAGACTGATGAAGCGCACTTAAGCATTCTACGGTGCACTTAAGCGCATTATTGAAGCAAAATAGCCAAATTCACTGGAGGAGCGCGCTCAGGCGCTCTACAGCGCGCTCAAGAGCGCCAGGGTGAGAAAATTCCGATCGAGGAGTGCACTGTGGCAGAAAAATTTAGAGTTTCAGCGGGTTGTTGCACGCTTAAGCGCGCTGATACAGTCCAACCCAAGCCCAGAATTCTTAATTAATTGGGGCAAGGGCTAATTACCTATTAATAAGGGATTTCAACTCAGATTAAGGGGATTTTTGATAATTCTGATTGGGGAATCCTAATTGGGCAATAGAAAAATGCGTCTTCCATGCTTTAGAGCATTGGGAGCGGGTGGAATTCATGAATGTATTGGGAATTCTGAAGATTCACATGCCATCTCATCAATGGAGTTTGGGGATTCTTTATTGTTTTTATATGTCATTGAATTCGCTATGCTAGGCTAGATTCTTATGTAGTTAGGGGCAAATCGACCCTAATTGATTTTATATGATTATGAATTAAATTGTCTCTAAATTTCTTTCTTTCTATAATTGAATGAATTTGTTTGCGTTTAATGCTTTTTATGAGTTTGCTCCTCATAGATTGATTTAGGGGAATTGTATGACAATAGGGATGTTGGTACATAAATCCCGAATTAACAAATCTTAATATATAGAAAGCTGATCCAAACTTTGGAAACTTTGCTGATGTGTCGCTCTCTACTTCATTCTGAGGTTTGTGTTCACACTTGAAAGAATTTGAAATGTTTCCTCTTTTAGTAATTTTTTTCATTTTAATAAATTAGTTTGAAAATAAATTTCAAAATAATTTGATTTTCAAAATCAAATTATTTGGTGGCCAACAACAATAATTAATATCTCACTACTTTCTGCCTGGGAAATAGTTAAGCATATTAATTGTTAAATTCAAATTCAAAATTTGAACTGAATAGGTGGCAATTATTAAAATTCAAAACTTAAACTTCATAGGTGGGAAACAACTGTATTAGTATCTCACTACTTTCTGGATAATTGTTAACCCTATTGATATCCCACTATCGAGCTTAAATTATTAAAAATTGAAATTATTTCGTATATAAATAGTATGTGTTACTAAGTGACGAGACGTAAATTCGTTCTCATCTAAGCCCATTTTGATGGCAAAATACCTTACGTTCCCTCATATGATGAGCAACTTAGCATGAAAATCACTTGTTTTACACATTTGTGACAAAAACACAGTGGGGGAACGTATGATGACATATTCCTTTGAAAACATATTAAAAGGGGAACAGATTGAGAGCATTTATTACACCTGTTACTTTCATTTAATGCTCTGCTCATTTTGCAGGAAACGTGGAAACAATGTCTTCTAAAAAACAAGGCGGTGCACCACTTAAGCAGCAGGAAACGTGTACAGCAAGGAATCAAGAGTTCTCATTGGCCAAGAAGAACGCAAGGCATGAGGGGACTGCAGAAAACGGCTAATCATCAACAAATACTATCTTATCAAGCAACTTGCAAAGCTTCTAAACACTGTTGCCACCGCCCCGTCCCTTCATTCAAGAAACCAACTCCAAAGGATTTACAAGACTGCCACTCTCTCTTCTGCCTATACATAGGACGTCCCAAACACAAAAACATCATCGAATTCTGGAGGGATTGAAAGTCCTAAAAGAAGAGATCACCTAGTAGTAGTTAGTAGTTTAGTTTTATATAGCTGTAACTGTAGTTAAGTGACAACCCTTCTTCTCTGTTCTGTATCATCCCCTAAGACTGCTCACGAGCATCAAACCACCTTCTTCATTTTTATGTTTTGTTGTAAACTGTCTTTCAATTTAATATGAGTGTTTCTTCTTTTCGTTCCATTCGTTATCTCTGAGCTGAATCTCGGGTCTATGCGACTTCAGTTTAGAATAATTATGTTTAAAACATTAGCCATGGGCTGAACTATCTGTGGGACAGATAAACTGCAACATTCTTAAAGAATTATTTTCGAAACTCTTGACTGAAGCTTTTTGTATTTCTTTGGCTAAGTAAGCTATATTCATTGTGTATCAATGGAAATTGAACACATACTGAGAAAGGAACTTCCATAAGGAAGGGATTTCAGACAGCTTAGCCATTGGGGGCAGGTAGTGTCATGGCAAAACACTATTGGTCACCTTAGGAATAAGGGGCCGCTTCGTCCACTTTAAGGTTCTGTACTGAGTACCTGTTGGAGTCAAGGGAGCCATAAGAATATGGAAACTTGTGAGCCATCTAGTCCATGAGCTGAGGAATCGGAGTTGGCAGATAAGAAACTGGGACAAAGCCAAAAAGTGCTAAGTCTTGAGCAGAGGAAATAACTATTTGAGAATGGAGGAGTGAATCCGTTCCTTCTGTTAAACTGTTTTTAAAACCATCCACTTGTTGTCTCTTAATTATAGTTGGTACTGTTTTATTATTTTTACTTTATTTAATCATGTATCTACCAAATCTCCAATGATTATTATCTCACCTTCTTATAAACAGGAAGGATCACATATATAACGCAGCGAGCAATTGTTTGCCATCAGACTGAACTTACTGTTCCTGAGGAACGTTGTCAAGACAGTAGAGAATGTTTGACCTTATAGTTCATTCACTAACTTTTCTTCTCATTTTCATTCTTTATAAAATAGTGTAAGGCAATATCTAGAGTTCTATCCTCGTGGGAACGATAATCTGGGCCTTAATACACCCATTATTACTTGATGCGTGCACTTGCGCACTTGGGTTGAAAGTAAGGAAACGAGTCTGTGTTCTACCACCAATATAGAACAGAGGAACGTCCCCCATCAGAACTTATATTTTTCCACCATCAGGAAACCACCCAACACTAAGTCTTTTGATTTGGTAATCAACTTTTGTGCACATATTTGTTCTCTTATCTTTGTGTTTATCTTCTTCATATTCTCAAGTTGTTCTTCTATTAGATGAACATGTAATATTTTTCTCTCTTTTTTTGGTAGCTCTGTTGTAGAGTAAAGCCGACAGGATGATTTGGAATCACTAAGATATGTTGATGTAATGGTGTCATTTAGGAACTGCGTTATCTGGGTTATTTACTTGGTTGAGGCTTTTTTGACTGAAATGAAATTAGTGAGACTTCTGGGTCTAGCATATAATGTGCACTTATTCATGTTAAATTTATTCTCACATGCATTTGAAATTATAAATGCAGATCTAGGGTGGTCATACCCATGCGATTTGTGGAATGTTGGATGTTTCCATCTATCAAGATATTTTATGGCATTGTTTGAATCTGAAACAACTGGTCTTAGTGTTCTAAATGTGGAACTTTTGTCGGGGTACCTAACAATGATGGAGAGAGTTCTTGGACCTCTTCCTGAGCTCATGATTCGAAGGTCTAAGTAAGTAAAAAATTTATTGGACGTGCTCTAATTTTTTCCATCCAATATGGTAATTAGTTTGAGTTACATCCAGAGCGACAGTCTTCCAATTAATGAATCATTAACTTGGAATAGCTTAAAGGTTGAAGCCGATTAATAATAATTGAAAATGCTAAATTTATGTAGTAACATATTTTTGTCCGTTTACTTGACATATGTAGCTAAGGTGCAAAAAAGTATTTCAAGAATGGATCACGACTAAATTGGCTTGAGGGAGTTGGCTTGAAGGAGTTGTTCAAGGGAGAGCATTTATGCAATGAAAAACCTTCATCAACTTAAGGTTTGTTGCGCTTCCTCTTTACCATAAAAAAACTTCTCTATTATTTTTTATTTCTGAAAAAAAATGTAATGACCAATTATTATGCTTTATGCAGGATATTATATCACGTTATGCTGGATTTTGTATCACGTTAAGCTGGAAACTTCGAAGATGAAGTTTTTTTTGGGGGGAATAATTAAAAAAAAAACCCTTAAATCAGGGGAAAAAATCATATGTCTTACAAAACTTATTAATCCAAAAATATTAAAATTGATTATTATAATTTTTTTTTTGGGTGGAAAATTATTATAACTTATTTATGCACCAACCGATACAAATTTGTAACTACATTAGATTAAAAAATAATTAAATTCTATACTTGCCCTGACCTAACTAAAAATAATTATCTCTCAGGTGTGTGTGTATACGTGCAAAATTTATTATATTATATTAATTCAAAAGAATTTAAATAAAAAATGACATCTATCATTCTGTAAAAATGAAATTATAAAAAATTAATCACTATAAAAATGAATGACCATTCAGTGACCAGTGACCATCCAACTCCTGCATCGTAAATAGACTTTTCCCATTAAGTATTTTACATACTATTTTAATATTTTTCACTACTTTCTGCATGTAAAATTGTTAAGTGTATTAATAATATTTATTACTATGTCTATTGGGTGAAAAAATATTTAATATTTAAATTTAAACTTTTTAAATTTGAATTTTTGAACTTGATAGGTGGAAAAAGAGTTTAGCTTTTAATGTTTCTGAAATGGGAAATATATATAGTTCATCCAAACTTTGGAAACTTTGCTGACGTGGAACTCTTTTCTTTATTCTCCACTTTGTGTTCACACTTAAAACCAGTTTGAAATGTTACTTATTTTAGAAACTTTTATTATTTGAAAATTAAAATTTAATAAATAGGTGGGATAATATTTCACATTCAAAATTCCTTAGCGTGGTCCATGCTATTGTCAAGGGTTCTTTGCATGTCCGCAAAAAAATGCGTAAAGAAGATGTCTATTTTATAATAAAAAATTGGAGTTCAAATCACTTTTTTAATTTAATTTTTTATTTTGAATTTAAACTTCATATATGTGGAGAAATAGTTCAACATTTTTTTGTGGCAGACAACTGTATTGATGTCTCACTACTTCTTGCATGGGTAATTGTTAATCCTCTTAATTGTTTCCACTAATTTCTGCATGGATAATTGTTAAGCTTATTAATTGTTCCCACTACTTTTTTATAGGTAATTATTAAGCCTATTAATTGTTAGAAGCTTTAAAAAATAAATTTTAATATAAAAAATGAGTTTAGTATTTAGTAGATGTATAAATAGGATATGTGTTGCTGCATGTTTTCCTTTTGTAATCACTTTTTGTATACAAATTTCTTCTATTTCTGTCAGTTTATCTTTGTCATCATCTCAAGCCGTTATTTTGCATAAACTTACACAAGGAATGATAACTTAAAGGTTTTTGTGAATAATATAGGCCTCCAAATTGCAGCGTTGGAATTCCATAAATCATGGTTGCCATAAATCATGGTTTCGAAACGACAAGCAAAATTATAAATATGAATTTTTATGTCTATTAATTGTGGTTGCCATAAATCATGTAAACTAATGTAGCCAAATGTAATATAATATTGGTAACTAGTGTATATAAAGAAAAAAATTTATTTCAAAAATTCACTCAGTATATATTTTACTAATAATTAATTAAAAACACGTTACATCATTTTAACTATATATATATATATATATATATTTGTATATAAATAACGAAAACAACGTTGCTTTTTTTTAGTAAATCAAAATGTTGTTTTAAGTGTTAACCGAAATCTCGGCAAAAAAAAAAAAAAAACTGCATGGAAAAAGAGTTCATCATTTAATGTTTCTGCGGTGGAAAAAAAATTATATATAATAAATTTAAATTTAATATAAAATGATAAATTAAACAAAAAAATATTTAAAATTCTAAAAATATATGTATAGTTGATAAAAAAATAATTTAAATTTTAAATTTGAATGAAAAAAAAGAAATGACATATTTATACTTTAAAAGAATATATATTAAAATTTTCACTTAAAAAAATACAAAAAGAGAAAAAATTTCCGTACAAGTATTGTTTAAAAAAAATATTTAACATAAAGGTTTTAAATACACATGTATAACCAATTGAAAAAATATAAAAATTACAAATTAAAAGAGAAAAATTTATATAAAAAATATGTATAATTAATACAAAATAATTTAAATAAAAATAAAAAATGGCATCTATCATTACGTAATAAAACATTATAAAGTTTTAATCACTATAAAAATGAAAGTTGTAATTTAATAAATTAAAAAGAAATTAAATTTTCATTCTTTTGATGCAAGAGTGTAATTAACATAATTTTCTATGTCGTGAATGAATAACTAGAAGCTATTACTTGGAGAATGTGCATAGTCTTCTATGCATGTTTCCTATATTATTTTCTGTATGGAAAATTGTGTTGCCTGATAATATTATTTAATGTTATATCTATTGGGTAGAAAATAATTTATAATGAGAAAGACTATTATAATTCTAATAAAAATTATAATTACAAAAATACATTGATTTTCGTCCCAAAACGACGTCGTTTTAGGTTCAATGTCGATAACTTATTTACAATGACTGCAAAAAAAGAACTCTCTCTATATATATAGAAAGATGATCCAAACTTTGGAAACTTTGCCGACGTGTCGCTCTCTCCTTCATTCTGAGGTTTGTGTTCACACTTGAAAGAATTTGAAATGTTTCCTCTTTTAGTAATTTTTTTTTTCATTTTAATAAAATAGTTTGAAAATAAATTTCAAAATAATTTGATTTTCAAATTCAAATTATTTGGTAACCAACGACGCCGGCAACGATTTTTTTTCCCATCGGGCATCGCACTAGTAATTCTCTAGTTTATCATAATCTTTGTGATATAGGGATAGACATAGGGTATTGTGCAATCTTTAGGTACTTGATCGTAATGCATGTTTTTTTGCGGAACAACCGGGGAACTAAGATTCTTTCAAGATTGCATAGAATTAAGATAACAAGAGATTGAGCCTTAATTAATATAGAAAGAATTGATTAGCAATATATTAAGGACGATTTATTGACTTCTGAATTCATAACATGTAAAAGAGATTGAGGGAAGTCGAACCCTTAACTACGCTTATCTTAATTGTTAAAACCAACTTCTTTTCAATTCTTGTTTTTACTTTTGTAATTTTATGTTATTGGTTGTCTTTAAATTTTAATTCACAATTACTCGTAATTGATTGCTCAATTAAACATTATAGGAATCTGGACCCAAAACCTCCAGATTGGATGGGAGTGGATAGAAATCATGTTAAGAATGATTGTGTTAATATGGAGTACGAAGGTGCAGAGAATAATGGTTTGCTGAATGATAAGAATAAGCAGGGTTCTCTATCCCCTGCAAAAAGCTTATTCAGTTATCAATGAATGTCCTAATATGGAATACTCGAGAGGCTGTCAAGAAAGATTTTGGTAGTATTCTTAAGTTCATGGTAAGGAAAAATTCTGCTGATATTGTTGTTCTCCTTGAAACCAGAACTCAAAGCAAGGTATGCAAAAAATTAATGAAGAAGATGGGATTTGATAGCCTTTTAGTTCAAGAAGCTCAGGGTTTTGCAGGGGGTATTTGGTTAATGTGGCATAGTTCAAAAGTGGATATAGCTCTCCTATCCAAGTCAGTTCAATTTATTCATTGTAGAGTCTCTCTTCCTACAGGTAATTCATTTGATTTCACTGCTATTTATGCTAGTCCTTCTCAAAATGTTAGAAATAATCTTTGGGAGGATCTTAGAAAACTTAGTGAAACTATGAATAGACCGTGGCTGTTGGGTGGTGATTTTAATGAAATAGCTTACACTTATGAGAAGATATGGGGTGTTCCAGCTGACCCAACCAAGTGTGCTAATTTCTCTTCTGTGCTTGAAGACTGTCAGGTGACAGATTTGGGCTGTGATGGTCCTCTATTCACCTAGCAAGGTCCTAAATGGACCAATTTGAGAAGATTTTTTAAACGGCTTGACAGAGTTGTAGCGAATTTGGAGTGGAGAATGATGTTTGATGATGCTAGAGTGTCTTTTCTTCCTCGGATATTATCTGATCACAATCCTCTATTAATAAAGTTATTCGAAAATTCAAATGAGAAAGGTAAGAAGCCTTTTAGATTTTTTGCAGCCTGGCAGGAACATCAAGCTTTTAATAGCTTTATCCGGGCCAAGTGGGACTCTGATTTTGATTTTCCATATATGCTACAAAGATTGGTGCCTGAACTTAGAATATGGAATAAGAAAGTTTTTGGAGATATTGATAGAAAGAAAAATAGTATTACCCAAAAAATTGCCAACATCCAGAACAACTGTACTCAAAATGATTCTCAAGCTCTGATGAATTTGGAGAGTGATTATCAGAGAATGCTTATTAATGTTCTTCGTGAAGTGGAGCTTTTTTGGTTTCAAAAGTCTAGGTAGAAATGGATTGCGGATGGAGATAGAAATACTCGTTTCTATCATCTCAGTACGGTTGTCAAAAGGAATTCGAATAAAATCTTCAAGCTTAAAAATGATGGAGAGGCTTGGATTTCAGATCCTGAGGAACTCAAAAACATGGCTTGCAATTTCTTCAAAACTCTTTTCACTGAAGACTTATGTGACAGAAGGTGGATTTCTTCAGGAAACCTTTGGCCTGATCATCTAGAGCGGGAAAAGGATTCTTTAAGCAAAGTCCCGCATGAGATGGAAATTAAACAAATAACTTTCAGCATGGGAGCTTTCAAGGCACCAGGTATTGATGGTTTTCCTGCATTTTTCTTTCAGAAGAATTGGGAATTAATTAAATCTCAGGTATGTTCCTTAATTAATCAGATTTGGAATTATCCTAAAGTTTTAGCATCAATAAATTCTACTCTGCTGGTATTAATTCCTAAAGTCCAAAATCCGGTAAATATCAAGCAATTTAGGCCAATTTCGTTATGTCCGGTTATTTATAAAATTATCAGCAAGCTTATTGTGAGCCGGCTGAAACCAATTATGCAGAAAGTAGTTTCTTCTGCTCAATCTAGTTTTGTGCCCCAGCGCCATATTCAAGATAATAGCATTATTGTGCAAGAACTGGTTCATTCTATAAGGAGAATGCGGGGTAAGAAGTGTTTTATGGTGATTAAGGTGGATCTTGAGAAGGCTTATGATCGTTTAAATTGGAAGTTCATTCATAGAGTGCTTGATGAAATTCAGATTCCTGATAAACTTTCAAAACTGATAATGGCAGCTGTCACATCTCCAGAAACCAACATTATTTGGAATGGTAAGTTAACAGAGGAATTCCAACCAAGCAGAGGCGTCAGGCAAGGAGACCCGATCTCTCCTTACTTGTTTGTCTTGGCAATGGAGAAGCTTTCTCATATTATTGATACAGTAGTGAATGAGAATCTTTGGAAGCCAATAAGAGCTGGTAAGGGTGGACCCAAAATATCTCACCTCCTATTTGCGGATGATTTGATGCTTTTTCTAGAAGCCAGTAAGGATCAGCTTAATATCCTTTTCAGATGTTTGAATTTGTTTGGAGACATTTCTAGACAAAAGGTGAATGTTCAAAAATCTTCTATTTATTTCTCAAAGAACACTCCAGATGAGTTAGCTACTAAAATCACATAACATAGTGGATTCAAAAGAGTAATAAATATAGGAAGATATCTTGGAGCAATGATACATCATGGTAGAGCTACTAAAAATTTATTTGCTGGTATAGTTGAGAGAGTTAGAGAAAGATTATCTAGCTGGCAATCCCAGTCGCTCTCTCAGGAAGGCAGAGTGATTCTTTCTCAATCTGTGTTGTCTACTATGCCATAATACTTCATACAAAGCAATATGATTCCTAAAGCTGTCTGTAATGAATTGGAACAGCTTCAAAGAGCCTTTATATGGGGTGATACAGAAAGGAAGAAACATATGCATCTTATTGGTTGGGACACAATTACAAGACCAAAAGCAGATGGAGGGCTGGGGTTGAGGAAACTACAAGTCATAAATGAAGCTTTCTTGGGAAAACTAGTTTGGAATTTTGTTAATGATCCTGATCAGCTTTGGGTGAAGGTATTAAAAGCTAAGTACACAAATTCATCCAATACTCAGACTGATTTAACTTGGAAGAATGGAAATTGTCGTCTTTGGAAATTTATGTGTTATGTTTGGAATAAGCTTAAACCCAAGCGGGTTTGGGATGTGGGTGATGGATCTTCTGTTCTTTTTTGGGAAGACCATTGGGGAAAAACTTGCAAACAGAGCTATTGCTCAAATTTCACCAACAAAGGCTGGTAAGAGAGTAATTGATTATGTTACTCATTATGGAACTTGGGATTATGAGATTATATCTAATTTTCTTCCTGATGATTGTGTTCAAATTATTAGAAGCATGCTGCCTCCTCATGAATCTAATGGTATGGACAGAAAATGGTGGAATTTAGTTGGATCAAATGAAGTTACTGTGAAAAATATTTATTTTACATTGCTAAATCAAAATAGTTCTAATGGTATCGACAAAAAATTCTGGTCAGCCATTTGGAATTTAAAAGGACCCAATCGGATAAGTTTGTTCCTTTGGAAGATTGCTCATCATCGTCTATCAACTAGGAGCTTCTTGGCAAACTTTAGATTGTGTCCTCCTAGCTGTCCTAGAAAGTGATTCAAGCTCAGTTATCACTTTGCTCTCCAGCAGTGGAAGAGCAGCTAAAGAGTCTCGCTTAGTGACTCGAATTTGAGCATGGTTACAAAAAAAATTGAGAAGTTCACCTGGTTCATGTTTTTAGAGAAAGAAATAGTTGTGCAGATTGGCTTTCTAAATATTCTTTACACTATCCTGTTGTGAATAATTTTTGTATTTTTTCAAACCCTCCCCCTGGTATTTGGCCTTTGTATTGGGCTGATTTGTCTTTGTCTTGTAATTTTAGAACGATTTTATTGAATTGATCTCTTTAGGGTGTTATTGTTAACTCCCTTAGATTATCAAAAAAAAAAAATATAGTCAACGATCTCGTACTCAAAGTACACTTTATTACTTTTACGATTAGAACACTTCTCAAAGTCGCAACAATGCATTTGTTGACATTTTCATTGCCTACCTTTAATTAAGGAGGAAAATCCTCCAACAATAAGCCACGGAATTGCATGTGTTTGTGACGTCTCTAAACCATGAATTTTTAGTATTAATGACCCATTCTAGATGTCAATGACAATGACGTCTCTCTAATTTTGAAATCTACCATACACCCTCTTACTAAAAAAATTTGCATTTCTTAAAAGATAAGTTTTCACTCATCGGAGTTATACATGAGTGAAAATTTGTCTCAAATCATAAGTCTCATCATTAGAAAATAATAGTGAACTCAAGATTCTCCAAGAGGCAAGTGGAGCCTCTGCGTGCAAGAGACGTAAAGCACTAAGAAGCATTATACAAGCGCCATATACTTGAACCTTTTCCTCTTTAAAAATCATTGTATTTTTGTTGCCTAACCTAGTATTTGTATTCTTTATTGATGGATATTTATTTTGTCATGGACACTATCAAATTAGTATACTCCAACGTCTCTAACTCAGTGAGTTCTGCAACCAGCTTTGCAAACCTAGAGAACAATTCATCCATGATATCTTCCCCAAACTCAACCGCTAAAAGAGGTTCAAAAACAGCTCTTATGTACTTAGCTATGAACTCTCCTCTTGTTATGCTATCAAGAAAAGAACCATCAACATCCTCTTGAAGGTTTGCATCCCAACTCATTTTGATAATCTTCAATGTTTCAATTTTAAAAGATCCTTCCGCATCAATCACTTGTCTGACTTCCTCTGCTGTGGGACCATATAAAGGCAAATCAAAGAAGTCCAATTTTGCCTCTTCGATCAAACCCTACAAATTATTACAAATCTTTATTCAAAAGGAAAAAAAAAAAAAAAAAACTTTTGTTTTTCCCGTTGGTATCTATGTTGGTTATCAAAACCTCAACGCTTACCTCTTGGACCATATCATTAAGTACCATCCCAATTACAACCCAAGGACTTTTAATTTCACGAGCTTTTTCTCTGCCAATGAAAGTTAATACCATAATACCACCCGACATTAGTTCTTCAGAGCGTGATTTTAAAAAAAGTTTGAGATCTCTTTCAAATTGCTCAAAGTATGCTTGATAGACGGATGGAGGGCTTGTACTTGTTATGTAAGTATTTCCCTTATTGAGTGGCTTTCCAATACTGGTCGAATCTTTCGGTGCCTAATACCATTAATAAAGAAGGAATAGAGAAAATAGATTGAATTAAAGCAATTAATTTGGTGTTTGTAAAGCCACACATAATATGCTAGGAAACAATTGTGGATTTAAATAGCCAAGTACTTTGGGTATCATGTAAATGGGAATTTTAAATTTTAAATAAAACAACCACGTTCATCTAAAAACGAACCATCTAATTGATGGTATACTATCTATGTGATGCTCGGTTGTTGCATAGCAAAATCCATATCATGATATGGAGTAAAAAATTTTGTCTGTGCTACACCCACGAAATTAAAAAAAAAAAATTAAAAAAAAAAACCGTAACTCACCTATTTGGGTTTACTTTTCTTTATTTTAAAAGTCATATAAATTCTATTATTTTTTATTTTCGTAAAGAAATATGTATAAAAAAGAGAGAAATGTTATACTTACAACTTTTTTTTTACAATCTCTTACAACCATATATCATAACCGTTGATTTCCGTCAATCAACGGTTGTCATTTATTATGAATTAATAATTAATTAATGAATTTAAATTGCAAAAATCATAACCGTTGATTGACAGAAATCAACGGTTATGATATATGATTGTAAGAGGTTGTAAAAAAAAAAAAGTTGTAACTATAACCTCTCTCTAAAAAAAATACTCTAAATTCATCCCATGATATGATTTGAAATTGGGTTTATTGTAGTTGACCTGTGATAGCCAATGGAGACTGTAAGAGGAATGAAAGAAGTGAATGTAATTATTGGGAAAGAGTCTCCCATAAAAGTTCCCCGGTGTTGCATGAATAAAGCATGCTCCAACTTTGTCTCCTTTTCTTTGTGATATACTTTGGTAGAAATCAGGGAGTAACTTGAAGATGGTATTGAAATCGTTTCCAAATAAATCGTTGAGGTAAATTTGGAATACGGGTGACCCATGGTTTAAGTTCAAGCTAGTGTTACCAATAATGTTCATGATATCAGACACGACCATAATTGCATTTGATCCTGAAGAGCAACCTATCTCTGCTATTTTCCAACAACTTTCATAAGTTGTGTTGGACATCATCCGTTTGACACTCTCTTCAAGAACGTGTTTCGCTTTCAATATTACTTTTCTCTGCAAAAAAAAAAAAAAAAAAATTAATTTAGGCCAGTATCATATAATATTGAATTGGTATAATACTAAAAAGGAAGATGTTTTTTACTTGTATTTGCTAAATCACTTTAAACTATTTGTGCCAATTATAACATGCTTTTCTTAAGAAAAACACAATATTAATCAGATAATAAATTACTAAAAAATTATGGCATACAATTAGTTATAAATGAGTTAAATATTAATCATTATATAATTATTATTTCCGAAATCGGACCGACTAATTCTGTTGAGTTTGTGCCTCTTTACTCTTCCCAAAAATTTTAAATTAAAAATCAAATTTACTATTCTTTGTTACCAAAAAAAAAAAAAAAGGTGTAAAAAGAATGTAACTGAAATGAAAAAGGGGAAAAAAAAGAAAAAGACAATCGAACTGTTGAACAATTCTTTCCTTGTAAGTTAAATGTCACATGGTGGTGTAATTAAAATATAAGATTCAGATTACCAATATATATATATATATATATATAAGATTCAGGTTGTAAACCAATGTAATATAAGTTACAGAAAGAATATTTACTACTAGGACGTATTTTTGGCTTCGTTTTTTACGGCAGACGTTGGCGGCCACAATTTATTTTTGCAAATTAAATGTAGCAGCAGATAAAATAAATCCAAACAAATTATAGCACTCTAACAGTATAATCACGAAAAAAATTTAAAACTTGAATTTTTTTTTTTTTTTTTTTTATAGCTCAGGCTGCCAGAATAGCTTTTATAATATTTAAAAAAATTAAAAAACAACCTGTCTCAAATAATTTTAAAAAAAATTAAAAAAATGTCGGCGGCCTATGCCTTAAAAAACATTTCAATTTTTTATAAAAAAATATAAAATAATTTTTATGAATTTCTCAAAAATATAAAAAAATCATGAAACATACCGCCAAAAAATTTTAAAAATAAAAGATTGCAATAGATATTTGATATTTAAACAATTGTTTAAATATTCAAAAATAAATTATGAAAACGAATAATTCAAAGAAACATGTATCACCTTAAAAAACGCATCATGCCCACGCTCCTAATGTTTATTTTTCTTCTTCCTTCTCTTTATTCTTCTTCTTAGTTGCCTTTTATTCTATTCTCATTTTTCTTCTTTCTTATGACATTTTCGATCGTCTTTCTCCTTTTCCGTTTCTTCTTAATTTCGTCTTACTTTGCATCCTACTTTCTTACCTTGACCCTCCGCTTCCTCTACCTTGCCTAGATTTAAAATTCTCTTTAAATGATCGAAAAATATTTTTAAAAAAAATATAAAACATAAAAGTGCTTCAGAAATAACAAAAATTCAAAAAATAAAAATAAACCAGACCTGAATCATGTATTGTTGATAAAAATCCTTTGAAAATAGTCTCAAACTCTCGTCTATGAGTCTTAAACGATACAACAACGCTCAACCGAATGCCTTTTTTTATTCTCAAAAATAAAAATTAATCTTGATTAGTGATGGTTAAAGCTTATTGTCTTTCACCAAATAAGATAAATAACACTTGTAATTAAAGATTTCAATGAAATTCAAGAGAAGCAGCGATCACCCATCCTAATTCCTCCCTAGCCACACCACATGTATAATTAGGTTACAGAGAGAGAAAAATAAAAAGAAAAAAAAAAAACCTGAAGTAAAGAGCTTTTTGAGTAGCTTGTTTCTCCTGCACCGCCCTTCATGTGAAGGACTCGCTCTGTTGCCATAATGGATGCTGCTGCAAAAGACAACTCCTCAACTATTTCATGTTAAGGAAGGCATCAACAATATTTATAAAGCCTGCCATTAATTAATGTTCCCCAAATTTTTGAGATTTGGCTGAAGTTAGGCTGATAGGACCGTTTTTCACGTGATTATTCAATTCAACAATTGGAAGATAAGAAGAACCTGTCCACGTGGTTTGCATTTCATCATAATTGAGAAATGGTCGTAGCAGCAGCTACTTTGATATGGGACTATAAAATATTATGAAAGCACACAATATGTAAAGATAAAAATTACGAACTTTTGTATGCATAATTCTTATTAAACAATAAGGTGGCGTTTGGTTGAGGAGAAATTTTTTGAAATCTAGGAAAATAGAATTGATAGGGAAATGATAAGAAAGTGAGATAAGGTGAGATAGATAGGAAAATGTAAAAAAAAGTTGTTTGGTGGGGAAAAAGTTGACTGGAAAAATTTGCAAAAGTGAGACAAAATTACTTCACAAAAATTCGCAAAGAGTGGTTTAGCTCTGTGTTTTAGAAAAAAATCACATAACAAAAAGCTTTTCTAACAGTGCCGAAATCTATCTTTTTCCTATCTAATTGAAAAACCTATGCATTTTGGATGACTGGCTTTTTGTTTGAATCTCATCCAACCAAACACGTCGAAACTGGATTCCTTATGTCACTTGCCTAGAAAAATCGGATAAAGACGCCAGCCAAACACCACCTAATGTTTATGCACATTTATTTTTACAATTTCATTTTGCCTTAGCATTACTTTCATTGTGGTTGCATCAAAATCAAATTAATAGTTACAAAATATTATTAAATGAAAATTGTTAATTTAATTTTAATTCAATAATAACAATTATAATTATAAGAAGTTATAAGATAAAAGAAACTGTAAATATAATATTTTTTAATAATAAAAGCTATATTTATTTTTCTCACACAATTATTTATATACTCTGATTTAAAAATGGTTCTTAAACGCTTTTAATAAGGGTTTTATAAAAATAATGTCGTAAGAAAGTTGTTTTTCTTTCGGCTCATAAATTGATTTCCGTGTAATGATTTTTTTTTGTCTAATACATGTCTCTCAGTAGGAAATACTGTTCCTTATTCTTGCAACATTATAGTTGCATTCCCCTTTAATTAATACAGATTCACATAGTCAAAACTAGCGTGCCTATTGATTTGTGTTTTTAATTTTTTATTAAGATACAAATTAGTGATCAAGAGTATTTGAAGTTTACACATGGCACAAGCTAAAAAATTTAAATAATAAAATAATAATTTATTTTGTGATTGAATATGTAAAAATGAAGATTAAACGCTAAATGAAGGCAGATCAACTATAAAAATTATACCAGTAGAGTTATGTTGAATCATAAATTTATAAGAATCTTGAAATTAAATAACACTATTTTTTTTTAATTTAATGTCAACTTTTTAAATTTTTTAGCATTACTATTTACTATATTTAATTTATTAAATTTCTGGTGTTGATATGTATCAATTTGTTTATTCAACGGATCTTAAACTTAAGGAAATTATTCTAATAGCACCATCTTAATTTATGTTTTTTATTTATTTCTTTTTGTTAAATTAATGTTCGTAAAATTTTGGTAGGAAAAATTGTATTGTGCTTAAAAAAATTATTTGACTCGAATCTAGATTAGTTGATACCTATTAGCGACCAGATATCAGATAATTTATTAAAAAATTAACGTTTTAAATTTTATTAATATTATTTTTGATTAATTATTTTTTATTCACTAAATCTTTTATTGTCTGTGTAAATTTTGTGAGATTATCCTTTACAAATGTGTTGCTGCATCTTTATTTAAATAGTGATTGAAATTCTCAATCTTTTTGGAACAATTTAGCAATAAATAATTGAATGAGTATAAAAACTTCTTTGTACAATCTTCTAATGATGTATTGCTAAATTATTAAAAAATTGTGTGCGTAGAAAACTTCTTTATACAATCTTAAAACAAACTAACAAATAGAAGGGCAAATATGTATATTACAGCTACGCTTTTGATTCGCCAACCTAGGGGTGGCAATACGTGTCAACCCGGCACGACCCGGCACGACACGCGCCCAACACGTGAAGAACTCGACACGACCCGGACACGGCACGTTTTATAAAAGGGTCAAAAAACACGAACCCGGGTACGGTCCGCTACGGGTCACGGGTCGACACGACACGACCCGCAAAATTTAAAATTTAAAAAAAATGCGATTTTTTAAAATTAAATACAATCAAAAAAGCAAAAAAAGACTAGCTTCTGATTTATGAGATTTTTTGTTCCTTCTATGTAAATGACACAAATATTCTAAATAGCTATATTCTCTTATTATCTATTTATTCATTTTATTGTGACACAAATATGCACCTAAAGTAAATAATAATAATAATAACATACATACATAATAAACCAAAATCAAATTAAAAAAAACATGATGAGTTAATTTCATGAATTGTCATCTACCTGAAAAAACATCAACAACCTTAAATAATCCAAAAGAGAATATAACAAATATCATCAACCTCATAATTTCTTCCTACCATCATCAATCTAAATATCTCATGGCTTGTGCAAAGTACAAACTCATCAAAATAAAATTATACAATAAATATTCTAAATTAAACACAAATTCCATTAAACACTAGTTTACGAATCAAGTTCATTTTAGGGTTCCTCCACCATCAAGTCCTTCATCAAGTCTTCAGTTAAATCTTCCACAGGTAAAATTTCACCATCTATTATAAAACAAGTGATAAAAATAATTAGAGAAAAAAGTTAGATAGCCAAAGATATCATCACAACCATAAATAAGATAAAAATATTACCAATGGCTCCATAAAGCCAATCTCTAGTGCAAATTAAAGTCTCCACTGCATCATGTGAGAGAGAACTTCTATATTGGTCTAGAACTCTTCCCCCAACACTGAAAGCACTTTCAGAAGCAACACTAGAGATGGGTATGCCAAAGATATCTCTGGCCATTGAAGCAACTTGTGGATACCTGTATTGATTACCCTTCCAATATGCTAATACATCTAATTTGAACTTTGCATCAACCCTTGGCTCATCTAGGTATAGCTCAAGTTGTGACTTTAGGGGCACAGTAACAACATTAGAAGACATGTATTCCTAATAAAATTAAACAAAAACAAAACACAAATTAAGCTAAGTTAAAGTAAAAAAGAAAAAGAAATAAAGCAACAAATAAAATAGAAGGTGATATAATAATATGTCAACTTACACTTAAGACATCATCATCAACCTCTGAGAATGAAGCTAAGCTAGGATCAGTGGTTGCACTTGCACCTCCTGTGTGTTGTGTTGAGGAAGATATTGAAGAAGGATCAGGTCCATGCTTTGCATACTCATTAAACAACTTGAACAACTGGCTATTCACCTTTCCACTTTCTTGGATTGCAGAAGTTTCATCAAACAACTTTCCGTAACAGAATTCAATAAAATTCATCTTGTACCTAGGGTCCAAAACACATGCTATGGCCAACACCATACTATATTGGGACCAATACTTGTTGAATTTATTGAACATCTTTGTAGCCATCTCCCTAATATAATCATCATCACTTTGCAAAGCATTGTGTAATGTCAAGTGTGCTTTAAATACCAAGGGAAAATACAGATTAGCCGTTGCATACTTAGTGCCAGAGAATATACAAGTAATTTCATAAAAAAACCTGAAGAAACTTGTTGATCTTTTCAATCCTTTCCCATTCTTCTATAGATGGACAATGCTTATAGTTAGAATCAGTTAATCTAAGATGCGCAAAAGCACGTTTATAATACAAAGCACTGTTAAGCATGATAAATGTTGAATTCCACCTAGTAGGAACATCTTGCCTCAAACCCTTCTTAGACAAAATTGAACTTTGAGTGACACATTCAAAAAAAATTTCTTTCCTACCTTGTGAACCCCTCACATATTTAATACTTTCCCTTACTTTTAGAATTGAAGTGTCAACCTCTTTCAAACCATCTTGAACAATCAAATTTAGAACATGAGCACAACAACACAGATGGAAAAATTTTCCAGCACACAAAAGTCCATCATTAAGCCTTAATTGACTACTCAAGAACTCAACACATGAATCATTTGCAGATGCATTGTCCAATGTCATTGAAAATATCTTCTTTTCTAAGCCTCATTCTATCAAAAAAGTGTGTATTTTTTCAGCCAAGGAAATTCCATTATGAGGAGGAGGCATATGACTAAAATTCAAAACTCTTTTCTGGATTTGCCAACCACGATCCACAAAATGTGCCGTCAAACAAATAAAACCATCCGTGTTTATAGAAGTCCACAGGTCAGAAGTTAAACTTACCCTACTTGAGTTTCCCCTCAACAAAGCATGCAATCTTTCTTTCTCTTTCTTATACATTTTCAGACAGTCAGCCCTCACAGTGTTCCTAGTGATTAGATTTAAATCTCCTCGCAAGAACAGAAGTAAATTCTTAATTCCTGGCAGTTCAGCAAAATGAAATGGAAAGTCATGCATAATAATTGCTTGAACCAACAACTCTCTGAATCTATCATAATCAAATCTAGGACAAACAGATATAGAGTTACTAGAAGTAGAAAGCATGCACTGTCCAATATCTCTGCTATCCCTTTTAACACACTTATCTATATGCCTTCTCATGTTACCAGTTCCATAGCTAGGGTCTGATATATATATGTCGTTCCACAATGTTTGCACTTGCAGTGGTCTTTCTCACCATCTGTGGTTGCTGGAATATGATCAAAATGGTTCCATACTTGTGATGTGAACTTCTTCCTTTTCTTTGCTGGACCTGCAGCATCTAAATCATCAAGACCGTCAAGTCCCTCATCTAATAGAGTGTTAAGCTCAGACTCACCAACATCCAGCTCTTCCTCTCCCTCTTCCATTTTGTTAAAACTAGTTCTGCAAAAAAAAAAAAAAAAACATGCATACTAAAGCATGAACTAGCATGAAACATGCTATATGATTAATTGGAAAATCCCAGTTTATCATGGATGAAACACAGCAAATCAACACTACGAAAAAGACATACATACACAATTGAGTGAAACTGGTGAAGGATCTAACTAAAGCATAATATTAAACGACCTCAAATAACCAGTATAAGAAATAAAATTAATGGATGAGGAGGAACATACTGTAGGTAGAGGTATCAATCTGTTCAGGAAGTTTCTTTATATCCACCTCAAACCTGGACTAAACCTGGAATACACAACAAACAAAATTAGTAATGCCAATTCACCCAGCATTGTTATTATGAATACCAATGGCAGCAAGAGAAAATTCCAACATGGTTCAATACACAATTGCCATAGACAGAAGCACAACAGATGCAAGACAAAATGGTTCAATTCAATTAAATGGTTAAAGCATGAATACAATTGCAGTGAAACAAAAATTGCAGTTTCAACAAGGCAAATATAAGGTATGAGGATAAGCAAATATCAAGAAACTAGTTCAGTTTACATCAAGAAACTACAACGAGAGATATTTAAAAATAAAAAGACTTCATTTGATGTCAGTATTCCCATTGACATTCAACAAATCGTTGGGAGACTGGGAACTCAAAAAAAATGGTCTTAGAAGGGCTACCCACTACAATGCTAGCGACAGGAGTCAAAATTCTCAAGCATTATCAACTATACCCATCATGAAATCAAAATTCTACCTAATCTGACAAAAACACAAATTGAAGCCTAAGAAATCCTAACCTCCAACGAAAAAAAATCTGCAATAAAAGTTAATGGAGAAAAGGAAGCAAGATTACCTTGTCTTTGCCCATGGTAAATACAACCTTCATCAAGAATTAAAATTAAAAAAACTTATTTAATTGAAAAAGGTCCAGTAGCGTAAAGAGGAAAAAGAAAAGATATTTTATTTGTTTTGGAAAAAGTAGTGAGAAATGGTAAGGTTGCATTTGCATACGCTACACCCTCGCGTCCACATCCTCATACGTTACACCCTCCTCACTCAAACCCCCCAAACAATTTAAAAAATTAACCCCCAATGGTGAAGTGGTGACCGACCGCTTGTTTCAATTCAATTAAATGATTCAGTTTCAAAACAATTTTTATACAAAAACTCCAAAAAGGTACCCATCATTGCACACCCATCAAGTTACATACATTGTTGAGAAAATCAACATCAGTTAAAAGAGAAGAATAAGTTATAAACTAAGAGAAGAATAACCTTTAACAAGAGTCAAGAGAGAGGGCGAGATAGGAGGACTGTGAGGGGGAGTGGAACGATCTCCGTTGTGAGGGGGAGAGAAAGAGAGGAACGACTATGCTGAAGGGGAGAGGCAGAGAGAAACGGCGAAGCTGTGATTTACGAATGGGATGACTAAAAACCTAACCGGCTAACCCTAAAATATACCAACGTAAATTTACTAAAGTCACCCTTATCCGGGTTGACACATGAACCCGCGGGTCAACACGTGACCCGGCACGAAAAAAAACGTGTCACTTTTTTGAGACCCTGACACGGCCCGCCTGGACCCGCGGGTTGACCCGACACGCGATTTAGCGGGTCGTGTCACGGGTCAACCCGCGGGTCAATACCTGTATTGCCACCCCTACGCCAACCTGTCACTGAAGGGACCGTCTCAGATTTATTTAATAACTTTCGTTAAGATTTTCCGGTGATAACAAACTGTTCTGAAGATTTTCCGTTAATTTGGAAAAGGTGAAAGCAAAATAATTGTTATAATTTTTTTGTTGTTGTCTATTTAATTAAGATTTTAAAAGATTATTGTTGAATAAAAAATTTATTAGTATTCAATTAAAAATTTTAATAATCTTAAAAAGTTATGCAGTATTTGATTAAGATATTTTAAAAAAAATTTAGAGGGTAATAAAATTTAAAAATATTTAATCAAGATTTTAAGTATTTAATCAAGATTTTAATTCTTTTGATATTCAAAAAATTGATGATTTTCAAGGATTTTTTTATTATTGTGAATTGTATGTAACTTCTTAATTGAATGTATAAATAATCTACCCTATCTCACAATTTTACCCTAGGATTTTAAATAAAGAATAAAAAAATTGGTATTCAAAAATTTGATTATTTTAATGGATATTTTATTAGCGTGGATTTTTTTATAAATGTTAATTGGAGGTATATACTATAGTTACAATATATGTTTTAATGATAATAAAGAGGCAACAACAAAAACAGAAGAATCTTGATCAAAAGCAAAATAAAAAGACAACAAACCATGTATAATTTTCAAGAGAAGCTTTATGTCACAAGTCATAGTTATAGAGTGAATACCAAGTTTAACAAAGCATCAAAATATAGTCAAATTCAAGAAGTTGAGCATCGAGTTCAAAAGAAGATTCCAAATCCAAATATCAAGGCATAAAGCTAAGTCATTGTTATTTGATTATATTTTTAGGAATTGGATCTAATTGCAAGGGTATATATTTAATTGCATTCTCAAATTTTTTTTGAAATGACATATTTTCAAAGTGGATGAAATCCTTGAACAACTATTTAAATGGATGGAAAGTGGTTTAAAATATTTTGAAATAATAAACATATTTCGGGTATATTTTGAACTAATAAACATATTTCGGGTGCCTACTGTAACTCCTCATGTGTACCTGGTGTATTAACTTTAATTATGGCATTAAGTGTAATACCCCGTGTATACCCGGTTTGTTAACATTACATCGTATTAAGCTGCGCTTAATTAAAAATGCGGAATATCTTTTTCTTTTCAATTATGACGTCATCATACTTAGCCAAGTTGATTACTTAATCAATTTCATAAAATATCGCCTGTATGTAAATTGCAAAAAGACATCTAACTGGAATACCTCATAATATAGATAAAGTGAGTATCTATGTCACGGATCTACTACACATAGTCCGGACAATATCCTAATACATTAATACAACTCCAAATAAAACAAGACATAATCAAGTCTATGTGGCATGGACAATCGCCATACTCACCAAATCAACATCATAACAAACAGAGTCTCAACAGAGAAATCCATAAACTGAAGCTAAAAGCATAAGACAGTAAATAAGATCCACATCCAATCATAACAGCATATCAACTTAAGCAGCATAAACATGCAACATCTATCAGCTAAGCTCTGGCCTCCTGCCACTAGAGGTCTCAACCCCCGCATTACCTGAACCTGAAATAAGCATTCCCCAAACGTGGGGTGAGATCTCTAAACCAGAAATCTCAGTAAGACAAGGGGTCCTCAAGGATCTTCCACCCCAAGCTCACTTACATGTGCAATATAAGTTCTAAAAGCAGTAACTCAGTATAAGTTCCAAAACTCAATGCAGTGCAACAGATATTCATGTCATGTGTGTCAATACTGTTCTACTGGCCAGAGAAATGCAGGAATACGTCTATTACCTACAGATAGTACAAGGAACACCGCTTGTACCTCACCCACAGCCTCACCATATTGTATGTACTACATACTCAGGCTTACCGTATAGGCGGAACACCACATGCATATCATAAAGGCACTAGCATATAACAGCTCAACAACATTTCCAAAACATCAAAAACATGTAACACAGCATGCGTATAACCATACCCCCATGGGACATGGTGGAACCACAACATGGCTAAACCGAGGGCACGAAAGCTTACCTTGCAAGCTCACTATCTAGTGCCAAGAGTTCACACAGCTCAAGTCCAACACACAGCAGATCACAATCTTATTAGGACCAGCAAGCATATCAACACTCATAGCTCATAAGCATAAACATAAAGACTACGTTTTCCTTTTACGTTTTACGTCTTAAGGCTTCCTACAAAGCCATAAGCACTTAACCACTTGATTCTGACTTAGTCCAATTATTAAAGAAGTTCAACTTCATCAATTTACGGTCCACAAACCCCCAATAGCCCACTGCATGAACAGTGCAGCTACTGTTCTTCGAAATTCCAGAATATTCGGATATCCAGATCCCCATATCCGGATATCAATATCCGAATACCATATCCGGATATCACTATCCGGATATTTCGCGACAGACAGCAGCTTCTGCATTCGCGATGAAATCATCCAAAGGTTGGATTTTTAACCCAATGTAACGTCCAAGCATGCATCTTTATACACTTTTAGGTTCATGTTAAGGTTAGTTACTTGTTTAACCCATTAACATACCAAGACTTCATCTTTAAACCATAAAAACTCATTATCAAGGTTAGGTAACTCACCCAAAGCTTAAAACAGAAGAAGGAGTGCTCTTGGAGCTCACCAAAAGGTCCTCACAGTTCTGACTTCAAGGAAATACGAAAATGGAGCAACAAGTTTGGATCTTGCACCCAAAGATGGCTCTTTGACACCACAAATGCCAAGAAAAGGTGCACACTCTCACCCAAACCAAAGACAGCAGCGACAGCTCACCCCAAAGCCACTCCAAACCAGAAAGAAGCATCATTTACCCTCTCACTCACATCACCAAGTGTTTACTGAAGAGAAAGAGGAAGAAAATCAAAGGAAGAGCTTCAAAGTTTTAAAACCCAAGGGAAGAAAACAAAGGAACCAAGTTTCTGGTCAGCCACCTCAAGGCTTCACGTAGGGAAAGTTGGTTCTAGGGTTGTGTGCCAATCATGAGGGTATTTATAGCCACTTTAAAGTAAAACACACAGTATTAACTTTAATTGCTACGCTTAGCATTTTAATCCCAAACTTAGGATTTTTAACCTACTCAATTTTACAAGAATTATCATATTTTCATTATATTTTTCGGAGCACCTTTCCGGTACGCGTTTTTCATAGCCAGTATCAATTTCTGGCATCAGTTCTCATTATTTTAACTTGAAACTCGTTTTACAAGTCCTATATAATATTCTAGGAATATTCATGCACTTATTACAATTTTTCGGGATATTTTTCGGTACGCATTTATACCGACTAGCAGAACCGGTATCTGCACTTTTCTTCTGAAAAGTGACTTTTAGCATTCTTAATCACTTACTATAATTATATAAGTCTCATAATAATTATTAGGGTCAATTATAGAATCATTTCCTAATTTTGCATATTTAATTCATTAATTTCCTTAATTAACGGTGCGTGTTCTTACATTAAGCGTAGCTAGAATTATAAGTACTTATAGCAAAATTGTGAATAAACTTTTTACTTTTTGTAAATAAATTCATTTTGAGCTCATTGTTCTTTCCTGTTTAGCGTGCTCCAGCGAAGTGTAGCACACGTAACAAGTATTTTCCCTTCTCACACAGAGGGAAATGCCAATAGCGCATTTTATCGCGCTACACTCAAGTGAGCCATTTTCTGGTTTCCAAGCACGCTTAAGCGCTCTCTTAACCAGAGAGGAATGTCCATAGCACGTTTTAGCACACCTTATCACGTTGTAGAGCACTTGGTAAAAATTGAATGGTTCATTTGCAGTATTGGACTCCCTTTCAAGGACATTCAACTCCTTAAAGCACCTAATACACCATTCCAACAATTCCATGATAATCAAGCATCAATATACTCATTTCATCCATGAATCCAATAACCTTGGCATCAAGCCATTAACTCATTGCAAGTTCTCATTATATGAATTGATTCAAAAGTAATGTACCAAAATATATATCTACATACATATCTCTTCCCACATCTCATGGTACTCAATATTACAAAACAAGGCATACTAGCCCTTCAAATTACATATATGTTTTCATCAAATAACTTATCTATCATGATTAAACTTACAAAATAGTAATCAATGCAAATTTGCTCAAATGTCATGTTCGCTAACATGAGGATCCAATATGTCCTTTTTTCTTGTTTAAGTAGTACCTTCATCCTGAGGGCCTGAAATATAATGCCCCCAAATAGGGTGTGATAACAATCACAGTAAACTAAGAGTCCTTGGAGACTACTCTACCCTTAAGTTCACTTTTATGATGCACAGGTATTAAAAAAAACATAGCATGACATATTTTATACAATAAGCATATATAACACTTGAGCCACTCCATTAGCCAACTTGCCAAAAAGGGAGTGCTCGTATGGCACTTCCAAGAAAAGTACCTGCGAGCTCTTCTTCTCAAGTTTTAACCACAAGGAACTTCTCCACAAAATTGATTCCAAGGGAAGTCCGCAGATACATATTCTCCTTGCCAGGGAACCATCTCAATCATGCATTCACACAAAGCATACTTTTCATATCATGCATCATTACTTATTTCAATACAACAATGCACATCAATTCATACAAACCATTAATCCAATGAAGTATGGTGGAACATCAAAGGGAACTAATCTCAAAGTCCAAGAATTTACCTCTTGAATACTTTCACCAAATTCCTTAATGTTTCTAACGAAGTGCCAATATCAACACTAATCCAACCTATTCATAAGGTGGAAATCAAATCAACAACATAGATTATACATACTCATCAAGCTAATATACCTCAAGGACATGGATTTTAGAAGCTTACCCTTATTATTGAAGTTTCAAGAATGTCAAATCTTAGCTTAATGGTGGTTCTAATCCAATATCACCACAACCAACAACATTCCTACACATAACAATAAGGGTTCAAGCATTAATTCCAACCTTTACACATTAAATCCCAAGAGAAACCCTAAATTCATCATAAAAACCTTAACTCTCATTCCATGAAACTTAATGAAAACCCAAATACACCTTAAGATCTTACCTCAATGATCTAAAGCTAGGAAGAGATCAAATTCTTAAGCTCCAATGCTTAAACAACTCCATATTTCCTCTCCTTGAAGATAGCGCAACCTCTGGTTCCTTTAGGACTATAAACATGCACGCTTTTGTACGTGAGTCCATCTTATTGGTCTTCTGTTGTAAGACATGTGCCGGAGAACCCCAAATATTAATATGGTTTAATTTGTGTATATACCCCTTCCATAATTCAATGGGTGTCTTTTAAACAGACTTGGATGGAACTCTATTCAACAAGTAGATGGAAGTGTCTAAGGCATATCCCAAAAATTATTCAGGTAGAGATGAATAACTGAGTATAGACCTTACCATTTCTAAAAGGGATCGATTTCTCCTTTCAGCAACTCCATTCTGTTGGGGCGTCCCTAGAGAAGATAGTTGTAAAAATATCCCCTCCTAAGTTAGGTAAGACTTGAACTCCCCAGATAGGTATTCACCACCTCAATCAGACCTAAGAGTCTTGATTTGAACACCAAGATGCTTTATGCCTCAGCCTTGAACTCTTGGAATTTCATAAAAGCTTCAGACTTGTGACGCATCAGATACACATATTCAAATCTTGAGTAATCATCAATAAATGTGATGAAATACTCATACTTGCCTCTGGCCTGGACATTTATTAGTCCACATATATCAATATGTACCAATTTCAGCTGAAGTGTGGCACAATTTCCTTTGGCCTTGAAAGACCGCTTAGTCATTTTACCCTCTAAACAAGATTCACATACTGGTATCGGTTCAAAAACCAGGGATTCTAAAATTCCACTCTTGACCAAACCTTGTATCCTGTTAGAGTTAATATGACCCAATCACAAATACCATAGATAAGTTTCATTTGAAACCTTTATTTTCTTATATAAATGAATATGCCCATCGTCTCCAAATTCAACATGATTAAATTCATGGGGTGTAGCACTAAGGAAATAAAAACCATTAAACAATGCACCAGAACAAATAAAGAAGATGAACTTCTTATTGAAACTGAGAAATTAAACTGAACTGTTAAACCATGTTTAACCAAACAACTAACAAAAATTAAATTCATCTTAAAATCTGGAACAAATAAATATCTTTCAAAACCAAAGTTCTATAATTATCAAAAGATAGAACAACTTGTCCTACTACTAATGCAGACACAAGCTTCCCATTTCCAAGCTTCAAAACTCTATGTCCTTGACTAATAGGCAAGCTATGTTTAAACCACTACAAAGAGTAACAAACACGGTTAGTGGTTCCTAAATCAATGATACATTTATCATTGTAATTCTCCACTAAGAAAGCCTCACTCAAAAGTAAATTACCCATACCTGGACAGTTCACACGTGGGCAATTTTTCTTCCAATGCCCATTTTGTCTACACTTGAAGAACTTTCCTTTTGACTACTTCATTGCAACTAGTTCGGCAACTGGAATACCTGATCTTTTCTTCTTCTTGTTCTTATTACCTCCCTTGGTTTTCCCCTTAGGTTTAACAAAACTCTCAGTAGCAAAAAAAGCACTTCCTTGCTTAACCAGAGACTGTTCAGCACTCTCAAGCTCGTGCATCAGCTGAGTAAGATCCAAATTTATCTTGTTCATGTTATAATTCTTTTTGAATTGGATGAAGTATTTAGGCAGTGATTGCAGAAGGAGGTCAACTTTTACCTCCTATTCAAACTTAATCTTATGGTCATCCGCTCATTTGAATTTTTCTATCATTGTCAAACAATGATCTCGCATACTTTCTCTGATCATCACGGTTTTAGTGACCGCAGTCAGTGCATTCTGCCTTGTAGAACTGATAGAAGTAGCAAATATGCCATCAAGAGTCTTGAACATTTCTGTTCCATTCTTAATCATTCTCACTTTCTCCTGTAGGGGATTTGCGAGACTAGCCAGAATATAGCAGCAAACTGCAACATTTTCCTTCTCCCAATTTGAAAATTGCGTCTTAGTTGCCTCAGGCGCATTTTCTACAGGCTATGATGGCTTAGGGGTAGTAAGGACAAAGTTGAGCTTTTCATATTGCAGAACAATATCCAAATTGGTTTTTCATTGTTTGTAGTTTGTACCATTCATAGGCTTTTGACTCAAAATAGTGGCTAAAGGGTTTAAAGATGACATTTTCTGAAAAAAATGCAAAGCACTTATTTTACAAACAAGAAATGCAATAAGCAGATTAATCGCAAGTAGATTCTAATAACTACTCATTGTTTATTGGTAACAATCCTTCAGTTTTTCTTTACAAGGCTTACGTCAGGCAAGTCACTTATAAAAATTAAAATTGTTACTTCGGCCTTCGGTGCCATTACTAGAGCCTCGCCGGAAAAGTTAATAATTTTACCAAAGTTGAATGTAATTAACCATTGTTTAATTTCAAAATTATACTTAGTATCCAAGTATAATACCTTACTAAAATTTTGAAATTATTAAGGTTCAATCAAATACATGTTTATCTGTCGGGGCATCACATGGCCATTTTATTAATAGACCCACAATAGAGCCCGTAGGTTTCAAAATTAATTACTTAATTTAAAATCTTCACCCATTCAATGTTTTAAAATTTAGAATTTTTCATTTTCCAAGAATTGTTCAATTGAGAGTAACCTTTGTTTGATTTCAAAAAGTATGCAAGCACGCGTGACGATGAATATGCATCGCTTAGCTTATCGACATTTTAAAATCATTAAGGTCCTAAAATTCGGTCATGATAGGCAGCATGTGTTTCACACAATCATGATACATGATTGTAGTATGCAGCACGTGTTTAAAACATGACCATTTTAGAACACCCGCAAATTACTTACAAATAGACAATTCTCTTTGGGAATTTTCTGGATTATTTGTCTAGATTTTGGTTATCTAAAATTAATTAATTCAATTATTAATCTAAATTTTTTAAGAAAAATCATAATAATTATTAATTAATTTTTGAGAATACTATAAAAAATAAAATAATCTCATAATAACTATCATACTAGTCACTGAAGACATAATAGCTACTATGCTCATATAATTAACAAGTTATACAACAATATGGCATCACCCATTCTATATGGCATGTTATCACATCATATAATTCTTTCACTCACAAAAATAAAGCAAGTGTAAATTAGACTTTAATTCATGGTTTCCTAGAGAAAAATAAAATAAAAATTAAAAACAAGACAAAAAGAAATTCTTCAGTCCTTTTTGTCCTTCCATTTGGTCCACAAGGATTCAAGCTCCTTTATGGTAAACATGGGCCTAAAATACTAAACTTTGGCAAGAAGCGCTAATCTCCTTCGTGGAAACCCTAGCCGTCACACCCACATATGCCCTTTTTATGTTTGTGTGTGGCACCCATGTGCAGCCACTTCTAGTGATGCTTGAGGGAGAGTCCAGCCTCCTTTCGGCCAGAATCGGTTGTCTTCCTGCTCGATTTTCTGTCCTCTTTCACGCCATGTGGTTGGTTTCTCATATCAACCACCGGAAAGTCAAGAACACGTCCAAACAATGACGAATGTCCTTTTTTTTGCATCTTCTTGATCTTCTTTCATTACAATTTTGTAATACAACAAAAATATACAAAAAATTGTAATAAGAAAATCAAGGAGGAAACCTAATCATAAGAGATTAGCCTCCTTGTTACAGCCCAAGAAAATACAATCAACCTCTACTATGAATTAAAGCTAGAAAACCAAGTAAAAGCATCAATTTTTATAAAATGAATTATGAAGGATACACATGCTAATATATAATAACAAATATAGAATCCTAGGTGCCATATTTCACAAAGCTAACTAATTACATGAATAACTGTAAATAAAAAAACTAAATCCACATCCAAACACGTAATCTGGCTCTGATATCAATTGTAGGCACCATTGGATTTGCGGAAGCGTTTTAGACTATTGCGGTTTGGGATGCAACGGATCCTCGTTTATTATTACCTCTTGTAGCGCAGATCGTAGATGACGTTTCACGAATCGGTGTCCTTTGTGTCTCAGCATGAACTCACAAACCAATCTCTCTTGTATCATAGCACGGACAAATCTCTCTTCTCTATGGCAAACCTTTCAAACTATCTCTCAGGGAGAAGGGAAAGTGTGTGAGCGCTTTTTCATATTTGAGTTTACCTCTTCTGTTCAATGATCTAGAGGTTGATGACTTAAGTGGTAGTATATATACGGGTATCAATAAACCCTAGCCATAAGCTCTCTATAGACTCTACGCTTCTTGAACTCTTATCATACTCTTAGCTCATTTGAATTTTAGTAAAAGAGCACAAACCCAACCAATTATAGCTTTTTGGATTATGCTTTCCTAATGTTAAATAATTATTATTATTTTTCAAAATGGGGAAATATCCATCTTCGGTGTCTGATTTATGTTTGTGGCTTGCTTTGTGTGTTCAACCCATTGTTGTTTCAAGAAATCTCCGATATGTAGAGATTGGACAGCGATTTATATTTGTGTTCAACATAGGCTTTGTTTTCTCCGACCGATGATTAGACAACTAATTGTTGGATACAAAGAGCTTTCCTTCATTTGTAGCTGAGGTCCTACTTAACACATGGTATTTCGCTAGCCAGAAATAAGCTCTATTTTGGAAACCATCCCCATCGGCAGTGTTTGATACTTGTAATTTTGGAAGGCTTCAAGAAATTTTAAGAGTGGCCATAATTCGGCTCGAACTGATTTTTTGCTCAACCAAAAATAAATTAATTCAAACCGATTTGGTTTAAAGAGTTGGATTATTTTATTTTATTTGTATTTATTTTATTTTTTTCAAAACCATTTTAAAACCGATTATGTCTTAAAGTTAATTTATGGTTTATAACCGACTCATAATAATCTAGGGCAAAATAGGAGATAAAATTATTTCTACGATAAAGACTTAATTTAGATATATAAATCCGTTCAAAATTAATTATAAATCAGTTTTCTAAACACACTCTTTTATTTCGGACAAATATAACAGAGAAAATTCTTGTAACAAATTGGGTAGATCATTTAACATTGTTCCATCTTTCAGTACATGGCAATATATTAATTAATGCTTCAACAAAATTAGATAATTAGGAATTTTGAATTCGAATTTGAGTCATAATACACATTTCACTTAAAATTTATATCGTTCTTGATCTGGATAAAATATAGTAGGCTCATTAGTGGCTCAAAGACACACAATGAAGCCCAATTTCATGAGGACCCAAAACTAAGCGTGATGGTCACCATTGCGCATGACGCGACACGATGCCTTCATCGCGCATGAAATCGCCCTTTGACATAAACTTCAGAGGTAAGAAAGCTATCTTAAGAACTAATACGAACCCACCGCTTCTTTCTACTAATAATCAGATGACAGCACCAGCTCGCCGCTACTCTACCAAGATAGTCTGGCCTTAACAGATAAAGCTATTAAGGCTCTAACCAAACCTGCAGCCCAGAAACGGTCAATCAGAAACCATACCGCCTTCTGAAGGCAGCATCAAAACACTATATAAACAGAGAGTACATGCGTATGATAATCTAATTTAGTAAGAATACACATACACCTGCAACTGATACTGACTTCAGCATCGGAGTGTCATTGCAGGTTCCCCATCCAGTCTCAACTATCGCGCCAACATAGGTCCAGAGCACACTTATCATCAACAATCTCCAGCCCAAGAAACATAACATCTTCATCAACCGTGTGTAATTAGACCCGATATACTTTGGTCAGCCCATATTATATTTGGTCTGGTTGAACCAGAGTAATAATATTTGATCAGTTTGATTAATCGGATAATCATACTAGGAGATTCTTGGAGCCACTAAAATTGATCAAATAATGAAGAACTTAAGTAGTCTGTAAGAAATTATAGGTTGCCATTATTTATATAAAAAAAATACTAGGAGATATTTTATAATTTAGTACCTGATTGCACTATATATTTGTCTAAGCCGTTTAATGATAGTCTCTCAAAAGATAAGGAAGAATATGTAAACAGTTTTTTTAATATGTTCTTAACAGGAAATTAACACATCACCATACGAAAACAAACTAAATGGAGGTTCATGATACATTCACACCCAAGTAAAAGACACGACTTATACATCAATTATTGAAGTTTTGTCACACTTTCACACAAAAGGAAACACTTTCACACAAAAGGAAATCGAAACAGGACATTCAAGAGGTTCAAATATTATGGTCTCGTCAGGTTCAAGTTCAACCACTGATCTCAATAGTCTTAACCTCAGCCTTCTTCTCTGGCACCTTTGGAACAGTAACAGTGAGTACCCCATTTTCCATATTCGCCTTAATTTCATCAACTTTTGCATTCTCAGGTAACCAGAACTTCCTCAAGAACTTGCCACGACCCCTTTCAACTCGATGCCACTTCTCATTCTTGTCCTCTTTCTCTACACTTCTCTCCCCACTAATCTGCAATACTCTTCCTTCTTCAACCTCAACCTTCACCTCCTCTTTCTTCAACCCTGGCAAATCTGCTTTGAACACGTGCCCTTCTGGGGTTTCCTTCCAATCAACTCTTGCATTTGCAAAGCTTGAAACTTCGTTGTTGGAGCCAAAGGGTGCCCAAATATCAGAGGAGAATGGATCGAAGATTCCCCTGTTGCCTAGCAAAGAAGGAATAAGAGACATGTTTGTGGCTCAAGGGAAAAGATCAAGCTTTTGTGTTAAGAGAATTGAATTGCTAAGTTTTGTTAGTTCACTGATGATGTTGTTTTGAAGGAAAGTCGAATGATTATTTATAGAAAAGTGGGGTATGGGTTCGTGAAGTTTCGGGCTTATTCGATGGTGATGTCCATTGCACATAATGCATAATTATTATTGAGTTTCCATCCACAATGTTCTACTAGTTTCTATTGCTGAGTGGCAAGACTTTCCTGGTAGATTTCTTTTCTAGAACTCTCTGTTAATATTTTTTTTTTGGAGTAAATTTTTTTGGTATTTAATAAATTTTACTTAGGTATGCTTTAGTCTCTAGCAAATAAAAAAGACTATTCGTGGTTCTTAAAAAATTCAAAATATACTTATTTAGTTGAAATCGTGGTTCCTTACAAATTAAAAAAAAAACCATATTAATTCCTCATAAGGACCAAAATGGATTCACTTTAAATTTCTTAGAAATCACATGTAGCTTTTTTATTTGCTAAGAACTAAAGCGGGTAGCGTAAAATTTACTGAAGATCGAAAAGTATATTTACTCTATTTTTTATTCCAAAAGGAATAATGGGAATGGAGGCTCTAATATCGTATTAATATAATTATGTTTCCTGGAAATTTTCAATAATTTATTAATAGATTAATAGTCATATTTTTAATTAAAAAATAATTAAAACAAGAAATTAAAATTATCACTTTAATTAATTACATAACATAATATAATTAATTGAAATATTATATAATTGTTTTTCCTATTCTGGGTAATGGGAAAGAGAACTTTCTCGTGGGTTTTTTTTTCTTTAATAACGCTGGGTCTTTTGTACATTAGTTGATGAGTTTAAAGTTTCTAAAGATACTTTAAATAATTTTATTTAATGTTCAACAAAAATATACATAAAAAAATGTGTGAAATCCATGTGGATAGGGGTGTTAAAAGAGCTAGGGACCTTTGGTCTGACCTGTGTAAGCTGGTCTGATCCGTCTATCTTGGTTGTTGGATACAGACTTAAACTTGTGTAAAAATTCATTTAATAAAAAAGTCTCAGATTTTAAATCAAAAGTCTGACCTTAGAGCCTATCAGACTGGCCTAATATACCAACTCTAATTTTTATTTTATATTTTTTATACTACTCATTTATATCTTATGATATTATAATTGAATGTCAAAATAATTTGACTTGTTTTTTTGTTTTTTGTTTTATGTAGAAGGAGGCAAGATCGTAATATATTAAATTATTGATACGAGTGTTTACCAAAAAAATTTATTGATATGACTATTAAATTGTTTACGCTGAATTTGTAGTCTTTTGTTCTTTTAGAATGCAGAATTTTGTACTATTATTTTAGTTTATTGGTTAAGCAGACTTTTTGAATGATTTTGTTTTATATTATGCTATTTTGATATATATATTAAATTTATGAATCTTTGTGAAATTATTAGTGTTGTTGATCGTATATTATATTTGAATAAATTTTTGTTGTTTTATTTTTTTAACAGACTAACCCAGACTCTTATTTTTTGTAAATAAGTCAAGTCATAGGCTGATAATTAAATTTATAACAAGTTATAAGATAAGTCAGTCTGACATATTTAAACACATGCTTAACTTTTCAAGACTAAAGCTCAGCTCAGCACGGCCTATTAACACCCTGTGTACTATGTGAAGAGAAGAAAAAGAAAAAAAATATGAAGTTCATATATTATTTATATATATTTTATTGAACAATAAAAAAATTATCTAAAATAACTTTAAAAATTTAAACCCTTAATTTATTTACACAAAACTCAACTAACATATGTTATCAAAAAAATAAAAAAAAAAACTCAACTAACATACGGTTCTGAAAGTTGAATAATTATTCGCTAAGTGATATTAGTCTCTCTGTTTTTCTTTACTAGTTTAATTTGTGTGCATTTTATTTCTCATACAAACGTTGAATTTGTGGCCAAAATATTCGGTGGTGCACAAATTAATTTTTTCAATTTTAGAGAGTTTAGAGAGAAGTGACAATAGAGAAATTTGGAGATAGAATTGGGTTTCAATTTTTTCATTTCCGTCGCAGACTATTTAACTAAAAATCAACAAGTCAACGAAATTGAAAACAGCATGAAAACGAAATTGAAATTGAAATCACATGAGATTGAATTAATATCCATTTGCAGTGGATTTGCTACAGTAATTCGGGCTGCTCGGTCCATTCTCTTCCTTGGGCTAGTTTACTTTCCTTTAGCCCATCAGGCAAAATAATCGTCCAGATGATCGGAGTTAACCTCTTTTCCGTATGGGTCACTTTAGGGATGTGCATAGATTGAATTGAATCGAAGTTTTTGAAAAATTAAATCGAATTAGTTTAAACGGTTCGGTTCAGAAATAGTTTGGTTTGGTTCGGTTCAAAAGTGGTTCGGTTCGATTGGAAACGGTTCGGTTCATTTCGGTTCGGAACCGGTTCCGGCCGACCTTATTTTGAAAAGAAAAAATATTTAAAATTTAAAAAATAAAGTTATAAAAATCAATTTGGTTCGGTTCGAAAACGGTTCGGTTCGGAAATGGTTCGGTTCTTAAACTGGTTCTAAAAACCGGTTCGGTTCATAAACTGGTTTTTTAAAAATCGGTTCAGTTCATGAACTGATTTTTAAAAATCGATTATTTTAAGTGCAATTCAGTTTGGTTCAATTTTTTTGGTTATTTTGCACATCCAGTTCTTGAGTAGATAACTAGATATCCCAACGGCGTCATATGCTCCTTCCTCTTTCTTGTTGACTTCCAAGAGAACAAGCTCATCACAGATCATTTTGTGCCACTGAACTTTTGAGTATGGATAAGAGGTAAGTATGTAAACGGGTTGGTTTTGCGTAAATAAATCAAGTTTATGTAAAAAAATTTGAATTTGGTTTAGCCTATTAATCTCATACAAGTTATATTATAAGCATGATCTAGTTTATATAAAAAATTAATAGGTCCAATTTAGACCAGTTAGTCTATTTAAGTCTGTCAAGCCTTTAATATTTATCAAGAATACTAAATAATAAATAAAATAATATTATTTTATTGATGGAAATTATTTCATTTTATTTTAATTAGAATAAATATTATATAGGTCGTCAGGCCAAGCCATGTACAAATAGGTCTATATCCTATTTTCTATATGAAATTTTTTAATAGTCTAAGCATATTCTATATTTAAATATGTTAGGACAGGATTCACTTGAAGTAGGTCGGGGGAGAGGCCCCTGATAGATCATATGGTCTATTTACATCTCTAATGAAAGGTGAGATTGTTTTCTTTAAAGGGTGGAGTATATCAATATGCAATTATATGATAAGGCATTAGTATGAGTGTGTAAAGTCTCACTAAGTTAAAAATAATGGAAAAGGTGCAAGAGGGCACGATTTGACAGTGTGAGTGTGAAAAAAATCTAAAGTATTCCAGGACCACTAGAAAAATTTGGTGGTCCCTCTCACAAGAAGAAATTTTTTCTTCCATTTTTATCCATGTTTTTTTTCCTTTTCCCCTTTTTACCCTCTCCATTTATGAGAGCACCCAAATTCCTCTCGTGAGTGTGCAATATAGCAGAGTAATAATTCAACAACTCTAATGTAAGTGCTATCCAAACAAAATGGATAGCACTCTGCTTGTTTTTCGGACATCTAGGGATAATTCTCACCTAATATGTCAACTTGATAAACAGCACAATAAATACATACATTGTCTCAATCTATCAAATAGGCATAAAAATCCTTCCATCATAGAAGTCCATAATGTTCAATGTCCACAAAATACGTCAACGAGGACTTAATTAATACAAAACATATGATCAAAGTTATTTACATGCATCAACAACATGAAAAAGATACCAAAATAATGATTATAGGTTAAGTCCCTCTATGCATGAATATAACAAGTGATACTACAGTAATCCAAAATAGCATGCTATAAAGATAAATAACAAAATGCATAAATATCCACAGCAACATGATATATAGCTCTGTTTACATAGGCTTCCTACCCGCAGACGTTCTCGCATCGTCATTGTCTATACCTGAAAGAGGGTCCCCGAAACGTGGGGTGGGATAACATCTCAATAAGATAAGGGTCCTTGGAGGTTCCTCCACCTCATAGTTCACTTTAGTCATACAATATAAACAAAGTAATCAAAATAATGCAGTCTACGTCAATTATGTGTGCAAATATAAATCCTACTGGCCAGAGGAGATATAATGTATGAATTATGCAACGTCTTGCAACATACCAGAAATAGGAACTCGTCCTATACCCGACATAAGGAATTAACACTCATATGTCGCCCACAATAACAAACGCCCGTAACATGCATTATATCAATTGCAAATGCAATCACATAAACCATGTATAAAAACCACTACCCCTCTAGGGCATGGTGGAACAAAAAAGGGATTACCCCAAGGTCCGAAAGCTTGCCTCATAAAGCTTTACAACCAAGCTTACTTGCACTCCAGGAAAGTTAGTCACCTCCTTCCAAGACTTGATCTTCCAATTCAATATCACTAGGCTCAAACCTAGATTAGGAATCAACACAAGCCAACACCATATAGGTCATATTTCAAGTGTTACATACAAGACTTCAACACTTTAATGATTCCTTAAATTTTTGCATTTGACATTCAAATTGATTTAATACCATTTCATTCATGTCACAATATCCCTTAGCATATTTCTATGCCAATGTATGCTAAAACACAAGTCATTGCTATTTAATTCATAATTACTAAGTAGGACCACTTATCATCATCATCTCTTTAACCAAGCCAACGACCTATTTTCACTCCTATTTTAATTTAAAATGGCATAGAGTATACCCTTTAGGTATTAGATACAGTTTCACAAACTTTTTAACAACAAATACCCTAAAATAGTTAAACCAAGCCTTTAGGGCATTCCACATTTACCAAGTCTCACATGGTTCGAATAACTCATTAGTTGTTCTAATTACCTTAACTTAGATCATAGGTCATATACATCCCTTAAATGACACTCAAAACACATTTACACCTCATTTTTCCCTTCAATGGTCGAACCCCACATGAAAGGGTTCATTAGGTTTTCAAATTTCTAACCACCAATCAATAAGCTCAATCCTATCTACTATGGTCAAGGATCATTATCACACATCAAAATCCATTTGAGCAAACTTTCCACATACCTCTCTTACACATGGCTGAAGGTACACATACAAGGGGCCCCTTTGGATTTTTATGCTTTCCAATGCCCATAATTGAATCTTTGCATATTTCATCAACTAACATACACCATTCATTAACAATGTAAAGCTATAAAGCCTTCCACATCAATTTCCAATACATATTGCCTAAAAGGTGTTTATGCTATTTTCATATTCTTAAGCATTCAACAAACAATCAAATCATTCCATTACACAAATGACATATAGGACATGTTGACCATTATTTGAAATAACTCAAAGCATAATTTCAACCCATTTTTACATACAAAGGCCGAAACCAATACATAGAATGATCCTCACAATTTTCACAATATGGTAGGTGTTTCTTACCTTGAAATTGCTAAGAGTACTCTTAAATTGGTCTTCCAATCCTTAAATAGCATCAATCATGACTCCAAGCAACAATTCCTCCTTTAGATCGAAGTGCACACGTAGGAAGTCAAGCCATTTCCAAGCTTCCAATGCAACCTCAAGCTAGTTTCCAATACTAGACCAAACAACACATATAATCATCAACACCCCACTAGTCATACAGATTCAAATTTCAAATTTCCCCCCACAACTATCTTGAAACCATAACATGAAACTCACACATTCAATCCAATGATTTCTTACCTTAAACAACTCTTAAGCAACCAAAGGATCAACCTCCAAGTATTGAATCATCCAAAAACATCATCTTTTTCTCCATGGATGAACAGTAACTCGCATGGAAGAGAAGAGGAAATATCTCACAAGAAGGCTTCCCAAAGTGAAATTTCTTATGGGTTTTCTTCCCAAGACCTTAAGCAACAACTTTCATGTTGATCTCTTAGCTTGAAAGTGGCTAGAAATGGAAGAAGAAAATTTTGCATAGAAAAGGAGGAGGGCTCAATTTTTAGCATCTAGGGGAGGAGGAAGATGAAGCCAAATTGTTATTTTTGCTAAGTTAAAAGCAACTTAAAGCGCACTTAGTTGACTTTGACCAACACTTATAAAAATTGCCACCTAGTCTCTCTCTCTCTCTCTCTCTCTCTCTCTCTCTCTCTCTCTCTCTCTCTATATATATATATATATATATATATATATATATATATATATATATATATATTCTCCTTTTATAACTTAATCTAACTTAATAAAATTTCATTTTCATATCATAAAATTCTTCAAAGAATCATATTATGACATCATAATTGGATTTAGGCCAATTCTTTCAAAATTGCAATTTGACCCCTAAACTTTGCCATAATTACACATTAACCCCAATACTTTAATGTAATTATATTTTGGTCCTAAATGATTTGTTTGTCATAATTGGAATGTCGTCATAAAATCTCATTTTTGAGTTTTCTAGTAAAATTTGCATAATAACATTCTTATATGGTAAAATTTATTATTTATATTTTTTCTAAAAAAGTGTCTAAATTCTCAAAATTATTATTTTATTCCAATTTCATCAATATAATCTCAAAATAATATCTAATTATTCTATTTCATTGGTTAGGGTTATTATATCCTGCATGTGCACCACCAGGGTATAATAATATTGTATCCAAGCAAACTGTGAACCCGGTTTTTCATTGATTTAAAAATCGATGAGATATTCAAAGGGGTTGTATTTTGTTATGTAACATGAGAAGAGCTTTTTTCCTACACATACAACTATGAGGGCCCATTAAATTTTTTTAAAAAAAGGAAAAAAAATATCACAAAAATCGAATTCTCATTAACATAAAAGGAACTTTATTCCCGCAACATGTGATTTATTTATCCCATTTTCAAAACATTACTTAATCACTGTCTTGCACATTAGCTCATATTGGGATACGCATGCGTGTATTGGTGCCATATCGCCTTTGGCAAGTGCATCGAACTGAACTTTCATTTCTATTCATTGAAAAGTTAACAACGTACCATCACCTTAATTATTATTTTAATTACTTACGTTGTCAGTAAAAAAATGAATTACGTATAAAAACACAATAAAATACTAAATAGGCAATCATCAGCTTGGCTAATATGTTACGGGAAGCATCGCGTAACAATTAATTGATAGAGATAACGTACCGCTGCATCTGATATAAACAGGGGCATATAGATTCCTATAGTTTCTTCCCCTGAAAGATATGTATAATTTGATTAATAATTTAGCCGAATTAAATTACCTTTCCAAAGGTAGCATAGGTTAATGGGAAATTAAGCGTATGGAAGTGTCTCTGAGTTAAATCTGCAATTTGACTGTAATGATAGTTCAGCTAATGGTATTTTCTATTAATAAATAATTATTCAATTACCTTCTTAGAAGAGAGTTATAAACAAAAGAAAAAATTATCAAATTCTTACACTTACAATACTGGTTGAGTCAGTTTGGAGTAAAGATAAAATACTAATTATCTCTCTCTCTCTCTCTCTCTCTCTCTCTCTATATATATATATATATATATATATATAAAAGCCGAACCAATTAAATTCATTTGAGTTAAACTTGTCAAGGAATTTTTTTTTTTTTTTTTTATCAATTTAAACCAAGTTAGCAGAATCATGGTTGGATTGATCCAGGTTATCGAGTTCATATTTTTTATTCTTTAATCAAATTTTACCAAAACAACATTTTATATTATATTTTTAAAAATTACAATAAAATAGCTTTATAACAAATATATATTAATTGGATTAAGTTTGAATGAAAATTAACCCAACTTAACTTATAGTTGTAATTTTAAATGGATTTGGATTGGGCCTTTAGACAAATTTTGCAAAAAAAAAAAAATTAACACATTAAAAAAAACAAAAGAATATAAATAAAAAAAGAAAAAAAAAACTTCAGCTTAATATAAAAAATTAGTAATTAAAAGTCAACTAATATATTACAATATAGAAGGCCACCACCACGTACATAATAACCTTAGAATATCATTGAAATTCGTTTTGAAAATAAATGGTGAGACTTGTTGATGACGCAAATAGTTAGGGAATGGGGTGCTTCTTGCTTGACTTGATTTGAAGCGAGGGTCATCTCATGCATGAAACACACTCGCACACCATAGCCTCAACTCAAGGCCCCACCCACCAGCATCATCGATGACAATAACCGATCATCATCATCGATCATCATCATCAACCCAAATGTGTGTCTCTGCTGTGTCTTTGTGTTCTCCACTCCATCCTGATTATTTTGCTTCCTTGGCATTCGGCTCTCGAGCATCAGAATCAGCCACCACAGAACCAGCCCCTCACATCACATTCGTAGGTCCGCCAACTGAGGCCCACATACTTCGACGAGAGTTGCAATTGTTTCCATTTGGATAAACGATGTTTACTAAGTAATTATAAGATAAAAATAATCACTTCAAATGAGAATCTTCTCTTTCCTTTTGTTGAACAGGCTTCCAGTTATTATAAACATCACAAGGGACAGAGGTACCACCTTATCCTTAAATAAACGACAATGAGAAATGAACAAACTAGTAGCCAATAAGAAAATCTTACAATATTGTTTGGGTCCCAGAAAACCGATCTATACCGTATAGTACGTGCTCAGAAGTATATATGAAAGAGATATCCTATTGACGTAGAGCGAATGTTCCAATCACTGTGCACGCATGTAAATAAGTCAAAAGTGTGTACTTAGTTCTTTAACCTTTCATCTGATGGGATCAAGGCTCTTATCTCTTGATTCCTTCTATATTATATTGTTGAGATTCTCTTAATATATTCTTTGGATATATCCTAATCTTTAATTGGAGATATGATTAAGATATGGATTTAGTCCATAACACAATGGGTAATAATTTTCTCATGTCGTAGGAGATAATTATTATCTCTTAAAGACTCATTTATATAGGTGGGGTGGGGTTCACTTTCAAGAGAAGAGAGAAAAAAAAAGTAGAGTGAGACGTATCTTAAATTCTCTATGTAGCTCTCAGTTTTCATCGTCAACCTTCAACCACTAGTTTCTATTCTTTTCATTATTAATACGATAAATCCAGCTACAAAACATTATAAATCTCAAGCCCACATCTCTCTCTCTTTATTCTCTCCATTGTTTGTATCAAATATGGAAGAGATGAATATGCCTCAAGGCCAAGACATGCCTATGCCTTATGGCAACAATAATATGATGATGATGATGACGAAGATGCACATGAGCTTGTATTGGGGCAAAGATGCCATAGTACTATTCCCTGGGTGGCCTAACCAGAGTGTTGGCATGTACATCTTAGCTATCTTGTTTGTGTTTTTCCTTGCCATGATTGCTGAGGTTATGTCTAACCAACCCATCATCAAAAGAGGGACAAGTCCCATAATTGGAGGGTTGATTCAGGCTATCTTCTATGTCTTTCGAATTAGTTTCCTTTACTTGGTGATGCTTGCTGTCATGTCCTTCAACCTTGGAATCTTCATAGCTGCTGTGGCTGGCCATACCTTGGGATTCTTTATTGCTAAGTATCGTGCTCTTGCAAGTGCCAACAGAGAACAACAACACGGGTCATCCATTACTCACAAAGTTTAAATGTTCTTCTACCTTATCATGTGCATAGTTTTATTCAAAAGAGTTTAAATGTTTCTACCTTATTATAGAATATATATGATCAATGAATGCTTCCTGGTTGTGTTTGTTATGTTTTCCTATTGCAAGTTGTGTTTCAGAATGTTATAGTTTGTTCTTTAAGCGAGGGAAGGGCAGAGACCCTTGTGACTCAGATAATAAACATGTTAAGAGAAATAGAGAACTGAATGTTTCAAACAATAATGGAGGATTCAAACACAATCCCTCATGCATATTATTTCTCTTTAAGCCATGGTACCAATTCATGTGAATATATATGATATATTCATACGGTCTCATGTGAGCCATCTTAGAGCTCTTAATTTGGTCGTTACTTCAATGGATATTTCTTTTTGTAAGCCACCTTAAAGCTTTTCCTCTGTTAACCATGTTTTTCCATTACTATGCTTTGCAAGTATTTTAAAGATGTAATCCAGCCAAACATTTGTAGTAACTTTTTCCCTTCATTAAAATATTTTTTAGGTTGCAGGTCAAGAGCATGCTTGGTAACAAGCTTTTTTGAAAAAATAATAATATTTTTTTTTTTTGAAAGCTACGAAAAGAACTTCTTTTGACTCTGGAATAAATTAATTCAAATACGCCCTTAATGATTTCCAAAATATTATTCCATTTAAGAGGAAAAGAAAAGCTGGTTTCATTGGAGGGAAATTACAATCAGAACAGTTTCAATGACAATTTCAAAGTACGAATCTAGACAACTGTGTGTAATAGCTTGAAGAGTACATTCTTCTTGCCAAAAAATGAAAAAATATGGAATATGTGTAGAAATAAATATAAAAATAAGAATAATATAAAAATATTACTTTTTATTATATTCGGTAAAAAAAAATGTACCAAACTCTGTACAACCGGAGCATAATATTAGTATAATATTCAACACAGAACAGCCCAAAATAACTACCAAACCAACGCGAGCATTGAGGAATATGATACATACCTTACCCTGTTACCGTGTATTCTTTTTTGTTTTGTACCTTATTTGGGTCACTTATTTGATGTCTCAAGATTGCTTTCATTTTAGCTCAAACATTTTCCGCTATTTTCTTTCTACACCATAGATAAATTTCTTTCAACGTTTTTTTTTCACAGCTTAAGAGGAGGAGCCCAACAGTGCTTTTTCCAAAAAAATAAAAACATAAAAAAATCTTAGAAATAACTGTAAAATTAATTTTAACTGACGTGATTTTTTAAAATCATTCTTATAATTAAACTAAATTTTTTTTATCATACCTTAGTTTAAGTAACACTTGAGTTTCTTCGACAACCATACCAACATCAAATCCAAATCATGTTCTTATGAATGCACTTTAACCTACCAATTATCTCTTCCGAACACCAAATCATAAACTTTCTTTGCTGGAAAAAAAAAATTAAATTCCCAAGTTTTTTCCATCAATTCGTTCAACTTCATTTCATTTAAATCTAACCCTGCTATACTTCAACTTGGAAATGTCTACAGCTCAAGACAAATAATACACACAAGTTTTGAATACTGTATTGTGCCTGCATAACGCCTTCCTAATACTTCATTGGATGTGTTACAAAAAATAGACGCTTGGCAATTATTGGACAGGGCACATTGCAGATGCTACAGTGATTTAAATATATTCATACATACCAGTGAAAGCTACCTCAACTTCACACTCAGAATCATGAAACCTACAAGTAACAAAAAACTCAAAAGATGTAGCACTTTTAACAACTGCTTGATCTTGTTCACCTTCTGGCTATTCCCTAATATGCTTACAACTCTCTTTATTAAATACAAAAGATTTTTTAGATGATAATGGAAAAGATTAAAAAATAAAATAAAATTTTCAGCAGTTATCAAAATATTTCCTGGTAACATAAATGCTACAAATCCCTGAACTCTCCTTATCTAACAACCACTGTATTCGAGAGTGACCTGGAATGCCTCCTTAAGGAAATTGTATTATGGCCAACTACTGCATGCTTCAAGTTAAATTATAGTATGGCACATCTTTGAAGCCCAAGAGATGAAAAAAGTCTTCTACCAGCAGGCCAAAAGAGAGAGAACCAACCCATTGGACGTGCATTGGGTGCAGCTTCGTCTGAATCCTCTGAGTTTGTTCCATCTGAGTCCCCATGTACTTCACCCTCCTTCTGGCTTTCACCTGTCATCTGATCCCCATCTTCATCAGCTTTAACTTCTGCAATTTCTCCAGGCTTCTTGTCAAATAACCCTTTAAATTGTTTCCGAGCTTTCTTCTCAACTTCCTAGAAATGAATTGGAATAAGAAGAAAGTCTAAGTGTTTCCTCACGTGAAGCCTCAAGCATATAAGAGAACAACTAATTTGAAACCCACCTGCTCCTTCTGCTTCAGTTTTAGAAGAGCTGCAGTTGCATCTGATTCAGTTGACTTGTCAACTTTCATCATCTAAGATAGCATGTAAGTGACTTTAGAAATGGATGATGACAATAGGCCTTAGATGCTAAATTTAAGTATGAAATTCCTACCATTTTGAAATCATCTCTTGCTTCTTCAAAATCTCCAGCAGCCATGTAGGCCATTCCACGACGATAAAGACCCTTGACATTGGCAGGATTTGCTTCCAAAACCTGCATGATTCATTGAAGAACACATGACAAGAGGCAAAATTAATATACAGAAGTAACAGAACATAAAACCAAATGCTAGAAACCAGATTAAGCCAAGCCAAAAAAGAGAAAGTAAAAGGTGCATAAAGAGGGCATTTATAAGCATTATAGAACAGCAAAGAGATAAATATCAAAACTCCTCTAAGTATTCAGAAAAACACCACAGATAATTGCACACTACAGTGACATTTATTCCATCATCCAACACCACCGTCCCACTTATTGTTACTTACGACTATATTTGAAACCCATTTTGATACTAAAAAAGTCATAAAGACTTGTGCACTAGCTCTGAAACCACAACCTCACTAATTCTAGTAACAACTAATAAAGAGCATTACTCGGTATTGGGGCAGTCCAAGTTATTGGGACAGTATGGGCCTTGAACACCCCTAGCTGGAATATATATAAGAGATCACTTGAGGAGAAAAAGCATCATCCCACTAACATCGCACATTAAGGATGGTTGAAATGATAGGGATTTAGGAAGGAAAGGAAGAAAAGAGAAAATAAAGACAGAATTATATGAAATTGGTACTGATTTGATTATTATGAAGTATAAACTACAAAGTATAAATCCAGATTTATAATAATATTAGACTCCAAATCCTAATAAAATAAGGAAACAAATCATGGAATAAGGGAACACTTCCTAAAAGATCATCTATGATACTCTAAACAATTCTAAGACACAATCAAGATATTATGTGATTTTATCATATATTTTAACACTCCCTCATGCTAAAGCTTACCAACTTTAAGTTTGATACAAATGATCCTTTGAAAAATGAAAAATAACCAAATAATACAATCTAAGATGCCGGAAGGAGGTGTTGCAGGACTCGCTCACCATATTGAGGCCTGATGAGGAGAAAAGGATCGATGTGCAGTGAGCACGAGATTGAACCACTGAATAGTGTGCGTAGCGGGTTTAGGACTAGTCGAGAGAGACAAGAAGAAAAGAATCACAAAGATAAAAATCTCAGTAAACTAAAGGTCCTTGGAGGGTCACTCTACCCTATAGTTCACTTCATGTGCATCAACAGTAAAATAACATAGCACACAATACATTCTCTATCATTATCATTTTGTTTACTCTGTTCTGTACTGTGGGACTTCCAAAAGATTCAACTTAAGGCTGTATCTCTTTGGTATTTCCTTACAGAGTCCCACTTAAGGCTGCACTCCTAGGAGACATTCCACAAGGAGTCCCTCAAGGGGCTGTGCTCCAAGGGAAGTCCATCTTTGATCTGTTTCCAAGAGATATTCCGGTTATACCTCTTCGATACTGATGAGTCTCCAATTTATTATGTATTAAGCGTTAATATGAGCATGAAATTGATTTAAAAGTATTAAAAATTTATGAGAATTATAATTAAAGTGTTATTTTATTCTCAGAAATATTCTAATAAAAATTCTTATATTTTGCAGTAATTTTCAGCTCTATAAAAAGATATATTGGAGAGCTCAAGTGGATTTGTTTTTCTGAATCATATAATTGATTGAAGATCTTATTGAAGATTCTCTTGAATATTTTTAAGGAAATTGCTTCCTTTAAATATAAAAGAGAAGATTTTAAAGATATGATTGAATATTATAGTAAAGATTCCATTGAAGATATTATAAGAAATTAAAAGATATGGCTTAAGATTTAATGCAAGATCACACAAGAAAATAAAAAGATATGGTTTCTTCTATAAAAAGAGGGTTGGCGCAATCAAGAGAAGGAGCTTTCAGAGAGCGGTTTGAAGAATCAAGAGGAGGAAATCCTATTGCGGATCAGAGGAGCATCGGAGCACTGAAGCGTCAAGACAACATCACATCAATGGAGTCTTGGGGAATTATTTTCTTTCCAATTGTTTTTTATTTCAATATGCTAGGCTAAGTTTTTATGTAGTTAGGGGAAGCTGAAACCCAATTGAATCTTTATGTTATGAATTAAATTGTTTATGAATTCTTCTCTTTATATTTGAATGAATTATCTGTTTTTAATGCTTTCTATGAGTTTGCTCCTTATAGATTGATTTAGGGGAATTGTAAGACAATAGGGATGTTGGTGCATAAATCCTGATTTGATAAATTCATCATAATCCTTGTGATCTAGGGATAGACATAGGGCAATTGTGCAATCTTTTAATTCTTGATTTTAATGCATATTTTCTCGATGAACAACCGGGGAACTAGGATTCTTTCAAGATCACGTAGAATTAGGGTAACAAGGAATTGGGCCTTAATTAACTTAGAAAGAATTGATTGGCATTATATTAAGAACAGATTCTTGACTATTTAATTCATAGCATAAAGAGGAAATTGAGGGAAGTCGAAACCTTAACTACGCTCTTTCTTGATTTTCAAAACATTCATCTTTTTACTTTCTTGTTTTTAATTCTGAAATTGAATGCTATTGCTTGTTTTGAATTTCAATCTTTTCATCTCAAATTTGATTGTCCAACTAAATCGTTGTTAGCGAACTAGTGCTTGAAAACCAATCCTCGTGGGAATGATCTCGTACTCAGTACATTTTTATTACTTTTACGACCGGTGCACTTGCCGAAGTCGCAACAGATACCTACCGTACAAGAGTCCCACTTAAGACTGCACTCCTAGGTAAATACTCTGCAAAGAGTCCCAAGGGACTTTGCTCCAAGGGAAGTTATAATAGAGTTTCAGATTATAGGAAACTCAGGCAGCGAAAAACTGATGGGATGGACACATATTAAAATTATAAAGATTTAGATATGAAAGGAAAAAGAAAGAGAAAATAAAGAATGAATAATATGATATTGGTATTGATTTGATGCTATAATGTCATACAAACGACATAGCATTAATCACTATTTATACTAATAGTAGACTCCAAATCTTAATTAAATAAGGAAAGAAATTATGAATTATAAAGAAATAAGAAAACTATTCTAAAGAGAAAATCTATGATACTTTAAACAATTCTAAGGTTCAATCAAGATATTATGAGATATTTTTCACATATTCTAACAAAGATCTTGCTACATTCAGCAAATCCATCATGGTGGGAACTTTCTGAATCATAGATAAAATCAATAACTTGTTTTACAAACAAAATGTCTACTTCAAATTCAAAGTAACAAAACCAAGTATTGTTATTCCATTTATTCCAATGAAATAAACTAAAGCTACGTTATAGCTGAGGTCATCAAACATACCTTATTGCAAGTCTCAATGGACTTTTTACATTCTCCCAACTTTAGATAGCAAGCAGCAACATTCAGGTGTAGCAAATTCTTCAATCATGAGGGAGAAACGGATATAGAAAAAGATTTAGTCTAAATTGAAATCAACTTACCAATCATAAGTTAGGTTAATATGCTTCCCTTCTTATGAATTTAAATAATTATTGGGAAACAGACATAAGATCACTTACACGCGTATCTACAAAGACTTTTCCTTCCTCATCATCTTGTGGATTAACATGATTAAATTCTCGAAGCACCTGTTGCCAGCTACCACATAATGTTAATAAGTTTGATGGTATAGTCAGACTTCCAGTGTCAAAAACAAAAATCCAAGTGATATACAAATTCAATCATCACAAAACAGAAATTGAATCCCAGTAATATATAAATCCAATCCCTTTAATAAAGTTCAGCCAACAGAAACAAAATAAACAGAATTAAATAGCATTCAAATCCCTTTGCATGTGTGAATATAGACAACAAAAGCAAAATGTCAAAATAAATTGAACTATTTTGCTGTTAGCTGATGCCATTTTTTAAGCAAAACTACAGGTCCTGAGGACCTTGGGAGGGAATAGCCGGGATTTACGCCATGGGAATTGACTCTACCAGCTTTATAAGATCAAGGGACCAATACACCACCATCTAGCTGAGACCAATTCAATGACTATAACATTTAGATACATAGTTTCTATTAGGATGCAGCAGCACCAACAACTGCTCCATGCAAAATTCTGACACCAATGCAAGAAATTTTCTTGGAGAAATATGTCAACCAAAATCTGAAAGAGCATAACGTTCTACTAGACTCTATGCATTAGCTCAAGAGAGAAAGATGAATACCTTTTCATATTTTGCTTTGGCAAGTTCATATTTTCCTTCTTTGAACAGCCTGTTACCCTGAAAGAGAATAACAGCATGAGACATTTAACTTCATTCAAAACCAAAAGTAAACCATCGTGTTGTATAACACCTCCATAGGTGATTGTAGCACAAGTCCGAAAACAAACAGTGAGTATTAACTACATAAGCTACAATGAAGCAGAATTCTATAGTAAATACAAGAGGGCAAAATTTAAAAGAAAATTGGGGACACTTTCTCCAGGAAATAATCATCTACTACCTCTTGTTCGAAAATAATAATCTTAACAAAACAAGAAATTTCATAGCATTATACCCAGAGACATCTATTTAGGATTTCCAAGTCTTGAATTATAGGGATTTAGTATAAATCACAGTGAATTCATCACCAATTTAGTATAAAAAACAGTAATCAAGCATGGAAGTTTGTATTAATAAATTCCAAAAATGAAATCAGGTATGGAAGTTCACAACACAGTAAAACAGCAATGGAAATGATAATGAAAACAAGGAAGAAAATGCAAAAAAGTAATAGATTCAGAGCAATTAGAGAAGCTCTGGAATCTCCCAAGTTTGTGGTCCCAAATTCCCCAGATTAAGTCCTCAACTAATCCTGGCTACCTTATATCACTCCTTGCCCTGTAACCACCAGAATCATTTTAAATTATATTCTCTCTCCTGCCTCAGAGTTAGTTATGCAACGTGTTTTGGAGGTCCCATTCTCCTATGGTTGCCCCTAAATGTCAGGGTCATTCTGAACTACTAGCATTCGGGAACAAAGCATTAGCTCCATTGTAAAAGGGGAAATGCTTTGAAGGAGAAATCTCTTCTTTTCTCTGGTGGTTTTTTCTGTCATCAATGACAAATTTCCGTTCATTATTTCTCTCTTCTCTTCTATCTTTCCGCTTCCGTAATTATGGGTTCTTACAACATGCATAGCTTAAGAGACCAATAATCATGGAATGACCAACAGAAGGTAAGAACAGTTATGAAAGAGCCTTCACGGATTAAATTTTTCCCCTTAATTACTCTTTGATTTTATTTCTCAACATAGACAACAATAACAGCAATATATATATATATATATATATATATATATATATATATATATATATAAAACAAAACACAAAACCTCCACTGAATCCTCCAAAATAATCACCTAAAAACAAGAGATTAAGAAATAAGAAATCTACTTCATTGCTTGATCAGAAAGATGACATCTTTCCATTAGGGTGAATATGCATTTTGTGCACAATAGAAAGCTTTTCCACCAGTGTAGCATAGTAGTTACTTGCCCCATACTGTGCTCAAAACACACATAAGACGTGCACAAGCATGTTTGGCAATCATGTCATGTTACATCATGACATCAGTAATAGCAAGCTGAGGACCAAATGCATAAAATTGTGCAGGATCATTTGCATACCGTGTTTCTGATCTTTTCGGCTTCATTCATTATACTTTGAAAGTCCAATCCAGTCCAGTCCTGTATTAAGGAATAAAGTCCATAATCCATTACGGATAGTAATGCGTATTCAATCTCATATGAATAGAAACAAAAGGGGGGTTTTAAGGATTATAAAATTGTGTAAGCTAACAATATGTTGTTTGATGAAGAAAATATCCAATACCAGATGTGTGATTTATCACATGCTGTTTCATGTAGATGTCATAGTTCAGCCAGGGATTAAAACAGAGAACAATTGTACTCTATCTAAACTTGAAATCTACTAACCGAACCAGAAAACAGAATAATTTAATTTAAAAAACAATATAAACATAACTTGATCAGCATTCTCATCTCTGCCAAACTTATTTTTGCTTCACCAACATTCACTACCATAGAGCATTGTCAGTCTTATAATAGCTACATGCAAATATGCAACTAAAATACTAAATAATTAGAATTTAAGAAAAGAATTTGTAAAATACCTTTGGCATTTCAAAAGCTATAAGCTCAATTTCCCATTGAATGTGAGCACCCTCAGGGACATTTAAGGGCCTGATCATAAAAGGATGTAGTATGACAATGATATCATGAAGCATAAGAAATTAAGAATAGAGCAGAATGATAGTCAATGTCGAGATAGAAAACAAATTAAGTTGAGGATTGCCTGCACTAAAACACTTCAAGAAATCTAAATTATTGGTTAAGTGGAAGAAGTAGTTTCATCAGAAACCTTGGAAACTTATCATAAGCATAGTCAGGGGGACATGTGACTAGAGCTATCTCTCCAGGAAGCATCAGACGAACACACATTTCAAATCCCTCTGGTACCTAAAACCCATAAAAAACAAAAACAAAATGAAATGAAATTCCAGTGCAACAACCTATGCAAATGTTCAAGTATTTGCATGAATTGCCAAACATGAAAGGAAGACATTCTAAATTGGCAATTACACATATGAAATATCCAGAGTACAAAACCTTTAAGAAAAATAATTAAAATACATAAGAATAGAGCAGAATGATAGTCGATGTCCAGATAGAAAACATATTTTGTAGAGGATTGCCTGCACTAAAACGCATCAAGAAATCTAAATTATTGGTTAAGTGGAAAAAGTAGTTTCATCAGAAACCTTGGAAACTTATCATAAGCATAGTCAGGGGGACATTTGACTACAGATACCTCTCCAGGAAGCATCAGACGAACACACATTTCAAATCCCTCTTGCAAACAAAAAAACATAAAAATGAAATTCCAGTGCAACAACCTATGCAAATGCAAATGTTCAAGTATTTGCATGAATTGCTGAACATGAAAGGGAAGACATTCTAAATTGACAATTACACATATGAAATATCCAAACTACATAAAACTTTTATGCTCAAGTTGTAAACTCACAAGCCCTTCTCCAGAACAGAACTCCAATGGCTGACCATCATTATCAACTCTTGTATCATAGAAAACCCTCTTTTCTTCATTGAGAATGGCGCCCTTGTAATGAACGCGGAGTAAACTGTCATGAAGGGGGCAGTCCATTGGAAACTCACCTATTTGTTGCAAACAAAATGCTATATCATAAAAATACTTTGAATAGAAATAATCAACTGGAAAATAAACTATGTGAATGCAAGGACAAAATTAAAAAATTTAGACCCGTCTCCCAATCACACAACCTTCACAAAAGAGAAAGAATAGAAGTCATGGAAAGCAAAAAAAATGGAAACTACTGAACTCATAGTAGAATTTAAACATCTTGAGTATAACTCAAGCATCAGCCAGGCATTTTCCACAAAATTATTTTATATTTTTTTCCTTTCTATTTTCTTTTTTCTTTTGCTAAAGAGAAATCACTAAGCCTCCTATAATCCCTGCAGTCCTTGTAAGATTTGTACAAATAAATAACTTTAGATTCTCCATCCATACCTTTCCCATCACGAATCCGGCGTTTTATTAGGCGCCCATCTCCAAGCATGTCCCTCACCTGTTGATATATTACCATCAAGAAATTTCACATGCTCAACATCTTACTCAGAGAAAAGAAACAAAGTTACAAAAGCACATGCTTCAGGCACCACTAATATGAAGGATAAAACAGTCTTTAAATATGCCTAGGAAGACGCAATGACAGTGCACACCAACATTATTGTAGTAATATTGCTGAGTAGTCATAATTCTTGCAAAGTTAAGTAATAATTGAAGTATTTGAATAAGAATTAAGCCAGGGATGAGTAAAACAAGAATAAAAAAGAAAATTGAAAACCTGACCTCTAAGCACTAATTTTGCTTTCCAAGTTAAAAACCATTGAAAAACATAAAGAGTGGTACTCCTCTATGGCTGTCACACCACTACCAAATACATATCTGGTACTGGTACTAATTGGGGTACACATTGGTACATACTTGAAACAGTTGGGTAACTTTTTAAGTGTCCTCTTTCAGTATCTTTTCCCTGCTCAATGTACTTTATGATTTTTTTTTGTTTTGAAAGCTTACTCTAAAGGTTGAAAGCTAATATATCTTTCAAAATAATTACTAAATTATGAATTGTTTAATATTTCTATATAATATATCCTCTAATATCCGTACTCAAGTTTTCAAAAAAATTGTCCTACCAAATGGATTTTACATCTAGCCTAGAAAATCTCCAATTGACCAGGGAATATAATTCCAAGCCCCAATACCAAAATCTTTTAGTTCCTATTATACAAACTTATGAGACATGTTTAAAGAACACAAAAACAACAATGCAACATACAGGTCAGAAATTAGTTATGGGTACCCAACGATGGAAAGAAGAAAGTTACATCTATTAATGCCTCAGTAACATTAGTAAAGTAGATAATGAAAGGAGGATACTGATAAAAATTCATTCTTCATAATATTATAATTTATATCTTACCACACATACATTTCACAACAACAAACGAAGTTCATTAATAAACAATGTGTCTACTAAAGGAAGATCTTGCTCACTTGAATAAAGTGTATGAGCTCCACTTCAAAATGGATTTCGTCATAATCTTCAATTACAGGCATCAGTGGAGACTCAGTTAAATATTGACGAGTAACATATATTACAGCCTTCTCTTCCCGAACCATTGTTCCTATTCCCAGTTCAAGACCTTTAGGTACCTGATTTGCGTAACAGCAGGGTAATCACAAAAAGCAAAGAGAAGAAATCAATATTAATATTAAACCACTTTCTATGCTATTGCCAACAAAACAATTCCTAAGAAATAAATTGTTATCTTGCATTTTTTATTCATTTAGGAGAGCAGCTAAGCTTACTGGTATCAAGAAATAAAAAATATGGTTGTGGAGCTGTCTAACTGGGTTGACTCTTGCCCGGGATAGAGGATTTTCAAACATTATTCTGGAAGGGGACTCAACTCAGGTGCTGGAGTTCATTGATCAGGAAGTCTTGATGGATCACCCTTTGGCTCTTATTGGAAGCAAAATAAAAGAGCTCTTAAACAGAAACTGGAACTGGAAACTGAATCACACTCTTCGTGAAGGTAATTTGGTGGCTGATTGGTTGGCTCATCAAGCCTTGATGATGAAGAAGGATATGGTTATTAACCCCTCTCCCCCGCATGGCTGTATGGCTCTAGTGTTTAAAGATAGTTTGGGTACTGAGAGTCCCAGAATAGCTAGTTAGGGTCTGCTCTACTCTGTAATTTCCAAAAAAAAAGAAATAAAAAATATGGGCACAACCAAATCAGATCACAGCTGAAATACTTGGCATACTAGGAGAGACCAACTCATTATCAGTGCATGTTATTCCACCATAATAATAGTATAAAAACAAAAAGGGGGTGAAGTTATTTAACTACCTCTGATTTTCCAAATGTAAAGAAGTATGGTTCTCCTTCTGTGTGTGACATGATCAATTTCCCAATAACTGTCTTTGCTGAAATCCTGGTAATGACCAAACAAAATATCATCAGAAACTCCCTTCAACCCATTATAGAGCCTGACATAAGAAGAAATGGACAATATAAAAAAGGGAACAAAGATTCATTTTACCAAGCCTTCACTTCGTAAGGTTCTCTTGGAGATTCCCAACCCTTCCCTTCACGTACTACCTACACTCAAAAAGAATTAACTGGTGAAACATAATCTGATTGGGACTACGGATCAAAAATAATTGAAACTTTCACTAAAGAGGATGTCATTCCAGATTGAATTCCTCTTTCCAGTTTGTACTTGTTGAACACAAGATATACACATGAAAACATGTTATGTAAAAATATGTGTCCTAAAATTTTGGCTAACTTTCTAGCCAAATTCATGATACAATTCCGAATTTCTCAAAGAAAATTTCCCGTAAATACCCACAAGATTCAATATGAATACTTAAGCTTCAAATGCCATTGAACTCTATTATGATATGAAACAGGAAAATTTATAAATATTTCTTTCACAAATTATCGTAGTAAAAAACCATGCAATCAGGCTTCCCCCTAGCATGCATTGTTTTGAAAAAGAAGACAAAGTGTGAACTCTGTTATTGCGGTTTGGGAGGTCTTCACGACCACATCGCGACTGCATTTGCCCACAATGTTCTGCAATTTTGGTAATCACAACGCAACCGCAAACACAATGTAAAACCATGATATAAAGCATAGACACTTAAAAAATGAACGAGCCATTTCCAATTTTCCATGTTGAAGATGCATTGAACATTTGAGTTAGACACAACAGAACTCTTTTCCCTTTTTACTTTTAGTTTCCATTCATTTTTTTCATTAGAACCATCCAAAATGATAGGGACATGTAGAGCAAAGCCTAGTGCACAAGCCTCCCTGACTCTGTGAGGATAGGGATAAGGGTCGACTATGCATAGTGTAACCCTTGCAATTTAAGAAAAAGAATATTTCCTAGAATCGAGAATGTGACCTTCTGATCACAAAAGGGAAATCTTACCACAACTCCAAGGCTTTCCCTCAAATTGATAGGAACATGCACAAAATAAATTTATTAGCTATGCAGCAATACATTCTAGCCACTTATACCTTTTTTACTATTCCCAAATCATCAGTAACAACCTGAAAAATATACACAAAAGCAAGAAATGAGGATTAGAACATAGGTCAATCACAAGAAAAAATTATTCTGGAAAGAAAAAATTCCTTATAAATATAGAAAAACCAATACTGCAATACTGGTGAACATAGCAACAATTAAGGATGAACAAACACTGGTAAAATGAAACCCAATACTGTTGAAAAAGATAAACAAATACAAAAGGAATATCTTTTTCTTTATTGGTATATCTATATGAAAAGAATATCTTCTTAATCAGTCAAAAGAACCCCAATCAATGACGGGAAGCTCATATGTGGCAAGAGTAGACTGAAACCAGAAATCATCAGGATAAGAAAGATAGAGAATATAAACAAAAAGAATAAATAATAAATCCATCAGCTCAAAGTTCACATCCCTGCATTGGCTTTGAAAATATAAACAAAAAGAACTCAAAGTTCACATCCTTGCCTTGGCTTTGAAAAAATCTATCAGCTCAATTTCAAAATGAAGTTCATCATCCTTAGGAAAACCATCGGGAGCAGAAATAGGACAATCATCCTCACCATAATGCAATTGAGGCTTCATCTTGAACTGCAATAATAAATAATACAATCAATAATATAGACCCAAAAAAATTTCAGTCAAAAAAATTATTGAAAAAAGAAAAAAAAATCACAAAAGCAAAGGATAAGGTATCTGCCCATCATAGGTATTAATAGCGAACTATAGTGGTCAAAAAACACTCAAAGTGTGATTCTGTTTCAATGAAAGAAGACAAGGTGTGAACTCTGTTATGTTTCGGCACTGACCCACTGCACCAGCATTTTTATTTTTTTTAATCCCCTATGAATTTTGATCACTCAAATCATTAATATGTATTTGGGGGGAGGGGGAATCAAAGATGATCCCTCAAATCCTTAAGAAAAACCATAGATAGAAGCAACTAAAAAGCAAGAAACAAGAACCTAATACGTTCAAGAAAATTAACATCATATTTCATTAAAGTATAAGTAAAAAGAAACAATCAATTTTCCTCTTCTTTAGTAATAATGGTAGAAGTCATAGATAATAATATGACAATAGTAACAGCTTCATTGTCAGTTCAGCATAGTAAATTTAATTTTCTGTTAAATCTACAAATGAAACAAGTAATATTGTCCCTGTATTGCATTAAGCATTAAATTATAGTCTTAAGTTCAAAATCATAATAAATAAAGACCAATGAAAAGCTTCGATATAATACAGTTTAAGCATGAGACAAGATGACTTGAGGTTTTAGTCACCAAAATAGAGATAGAGATCAGGAAGACGACAAAATTCAATAATTAGTATGTTACCATTGCCACTTCACCCTTCAACATTGTTGGAATTCCTTCTAGCAAGCCTAGTAATATCTTGCTTTTGCCCAAAACATGTCTTATAGGGGTGCCCTTGCCTGTAGCAATAATGTAAAAGGTTATCCAACCCAACAACTATGTTTACAATAGAAGACAATAATTTAGCATTAGTACTATCCTTACTTTTAAAGCCTACTTACCAAATCTGAAGTTCCAACTTCCCATATTTTCTACAGTGGGTTTTTCACTATAAAATTGGTAAGTCGAGTTTTTGTAAATTGTAATCCCTAGGAGTTAATAATGTAAATAACCAAGTCAACTCAAAAGCTTAAACCGTTAGGTGAAGGACATTAATGGTTTTATACTATATTTCTCTAACACATCCCCTTACATAAGAACTCATCGGGTGTGAATGGTGGATAATGCAACCATTTCAACCCAACAACTTAAGCTATTAGGTGAAGACCATATTAATGATTTTATATTATATTTCTCTAATAGACAAACAAGCTAACAAGAATACTCCATCCATAACAAAAATAAAATAAGCAGTAATAAAAAAAAATACAGAATCAAAAACAGTCACTTTTCAGAAGAAAATGCAAGACAATCAACGGAACTGACTATCATCCTGTTAATCAAAAGATACCAAAAAGGTTCCAAAAGCAGCTTAAATCACCTCACCTCCATAATCAGATCTAGTAGATTCCACAAGTACTCCATCCAAAGTTCGAATTGTGCAATGATAGATAACCTGAGAAAAATAATATAACATATTTCTGGATGAACATCGGCCCACTATAGAATACATTACAACAATTGGTTGCCTTAACCAAGAATTTCTAGCTAGCTCATGCCTATTAGGAAAATACATATCCACAGCCTAGAAAAAAAAACAGAAATAACCTGGTCACCATCTGAAGGTCCAGAATCACCCCCACCAGGCCTCATCAAAGCTTTCATCAAACTCCCAGGAACAATTTTCTTCTTCCTTTATTTTCCAAAAGAAAACAACATTTAAAACACAATCTCCACAACACAACAACAAAAATGAACAACCAGAGCCCCCCCCCAACAAAAAAAAATTTAAAAATAAAAATTAAGAATAAAAATAAAAACCACCTCTTCTCATCCTCAGAAGGTGGCTTCTTCTTTTGTGGTTCGCATTCCTGTTCAGCATCTTCATTTACAGACATAGTCCCTGAAAACAAGCCAAATCACTGAATTCCCTGAACAGAGCTTCAGCTCCCAAAACCTACAACTACAAACAACAATCAATTACGTTCAAAATTGAGTTTCCAGCAAAACACATTTACCAAGAAAGGCACTGTGATTGTGCTAAATTGTTGTTACAAGACAGAAAAATTTTCAGTACTGGGAGAAAATTAAGTTTGCAATTTTGTTTCTTTCTCTCTTTGTTTGTTCCTTAAGAGTTCAAAAGGTTGCTAGTCAGCAAAAGTTTAGTTCGTTGCCAAGTTGGTGACCAAACAATATCAAATAACTTTCTGGAACTTTCTAGGATGCCAAAAATGCGCATTGAAATTTGTGGTGTAATCAAAGAGGAGGTTGATTTTCTTCTTCACCTGATTTTGAAGACGAACGGGTATGGATCGGGCCAAACTCGTGGACCTTTCTTCAACCTTCACTCTCAAAACCAGTGGGAAAATCGAGGAACGTAACCCGAGTGTCTTATACTCTTATTACTATTCGCATACCTAAATACATGAATGGGTATCTCAAAAAAAAAAAATATTAATAATAACAATAATAATTCACATTTACAAGTCACTAGTCAAACAAATCTTTATTACTAGTTATTACTGGAAGATGGGAGTTAGCTATGCAATTTAAATAACGGAGAATTCAATATTTTAAAATGGTATCAAAAATTGAAAATGGATCCTATGTGAAAAAAAAAATGATACGGTGATGTGAGAAGATTACAATCATAAAAAAGTAAATCAACGGTTATGATTTTGTAATTATTTATTATAATATTATTATTTTTTTATCACTATTTATTCACATTTGTATGATTATAATTCCTAACATGACCATGTCATATTTTTTTCACATGAGAGGATCCAAATTCTCAAAAATTATGGAAAAATAGATAAAAATATCACGTGTTTATTTTAAACTTCCATGAACTGGTTTTTTCCACACTTAACTGGTTAATAAAAATTTATTAAAGACAAATAATGCGGACTCTTTATTAAAGATAAAAATTTATCTTCAAATGGTCTCTTAAGGTGCGCATGACAACCTTTCAGGAATCATTTTTTTTTAATTTCTGTTCTAGGGAACAGAAATGAATAAAAAACTCGTTTGGTAAAACTGGTTTATTTTTTTGTCCCCGGGATGAACTGGATTAATTTTTGTGCTGGGAACAGAAAAAAGAATCAGAAAATTTCTGTTTTTTTATTCCCGGGAACAAAATGAGAAACACTTATATCTCTTAATCACTTTTCATCTCTACTATCATCACCACTACCACCATCATTCCAACACGATCACTGCCACCATTGTCGTCGTCGTTGTCGTACCACTAGTGCTGTCGTGACCGCCACCGCCACCATCACCACCACCTCCACCCATCACTACCACCATGCCACCATCACCACATCCACAACTACCACCACTACCGCCATCAACCACCACCACCATCATCGCAACCACTGCCGCCACCATCGCCATCACCACGCCACTGCCACCACCACTACCACCACCACTATCATTGTTGCAGCCACCATCGTCGTCGCCGCCACCTCCGCCACCAACCACCACCACCACCATCGCCACCATTACACCACCCTCGCCGCCACCACTGTCACCATCACCGCCACCACTGTCACCTACCACCACCGCAGCCACTGTCACCACCACCACCATCTCCATGATGCAATCACAACCACCACCACCATGCCACCACTACCATTCTCGCTGCCACCAATGTCACTAACCACAATTGTTGCAGCCACTGCTGTCACCTCCACCACCACCACAACGCCACCGCTACCATCACCACCACTATCATTGCTACAGCCACCACCGACACCGCCGTCGTCGCCACCAACTACCACCACCATCGTCACAGTCACTACTGTCACCACCACCACCATCGTCACCATTACACCACCACCGCCACCATCACCACCACCACCACCACTGTCACCTACCACCACCTCCATCGCCGCAGCCACCACCACCACCATCTCCATGATGCCATCACAACCACCATTACCATGCCACCGCTACCATTGTCGCCGCCACCAATGCCACCAACCACCATCCCCTCCACCATTGTCGCAGCCACTGCTGTCACCTCCACCATCACCATCCCCACCACTACCACCACCATCGCCGCAACCACTGTCATCACAACCAGCACCACTATCATCACCACGTCACTGCCACCACCACTGTCATACTGCCGCCGCCGCCACCACCACCACTATGCCACCCTCCGCCGCCACAACCACACCATATGGAAAGGAAAGTGATGATCCAAAAAAAATTTATATTTAATAGGAATTATTTTTTATTATATTATTTGTTGTGTTATTAAACGCAATTCTCATTCTCGGAATAAAAATTGAATATGTTATCAAACACATTTTTTTTTTCTCAGAAACTGTTTCAAGAAACATAAATAGAAAAGAATTGTTTCATTTTAGAAACAGTGCTAGAGAATAGAATGGTTGTCATGCACACCCTTAGACTCTTATTATTCATTTTAGAAGAGAGAAGCCACTGCAGGACAAAAATGTTCACACCCGTTAGATGCCCTTTTGACTTCATTGTACATTTATTTATTTATTTATTTTATATGATTTCTACTCCTACTATGACATTTATTAGTTAGCATCTTTATTACTTGAAGAGAGAAGTCATGAGAGGATAAAAAAACTCGTTGGGTAAGATCTATTTTGTAAAAAAAATTATAAGTTAAAAGTTGTAATTGTTTTTTACTTTTAGAATCAAATTTAAAGAATAAATCTGGTTGTTTTTTTTTTCTGTTTTTTTTTTTAACTTTCAAAACAAACAAAAACATAGGCCCTTTTTTATTCCTATTCTCAAAAATAGTTTTTAAGTTTTTAAAACAAAAAAAATAATAAAACCTTTTTGGATATAATTGTTTTGCAAAATGATTTTCAAAATAATGATTATTTTCTAGTTTTAAAAACCAGAACAACATGCAGGTGTTCTCCAAAGCTATTTTTTGATTTTTGTTTTTGTTTTGGCGGTGGTGATTTCATAAATATTTGGATTCATTAATTACAATTTTGTAAATATTAGGACTCAAAACAATTACTTTATGGTGGCATTCTTGTAATTCTAAAACTTCATTAATGTCATTTTTATAAATAATTACAACTTTTTATTAGACAAAAGAAAGAGTACTGAATATCCTTTATTTCTCATATCAGATAGTATAGAGATGGTGTTATATATATACACATGTGAGGAAGGATCTAGACCTTTTAGCCTAACAGAAAGTAGGAAAAATAACAAACTCTGCAAAAGAACAAAAATAAACTTTTTACAACAGAATTCCTATTCTCCAATTTACAATCGTACTCTACAATTCTAACACTCGCTCTCAAGGTGAGAAGTAGATATTTATAATTCCCTTCTAGACAAGAAGTTGAGTAAAATGTGCAGGATATAGAGGCTTTGTCAGCAAGTCTGCTAATTGATTTTGTGAGCCAATGTGCAATGGTTTGACTTTACCTTTGAGAACATTTTCCCTAACCAAATGACAATCAATCTCTATATGCTTTGTTCTTTCGTGAAACACTAAATTTTCTGCAATATGAATGGCTGCCTGGTTATCACAAAACAATAAAGTTGGACTATCATTCATTATGCACAAATCATGTAACAAAGAATTTATCCAAATTAATTCACAACAAACATTAGACATCGCCCTATATTCTGCCTTTGCAGAGGATCTTGACATAATATTCTATTTTTTTGATTTCCATGACACAAGTGATTCTCCAATAAAAACACAAAAACCAATAATTGACCTTCTTGTATCTACACATGATGCCCAATCAGAATCTGCAAAAGCTTTTAATTTCACACTGTTGTTTGCTGCATAAAATAAACCTTGACCAACAGTCCCTTTAATATATTGAAGCAATCCATGTGCTGCCGCATATAAGGTTCTCTAGGATGAGCAAGAAATTGGCTTAATTTATTTACTGCATAGGACAAATTTGGTCTAGTAATGGTCAGGTATAACAGCATACCAATTAGCCTCCTACAACATGTAGGATCATCAAGTAACTTTCCTTCTTCTAAGGATAATTTAACATTCAGTTCCATAGGACAAGTTTTTGGTTTACATCCCAAAAAACTAGAATCTACCAAAATCTGAAGAGCATGCCCTCTTTGACTTAAGGCAATGCCTTTTTTACTACGGACTACTTCAATACCAAGAAAATACTTCAGATCTCCAAGGTCTTTAAGCTTGAAATGCTTATTCAAGAAAAGTTTCAGATTAATAACTCTTGAAGAGTCATTACTGGCCACAATTATGTCATCAACATATACCAAAAGAGCTAAAAAAAATTTCCTTCAATTTTGATGAAAAGAGAACAATCTGCACCTGATTGTTTGATGCCAGTAGCTATTAAGGCAGAAGAAAACTTAAGGAACCATTGTCTAAATGTCTGTTTTAAACCATGTAAGGATTTGTGTAGTTTGCAAACAAGGTTAGTAGGTAAACACTCCCCCTCTCGGTGATAGCCAGGAGGAGGAAGCATGTAAACTTCCTTAAGTCACCATGCAAAAAGGCATTATTGATATCTAAATGAGTCAATGACCAACCATAAATAGATGCCAATGCCAACAAGATGCGAACTGAACTGATTTTAGCAACCGGGGAAAAAATGTCAAAATAATCAATGCTCTCTTGTTGAGAAAAACCTTGAGCAACCAATCTTGCCTTATACCTTTCTAGAGAACCATCAGAATTCAACTTATATTTATTCACCCATTTATAGCCTATAGGACGTTTACAAGAGGAAGGGGTACCAAGGACCAAGTCCCATTGGACTCCAAGGCATCCAATTCCAGCTGCATGGCCTGCTGCCAGCGGGGGTCTTTGGTGGCTTCATAGAAAGAGGGAGGCTCAATGTGACAAGAAGCTGAATTAACAAAGGACCTAAAGGAAGGGGATAAATGAGTATATGGCAAAACAAAGGATAAAGGATAGGGGCAGGGTGTACAACTAGAACATATAAAGAGCCTGTTTGGATCCTCTCTTTTTTAAGCTAGAAGCTACTTATAAGCTAAAGCTAAAATTAAGATCTTAAAAAAAGCTAAAAGTTGTTTGGTAATTACATAAAAATTTTAGTTTAAAAGTTACTTAAAAGCACATATTTCAAGAAAATTATCTCTCTCTATCTTTATAACTCTTCATTTTAAAAAAAAGAACACAATTCAAGAAAAGCGTATAAGAGCTTAAAAAAAAGCTCCTCCTAGGAGCTTTTAACTTTCAACTTTTTTCTTCATTATAAAAAAGAGCTTTTCGTTATAAGAGCTTTTCCCAAAACCTGTTTGGCCTAGCTTATGCTTATAAGTAGCTTTTAGCTTAAAAATAAGAGGATCCAAACAAGCACAAAATCCCTCAAGTGGGGGGGAGGTTTGGTTTTACGGATAGGCCTAGAAGAAGAGATAGGATGCTGAGTGGGAAGGATGGAATCAGAAAAAATTGAAGAATTGGGGGAAGGCTGAGTAAGAAAAGGGAAAATAGTTTCATGCAAAACAATGTCACGGGTAATAAGAATTTGGTTGGTAGTGATATCAAGGACTTTATATGCCTTGTAGGCATGGGGTAGCCAAGAAAAACAATGGGTAGAGCCCTTGGAGAAAACTTGTGCCTATCACGGGGTAAAGTAGAGGCAGCCAAAAGATCGAAGATGAGAATAGGAAGGAGGCTTGCCATGTAGAATCTGAAAAGGGGAAAGGTCCTTGAGTAAGGGTGAAGGAAGATGATCGATAAGGTAAACAGCGGTATGCACATAATCAGTCCAATAAGCCAAAGGAATATTTGATTGAAAAAGAAGAGAACGAGCAACATTTAGAATATGCTGATGTTTACGCTCAACAACAGAGTTTTGTTGGGGTCGGTCAACACAAGAATGATAAGGGACAATGCCTTTGGAACGAAGAAAAGTTGTGAAATTAAATTCGGGTGCATTGTCAGAGGGAACAGTTTTTATTTTAACATTAAATTGAGTTAAAACTAAGGTATAAAATTCTGGAACAATGGTTTGAACTTCTGATTTATAGCGCAAAAAATAAATCCAGGTGAAACAGCTACAATAATCAACAATGGTCAAGAAATAACGAAAATCTTCTATAAAGGTGGTAGAAAAAGGACACCAAACATCCAAATGCAATAAATCAAAAGGAAAAGGAGACAAATAATTGTTGGAATTAAAAGGTAAACGCCTCTGCTTAGAGAGAGGACAAATAATATAAGAGGAATGACTAAGATCAGATACATCATTTAAATCTAAAAAATTCTTCAAAACTGCCAAACGAGATGAAGAAGGATGACCAAGACGAACATGCCAAAGAGGTGAAGCAGAATCCATGTGATAAGTGTCAAAGACACTATGTTTTTAATATCAAATATAGTCCAAATAATAATTAATATGATTATTAATATAGTGTTAATTAATAAATCTAAAAGATAATAAAATACAAACAACTTGATAAGATTCTAATCCCTTTTCATATTATTTCAGGTTTAATGTAACAAATCACTAATCTAATGGAAAAGGCAGTTGAGATCAGTTGCAAAGGATAAGGATCAAGAAAAATAAAGAATTAATCAAAATTAATCCTCAGCGAGCCTGGTCCAAATTAAAAAGCCCATTTTTATTTCTATAAAAACATACGTTAAGGATCATTCCAAAAATTTGGAAGACGAGGCAGAGGAGTGGAGGAACGGTCAAAGCTTCACCGTTGAGACCAGATTTTATTTTCCTTTTATGAATTTTAGTTTCTTTTCATCTATTGTTCTTGTTTTCTTGACTATGTCAGGCTACTTTTCTTTAAGTAGTTAGGGCGAGACGGAACCAATAAGTTTTTAAACGCTGTTTACTTTTCTTATGATTTATATTCTTGATTTAAAGTTATGCAATTAATCTGTTTTAAATTCCTAGTCTCGTTTACGATCTGGTCAATCTTGAATGCGCATTAGAATCTTGCATGACAATAGGGATGTTGGTATTTTGATTCCGATTGATTAATTGCTAGAATTTGTATGATCTAGGGATAGACTTATGAATTCTATAACTGTAAGGTTCTTGCGTTAATGCTTGCTTTATGAAAAAGTACTAAGGGATTAGGCTTTTGAGTGAAGTAAAAGATCAGATTACCAAGAGATTGTGATCTAATCAAATATAGAAAGAACTGTTAATAACTTAATCTTGAATGTTAATTATAAGAATAGGTAAACTCGTTAGGAGACATTGGGGAAGTTGAGTCCTAGCTACGTCTTTTATTAAAACTTAAAACCAATTTTCTAGCATTATTATTTTTGAATTTAATTTCTTAAGTATTGAAAATTAAAAATAGGTTTAAAAATTCTGTTTTAATTAAATTAAAATATTCTCAAGGAAAACCTTTCACGATCGATCCAACTTTAATAAAATAGACAAATTAGTGATTGGTCATCAGTTCTCGTGGAATAGATAACTTTATTTTACCACTTTATTACTTGTATGACTGGTGCACTTGCTGAAGTCGCAACACCATGGCACGATGCGAAGCAACAGAAAGAAATGAATCTTGAAGAACATAGAGATTGCCAAGACGTTTAGCAGTCCCAATCATTTTTGCCGGGGAAGGATCATGTATAAAACACGAAGAAGGAGAAAAAGTGACAGCGACGCCCAAAGCAGAGGTAAGGGCACTAACTGATAAAAGATTATAACGAAATTGAGGAACATAAAGAACAGGGAAAAGGGTGAAATGATGAAAAGAAACAGAACCAATGCGACCAACAATAACAGAAGAACCATCAGGCAGTGAAAGAGAAATAGACGAAATAGGAGAAAAAGAAATAAAAAAAATCAAGGGAACAACAAACATGGTGAGTCGCACTGGTATCTAAAATCCAAGAATTAGAAGAGAGGGACGCATGAGAGCTACCTGAAATATATGCAACTGATGGAACCGAGGAAGGAGAAGATTCATTTTCTCCAGGCTCGTGGGAGAAGATGGAAACTGTGTAGAGATTAGAGCACATAATTGGGAAAATTGCTCTGGGTGAAAGAAGATGAAAATGGGCTGGGTGAGGTAAAAGGTCCATCAAGGTGAATGGAGGCAGCAGACAATTGGGCTGGGTTGGAGGAATTTTTAATACAGGCCTTATATCCTGGTGGGTACCCATGTAACTTGAAGTGTTTCTCAATAGTGTATCCTTGTTGAGAGCAGTGCGTGCAGAATGGCCGATCACGACGGGGCCGTGGTGAAGCAGCAGCGTTGATTGCCGAAGAAACCTGAAGATCCAGAGCAGGAAAAAGACCATGATGAATGGAACGCTGATGTTCTTCCTGAATAACAAGGGAAAATACCCAAGTCAAAGGAGGAAGAGGATCCATGAGAAGGATTTGAGGCCGTGTGGAGGAGAAAGATTCATTGAGTCCTATGAGGAACTGGAGGGATGAATCTTGCTTGCGGTACTAATTCCAAGTCCTGAGACCACCACATTGACAAACCGAGACTGGCTGAAATTCACGGAGCTCATCCCAGAAGGTTTTAAGACGTGTGTAATAGGAAGTAACAATAAGAGAACCTTATTGAAGGGTAGCAATCTGGGACTTCAATTTGAAGATGCGAGGAGCATTACCTTGCTGGAACCGATCACGGAGGTCAATCCAAACATCATGAGCCGTAGGAATATACATCAGACAATCGACAATTTCACGAGACACAACATTGAGAATCCAATAATAGACCATATTGTTGCAGCGAACCCAAATAGAATAAAGAAGATCATCAGGATTGGGTTGAGGAAGAGAACCATCAACAAATTGAAATTTGTTTTTAGCTGTGAGGGCCATGGTCATGGCACGATGCCAGGTGTGGTAATTTGGTCCAGATAAAGTATGGGTAACAAGAATGAGGCCAGGGTGATCGGCGCTGTGTAAAAATAAGGACTAGAAGAATCCTCCATCTGTGAAGAGGAAGAGTTGCCAATAGAGGGCTTATGTGGTTGCTGGCCCTTGGCCATGAAGGGTGGCAAGGGGCGAACAGAAGGTTATGCTCTTGATACCATATTAGAAAAAAGAAAGAGTACCGAATATCCTTTATTTCTCATATCAGATAGTACAGAGATGGTGTCATATATATACACATGTGAGGAAGGATCTAGACCCTTTAGCCTAACATAAAGTAGGAAAAATAACAAACTATGCAAAAGAACAAAAACAAACTTTTTACAACAGAATTTCTATTCTCCAATTTACAATCGTACCCTACAATTCTAACATTTTTATAACTTTAATTTAACTACACTCAAACAAGTTTTTTTGTTTTTTTACTCTCAAAATCAGTTTTTAAAATTCATATTCAAAACAATTTTTGAAAACAAAAACACTTTCAAATATACCAATAGAAAACAATTGTTTTCATAACTATTCTACAAAACAGTTTTAAGAACAAAAGAATCAAAACACAATAAAATAGACCCTTATTTTTTTCCTTCTCATTTCACTCTCTTTTTCTCTTCTACAACTTTCAGGTTGTTCAATTTCTTTTACCTATACTGAATTTAAGTAATCTGTTGGTAATTGCAAGATAAAATATTTCATGTAACAAGTCTAATCTATACATATCCGCATTAAACCCTATATTCATGCAATAAAAAAAATTCTAATTTGAATGGTAATCCTACTAAGCTACTACCACTTGATGAGAATTTCCACCCTTTGTTACTAGGACTCATGTTACGAGGGGTGGCAATTTTTGACATGACACGTGCATATTATGTGAAAATTTCATATTCGGATAAACTTATTTTCAAATTTGCGTATGTTTGAGTTTAAAAAAACTGATCCGAAAAAATTCTTGTTGTGTTGCGTATCAACCCGCAAACCCGAAATTAACCCGAATTAATTTTCTTACAGGTTATTCGTGGTTGACATGTTATTTGTGTAGTGCCAACTCGTATAATAAATGATACACTATAAGTTTGCATGTTATTCGTGTTGTGTCGTGTTAACCGGCAAAATAAGTGGGTTGTATGGTTTTATTCTGATTTCAAATTCATGTCATATTCGTATTTAGTGTATTCGTATTCATATCATGTTGTATCGGTGAGTGTAGACCGGAATTGCCACCTCTAAGCATAACTTCACGGGAGTGACATAATACACCAATTAATACAATTCAATTACCATGTTCCTCATCATAAACATTAACATTGACATAATTACCTAATAACTCAACTAAACTCCTAAAGTATGTAGAACAAGTAAGACCAAGAACATTAATTGTCTTCTTCCCTAGCAGCTAGAAGAATCATTATACATGTCCAAGTCAAAGAGCAAGTCATCCCAATCCCACTGGCTGCTACTCTGTCCATTACTCATTGCTTTAACTTCTTCAAATTGAAAGTCCATTGGCAACACACCAACAATATTGCCCTGTTGGTCCAAGCATGAATACATGTTGTCTTCCTCTATTGCAAGCATTTGGCTATGTCCATCAACATCAAATGTTGGCGATGAGGAAATGCCACTCTCGTGTGGTACTTGTAGAAAACTTGGAGACTCACCCTGGCTCCTTTTGTTGACTGAGCTTGAATCAATGCTTCTAGGCTGGGTCTTAATAACATCAAGGTTTATGTCAATTTCTCTCTCTTCTTCTGCTTCTTGAGCATTTAATTTTTTACTCAGATGACAGTTCCAATAGTTCTTCACATCATTTGCAGTCCTTCCTGGTAACCTTGCTGCAATAAGTGACCACCTACATAGAGAAAGCCAGAGAGAGAAGTCTGTGTTAGAGGAAGATGCAAAAACAAACATGAGCACATAAGGGAACCTTCTACCATTTTAAGACTCAAAACATAAGAAAAATATCAGAAGAAATTAAGACAAAAGACTACAACATGTGAAAGGCTGAAAGCTAACCTGTTGCCCAATAACTTGTGGAGTTTGACAATCATTTCCACTTCTTCGTCTGTGAAATTTCCTCTTTTGATGTTGGGACGTAGATAGTTCAGCCATCTTAGCCTACAGCTTTTTCGGCACCTATTTAGACCTTTACCAGCTCAATGTTGGAAGATTAATCAATCAGTTGAAAAAAAATATATATATATATATATTGTGCAAAGAAAAATAAATGATAATTCACCATTCTTTTGAACTTCAATTAGTCGTTCTTGGTTAAAAATATGTAAGTTCAACAGTATTCTCCTACTATACAGCAAAATGAAAATGTCCTTGTGTTTGAAAGCACAATTATGGTCGTGCTCTCTTATGTTGTTACATAATTTAGTAAATGTAGTTACATTTTGTATCTAATTATAACTCATCAAGCATAAATAATTGCTAATCTTGAACAAATCAGTGCACAATTACAAAATTGAATCTTAAGAGTTAGAGCTCTCTTTGGGAAATACAACGTTCAATAAAGGGCGAAGGGCAAATTTCGATCCATAAGACGCTTGACTTATGGAGATGAGGGTGAGGGTCGATTATAAGTGATCCTACTCTTATATTTTTTTTACAAAGAGATAATTTTTCAGACTGGAACTCGTGACTTTTTTGGTCACAAGGAACAATTTTATAGGTGTTCGAAGGCTCGCCCTCTGCAATGTCATGTCTAATAAAGAAGAAAGAAATATTGAACTCAGTTTACCAGCCAAATGAGGCACGCGATGCCACTTTCCTTCTCCATATTGTTGTATGCATTTCTTAAGCAAGTGATCTTCTTCTGCTGTCCATGCAACACCACCCATATCTCCTGTTATACTATGTCACTCTGCTACCATTACCTCTCTCACTCTCTTCCACCTTCAACTTCTTTTATACATAAATACACACACACATACTCTTGCGTCTTGTAGTTTGTGCTAAACATGCCAGCAAGGCTCTAGACATATGCACTTTGCGTGCAAGAAAATCATAGTAAATGGTCCCTTGGTCTTTCTAAAACTCTGCGGCTTCGCTCCTTGTTTTTTGAATAGACATCATAAGTATGCAATTGTGGTCCTGATATTCAAAAGTTTGAGCTGTTCACAACATATATAGACTCATCTAGTTCCTTTAAAACCAAACCCATCCTATCTGTATGTTTTGTCATTTGTCATCTCCTTTATATTAAGTATGGTATGAATAGCTATAATTTTTTTTTTTTTTTTTGTTAAATTGTTTTTAGATATGGGCAAAAAGGCAAAAAAGGTTCATATATATATATATATATATATATATATATATATATAGGGCTTATCGTTTCTCAAACTGGTTGAGATAATTTTATCTCCGGCTATTAAGTTATAACCGTATAAAGATGGATCAATGGTGATAAAGGAAGAGAGAAAAAAAGGAAATCATAATCATTCAAAGGTGAATCAATTAATATAAGAAAATAAATAAATAACACGACGTAGTTTTGAGGTAACCGGAGATAAACTTATCTCAAGCTGCTTAAGAAATGTTTTTCCATATATATATATATATATATATATATATATATATATATATATATATATATATATAAGGAAGGTTATACTTATAACATTTTTTTTATAACCTCTTACAACCATATCTTAACACCGTTGGTTTCTGCCAATCAACGGTTATCATTTATTGTGAATTAATAATTAATTAACGAGCTTAATTTGCGAAAATGATAACCGTTGATTGGCGGAAATCAACGGTGTTAAGATATGGTTGTAAGAGATTGTAAAAAAAAAAGTTGTAAGTATAACCTTCCTCTATATATATATATATGAGGTAGGATCCTTTGACACCGGTGTCAAATTTCAATTTTGACACCTCATCTGAGAGCCGTTAGATCAAAAAAGATCAATGATGTCACATGCTTGCAAATCAGAGTCGTTGATCTTTTTTGATCTAACGGCTCTCAGATAAGGTGTCAAAATTGAATTTTGACACCGGTGTCAAAGAATCCTACCTCTATATATATAGATATATATATAGGAAAAACATTTCTCCGGCAACATGAGATAAGTTTATCTCCGGCCACCTCAAAACTACGTCGTTTTGTTTATTTATTCCTTATATTAATTGATTCACCCTTGAATGATTATGATTCCTTTTTTCTCTCTCTTCCTTTATCACCGTTGATCTATCTTTGTACAGTTATGATTTAGTAGCCGAAGATAACTTTATCTCCTGCAGCTTGAGAAATGATAAGCCATATATATATATATATATATATATATATATATATATATATAGAGAGAGAGAGAGAGAGAGAGAGGGGCAGGATCCTTTGACACCGGTGTCAAATTTGAAGTTTGACACCTCATCTGAGAGCCGTTAGATCAAAAAAGATCAACGACTCTGATTTGTAAGCATGTGACACCATTGATCTTTTTTGATCTAACGGTTCTCAGATAAGGTGTCAAACTTCAAATTTGACACCGGTGTCAAAGGATCCTGCCTCATATATATATATATATATATATAGACTAAGCTTATTGGTTTCTGCACTCTTGCCTCAAATCTAAATAATCTAATGGTTGAGTTTTTTTTTATTTGATTTTCGCATATGTAGCAGTATATACTTTTAAGAAATGAGACAATAATTGTTTTTCATTTTTCATGTTTTTTTTTTTATACACATTGAATGTGCATTTACTTCGATATGAAAATATTTTCGCTACTACTATCAAATATGGAGAAAAAAATTATATTATCCTCTATCTTTATAATTATTTTCTTTCATATCTTTTATTTTCATTTTCGGTAAGAGAATAAATACTCTCGTTGCACAAAAAATAAGCCCCTTTGGAGTCAGCCGATGGAATCTTTCATATCATCATGGATCGGTACTAGTTAAACTACAAACTCTTTTCCAATATATTTGTACAAACCTTTATAATTTTGTGTTAAAGATAGCCTGACCGAGGGTGAAAACTCACATTGATTAAAAATAAAAAAAAAGTGATGATCATATTAGTGAAGGTTTTTGGTTAAAATATAGTATCGAACTCACTTATTTGGTTTGTGAGTCTATTAAATGGAAGTATCCTTTGTAAGGATTTTGAGCTCCCTGATACTACTTAATATAGTATTAGAGTCAAAATATTAAGCATAAGTGATGAAATCTTATATTGGTTAAAAATGAATCAAGAGAAAATCGTATGAGTGAAAAGTCTCATAAACTCACTTATTTTAATTTGTCACTTAGTACATAAAATGAGAATTATCCTTTACAAGGGTCTTGAAGTGTTGGGCTTCCCCTACCCTTTATCCCGAAAGATAGTGACTGAGACCAACTACTAGCATTTATATGCCTAGAATTTAAAGCAAGCACGATTAATCATGGAAAATCATGAATTCATTAGTTAAATTACGTAAAACCACGAGTACTTACATGCTTTTTTTAGTACATGAAAAAGGTAGTGAAATATATTAATGAATTGTGTTTTACGACTGTACAAGAGCTCTATTTAAATAGACTAAACGATCTAATGGGCTAAGCCCAAAGAAGATTCTAGAATGAATAAATAAATAACTAATTACAATTATTTACAACACTCCTCTCAAACTGAGAAATAGATATTTATTATTCTCAGCTTGCTAGTAAGCTCTTGAAACCTTTCTGAGGGAAGTCCCTTTGTCAGAATATCAGCTAATTGTCGTCCAGAAGGAATGTATGGAGTGATGATCAACCCGCTATCAAGCTTCTCTTTGATGAAATGGCGGTCTACCTCAATGTGCTTAGTCCGATCATGTTAAATTGGATTATGAGCTATACAAACGGCGGACTTCTTTTCATAAAGAAGCATAATAGGTCCTTCACATCTTATTTTGAGATCATCAAGTATAATTCTCAACCATAATAATTCACAAATGCCTTGAGCCATAGCCCGAGATCCAGCCTCTGCACTTGACCTGGCAACCACATCCTGCTTCTTACTCCTCCATGTCACTAGGTTACCACAAAGAAACATACAATAACTAGTGATAGATTGACGATCAGTTACAAATTCAGCATAATCAGCATCAGTAAAAACTTCTAAAGAAAGATTGCCATCACGCCGGAATAACAGTCCTTTAACAGGAGTGGCTTTAAGATACTAAAAAAATTCTCTCCATCGCATGCATGTGTTTTACCATTGCCCTAAGGAAAGGAAAAAGATCCTGTATCCAAAGATCTTGTCTCTCTTATACTCAGCATCCTATCTCTCATTTTGTCTTTTCTACTAACTTTTATGTGCAACACAAAAGCTTTATTTCAGCACTAGATTCTATCTCAATCCCAAAATCAGTACATAAAGCATTAAAAGATGGGAATTGGGGAAAGCCACGCAAGAAGAGATGAATGCCTTGGAGAAAAATAAAATATGGGAGGTTGTTGATAGACCTAATGAAAATAAAGCAGTAGGGTGCATATCGATTTATGCTCTAAAGTATAATTTTGATGGTACTCTTGAGAGATATAAGGCTCGATTAGTCGCCAAAGGTTACACTCATACCTATGGAATTGATTATGAATAAACTTTTTCCCCAGTTGCAAAGATGAATACTGTGAGAGTCTTGTTGTCTCTTGCTGCCCAATACAATTGGGATATAAATCAATTTGATGTAAAGAATGCTTTTCTTAATGGTGAGTTAGAAGAAGAAGTTTACATGGAGATTCCGCCTGATTTTGACTCTATGGATGGAGAAAATAAAGTTTGTAGGTCAAAGAAGACCTTGTATAGATCGAAGGCTGAAGCAGTCTCCTGGTGCCTAGTTTGGGCGGTTTACTAAGATTATTATGACCTTAGGATACAAACAGAGTCAAGAAGATCACACATTTTTCTTTAAGCACTCTCAAGATGGGAAGCTCACTGTACTCCTTGTGTATTTCGATGACATTATTATAACAGGTGATGATATTATGGAGAGACATATTTTACAAGCGCGACTAGCCTCTAATTTGAAGTTAAAGACCTTGGGAGATTGAAATATTTTCTAGGGATAGAAGTAGCTCATTCAAAGGAAGGAATTTTTATCAGTCAGAGAAAATATGTCCTTGATCTTCTTAAAGAAGCAGGAAAACTTGGGTGTAAACCCTCTAGTACTCCTACTGAGCAGAATTATAAGATGAGTTATGAAGAGGAGAGTCCTCCAGTTGAGAAAGGACAATACCAGCGGCTAGTTGGGAGATTGATATATCTGGCTCATACTAAACTAGACCTAGCTTATGTTGTTAGTATTGTGAGTCAGTTTATGCTCTAAAGTATAATTCTGATGGTACTCTTGAAAGATATAAGAGTCCTCCACTGGTAAGTCCTGAATCTCTTATTTCTGATTCTAATATTATTGCCTCTAATGACTTGCCTATTGCTTCTGATATTGCCTCTCATGATTTTCCTATTGTTTTTGATACATCTGATGACTTACCCATTGCCCTAAGGAAAGGAAAAAGATCTTTAGATACAATAAGATGACTACCAACAATAGGTTGATAAGAAAGAAAAGACTTATCAAGACAAGTCATATGATCAGTTGCACCAGAATCCAAAATTCATGAGGTTTTAAAATCAGTGCAAGAAGCAAGAAAAGATGTAGTACGTGTGTCCTTACTAGACAAGATCAAAGTACTGTCAGATGGCTTACACAGATTATCAATAGCGGCCTTAAGCTGCTCCAACTCCCCTTGCCGAATATTCACATGTGGAGTAGCATTATCACACTTCCCATGAAGACGAAAACACATGTCTCTTATGTGTTCGAAGCTTTTATAATAGGTGCACCAACGTCCCATGGACAAATAAAAAAAATGCACAACCAGACAATGTTGTAGAAGCCTCTGAATGTCCCAAACAGCAACAACAAAATTAGATCTTATCAAAGGAGGTACGAATGGCCAAAAAGATCCAATTTTTATGACAAGTAGAGGTCTCTGAATAGCCTAAACAGCAACAAAGAAATCAAATCTGATCAAAGGAGGCGTGAGTGGCCAAAAAGATTCAATTTTTATGACGAGATCAAAGACCCACTGCTGGAAACGTTGGTGGATTGATAGATCATGAAAAACGGAGTCAAACAGTGACCCTCTTGGTCCAAAAGGTCCTCGAAAAAATCTTCTGGTGGAGGCTAGTGGCGGCGAGAGGCTGACAAATAGGATTCCGCTCTAAAGGCGGCAGTTGCAAAAGCAGAGCCCTCAGAATCGAGAGCTCTGATACCAACTTAAAAAAGGTAGTGAAATATATTATTGAATTATTTTTTACAACTATACAAGAGCTCTATTTAAAGAGATTAAACGATCTAATGAGCTAAGCTCAAAGAAGATTCTAGAATGAATAAATAAATTACTAATTACACTTATTTACAACATTAGTACTGTAATATTATAATAATTAAGTATATTTGGCATTTTTAAGACAAAAGTAACCCACCACGATGCCGGAAAAATAAAAGTTGGATCCAACTAAACAATATTACTCTAATTATATTAAGGGTTTTGTATCTATAATTTAACATGACCACAACAACTTTCCTACACATACAACATTTTGTGGGACCCACAATTTTTGAAACCAAAAAAAAAAAAAAAACTCTGGCACGCAAAACGAATCTCTATAACATAACACAATCATTTTTCCTACCACATAACTCTTATTAAACCCTTATATTAATACTGAACTACTAAAAACCATTATTTTTCAATGAAGTTCACAAGAAAGATATAGAAATACGTACCGATCGAGATACATTGCGAAGGAGACTTTTTCAGGGACGGCCAGAGCATTCTTCCTTTTTAGAAGCCTCATGCCAAACTGCCAACGGCAATCATAAATAAATTATTGAAAATTTTAAACATGAGCATAAGCATACTCACTTTTTTTAGTAATGATCTGTAATTGTTGCAGTTACTAAAATTTTAAAAAAATTATGCTTTGCAAATTCTAAGTGGAAATACTACTTGTTCCGGTGTGAGTTTTGGGATGAATAACCCTACTCGATATAAGGTTAATGCGTCTAGCAAGCCTCTACAAAAGGGTGCAACTCAGTGTCACAACTTACATATTGAGCATTCACATGTCATAATTAATTAACCAGAGCATTTACTTGACCTCGGATGTTCACGTACACCCCTGATTTTTTCCATCAGACCAGAGGTTAGAGGTACTAGCTTTCCTTGCTAGTTATATCTCTCTCCCATTGTTCCGTATAAATAGAAACGCTAGCACCCATTGCTAGACACTTCTTGTTAATTAATTATCACGCTTGCAAAATTAATTGTCGCTAAGGTGATTTTTTAAAGTGCACCGAAGTATAGGGTGGTTTTGCTCATTTTATGTTGGGTCTCATACTTCACTGAAGAGCTCGTCAATTATTAAGGAGTCCGGTTCTGAAAGAATGCCCTTTTTGTCAACGATTTTGAAGCTAATCGTAATACCAACTTCAGTCTTCTAAGATTCAAACGTAATAATCGTAAAGAATCAATTCAACCCAAAAGCTTAACATGTTAGGTGAGGACGCCCTTTCACATGAGAATCTATTGGGCTCAAAGGATGGACAATGTATTAGGCTTAGCCTATCTATGCTAAGAAACTCCATAAGACATAATTAATTATTAATAAATGAGGGCGGTAATGATCGAACCCGTAACATCGAGCCTCTGATATCAGGTAAAGGAACTAATTCAATCCTAAAGCTTAAGTTGTTAGATGAGACTACATTGATGATTTATATATCTCTAAGAATAATAATGTTCTATCTTTCTACAAGCCATATATCATCTCCTCTAGTGCTTGGTCGCGTAACGGTTGTTCTCTAATAAGTAAATATAATCTTAATTGACTAGAAATTTTTAGGAAATATTGACTTAGTGGTATGAAATTAATAAATTTTATATCCGAAATTCTTTATTTGTACTGAGGTTGAAATTTGTGACTCAAAACGAGGCACATAACATTGCACCATAAAAGCAAATGAGTGGTTATACCTAAGAGTTGGGTCAGTTCCAAAAACAAAAGGAACTAACGAATTGTAGATAGTCTTTATTGATGGTTTGGCACCCTTAAGTTGATTGTTGGGGCAGATCTGTGCTTTGCGGTCCATGGTTACGCACATTCCAAGAAAAAGACAATTTGTAAATAGACACGGACAAGTTCATATCAAACTGGTCCTTCAATCTTGTTTTATATTGTTGTTGTGATGTTAACGCTTATATGGCTTCATTAATGGGACCAATTAATATTTTCTTTTTCATACTGAGAACTCACATGCAAGTGCTCTTATGTATTTGCAGCATGCATTATCATTAGGAAGCCTTACTATGTGACAGAGAATATACTAGATTCATAATTTATTATCAATATCCACTTTTTTTTTTCTTTTTTTAATTTCTCCCTTAGCATTTACGTTCCACAATATTAATTAACGTCATCCATGAAAGTCCCGCGAAATTGAGTAGTTCAAGTTCTAATATCCACGATGAAACATTTCATTTCTTTCTCTTCGTACTCAAGTATCTTATGATTGGTTTGGATGAGGGATTAAGGAGAGAAACAGAAAAAATAAATAAGTAAATAAATAAAAGGCTTATGGTTAGCCTACATCTTATTTGAGAGTCCTGAAAAAAGATGAGGAGGAAGTAAGGTTCTGTTTGAATTCTGTTTTCAAGTAATTTTTTTAATTTTCAGTATAAAAAAAAATTGTTTGATAAAATCTGTTTTATTAAAATAATTCTAAAATTATATCTACTTTTTAGTTTTTAGAATCAAATATAGAGAATATATTTCAGTTGTTTTTTCTGTTTTTTGTTTTAACTTTTAAAAAAATAGAAAACACTAATTTTATTTACTACTCTATAAAACAATTTCAAGAAAAAAAAATAAACAGAACACAATAAAACATGCTCAAAATTTTTCATTTTTAAAATCCTTTCTTTTAGCATTTCTCTAAGCTTTTCTAGAATGGAGAGTTTTGAAAAAAAATTACAACTCAATTTACTTATTTAACCATATTGAAATTTAAAAATTACATTTTAAATCATATTTACAAGTTTTTTTAGAGAGGGAACGAGGAAGAAATTTAATTGAAAATATTAACAGAATTTTTTTAAAAAAATTATAAAAAAAGTGTATAATATTAACTTTTTGAAATGAAAGATTAAATCATAAATTCATATTATAATTAATCATTTTAATTGAACTAAATTTATATTACGATTAATTATTTTTATTTAGTTGATTCCCATTCAATTTCATTCTCCTTATAAATTTTTAACATTATAAGTTAGATCACCATGGTACAAAACTTTCTTGGCCCAGGAGAGTATACTAGTCGGTTCATCACTTTGGATCGAATTCAGTTTAGAATTAGATCACCACTCATAAACTTCACATTATAAATAGTAACAAATTATGATGTATAAGTTAGATAATAAAAGAAACTAATTGAATAGGCCCCAAACTAACTATTGAGATATATAGTCTCACATTGATTGTGTGGGCAACTAATGTGGCATTGCCTTGGGCACTCCCACCCTATGAGCTAGCTTTTGGGGTGGTGTATCCCAAGGTTCTTTACATGGTATCAGAGCTTGAGTGACTATAAGGTCACAAGTTTGATCCTTACTGCCCTCCACTTTAAAGTGGAATTAAAATAAAAAAAACACCAAAAAGGTAAACCAAAAATTAGACCTGTGCATAATCCACGCTTCAAGCCCAATGGGCTCTCGTGTGAGGAGGCGTGTTGAGATTGTGAGGAGGCGTGTTTTAGATATATAGTCTCACATTGATTGTGTGGGCAACTAATGTGGCCTTTATAAGGTCATGGGCACTCCCGCCCTATAAGCTAGCTTTTGGGGTGGTGTATCCCAAGGTTCTTTACACTAACAAAGCCATTTTTTTCCCTTTACAAATGCTTTTGGGTCTTTAGTGATGTTTTTCGTTTTTCACTTTACATTCTTAGTATTCTTTTTTTTTCTCCAACTCTCTTTTCCCTTTAGCCTTTTCTATTTCTCCATCTACTTGAATAAATAATACATAACACTCTTGAATTTATTAGTAGGTAGGATGAGAGATTTGTTTCCCTCTAAGAATGAAGTGTGTTAATGTAACAGTAATTGATTGAGTAGTATGGAAGATTAGAGCTCAACTTTAAGATCAATATTATATAGTCTCAAATGAAGACTTAGAATCAAAAGGAAAATGTGCGAAGGGCACAGTTTGGCCAGGTGAATCTGTATTCTAATATAGTTGTAAAGAACCTTGAGATACACCACCCCAAAAGCTAGCTCAAAGGGTGGGAGTGCCCAAGGTCTTATAAAGGCCACATTAGTTGCACATACAACTAATGTGGGACTATATATCTCAACACGCTCCTCACACAAGAGCCCATTGGGCTTGAAGAGTGGACAATGCAACAGGCCCAGCCTACCTGTGCTAAGAAACGCCACAAGAGAAAGTGGGGGCGGCGAGGCTCTGATACCATGTAAAGAAGCTTGGGATAAAGTGGGGGACGACGAGGCTCTGATACCATGTAAAGAACCTTGGGATAATAGTAACAATGTATAATGAATGAGGTGATGAAGATGGTTCCTTCTGGGAGGATCAAAGTATTTATAGTGAATAGAAGATTTCCCTATTTAGGAGAGAACACCCCAAAATCATTTCTTCCATGTAGGTCCTACTATGGTGTGAGGCAGTATCAAAAGCATATTGTTGGCATTATAGGAGTATATACTCCCCTACTAGATATAGAAAAAGATGGATGTACGTGTTAATAACCATAAAAAGATGGGTAAAATGGAAAAAGTTGATTCTATTACTTTTTATTAAATTTAGTAAATGATGTAGCAAATCTTCAATACTACAAGAGTGATGAAGATATTTTAGGGTGTGTTTGGTACAGGTTTTCATTTGGGTTTGATGGAGAAGTCTGGTTGGCAATTGAAAAAAACCATGTTTGGTTCAAGGTTTGGAAAAAAAAATACCATGGAAATAGGATGCCTGGAAAACGACTTCACCGCTGTTTTTTTATGAAAATAACTATTCTAAAATACCACTTTAGATGTGATATTTTAGGATAAGTGGGGAAGTGAAAAAGGGGCGCCAACTTCAGGACCGAAATGACCCTGCATGTGTACAAAGGGCTTACATGGTGGTCTATCTTGAACCAATCTCCAACCAGTATGGTAAAGTCCCCTGCAGGAGGAGGGAAAGGGATAGGAATGAGAGGGCGACTCCAAATTCTGATGCCACCAAATCCTCCAGCAGCTTTATGCATTCCAAGAGATGGGAAGCAGAAAAAGCTACCAATCTGGTCTTTCACCCGGAGAGCATAAGTGAAGTTCTTCCCCGGTGGGATTGGACAGCTTGTGCCATAGACTCCATTTTGCCATGAGTTAGCCCTACATGTTATGCCATTCTTGTAGGAGATAGATACCTTAACACCATCAAATTCCAACCAAACGACAGACGGTGAGAAAGACAACAATAAGGAAACCAATTGACGTTGGGGTGATATATGTTACGACACTCACTTGTATGTAGGGGTGTGCATGGGTCAGGTCGGGCCAGGTTTTTGGGCCAACTCGACCCAACTTGATTTTTATTTTTGACCTGATCCGCTTTAATTTGATCCAAGTTAGGTCTGACTTGGTTTGGATTTTTTTGAACTAGTTCAGAACCGGGTCGGATCTGACCTGACTTGGTTTCTGAGGTGGGTCACATCCGACTGACCCGTTTTTGACTTGGTTTCAAAACATGTTTTTAATTTAATTTTTTTATAGTTATTGATTTATTTTTTAAACTCATGTAATTTAATTATTTGTTTGTTTTAAAATATATAAATTTTATAATAAATTCGATAATTGTTGAATAAATAAAGGAATGTAATTTTAAGCCCCTACACATGTGAAGAAAAATTAGTAAAAATTAATGAAAAATAAAAGATGAGAGAATGCTCTTCCCATCCTAAGATGACAAATCACTAATTTTAACAATGATATATTATAAAATTACATAATGTCTACTAATAGAAAATTCATAAATTCAAACCCAAATTATACAATTATTACAAAAGCGACATTATTTTTTCTCTAATGAAAATTTTTACAAAAATAAATTTTCTATCGAAATTTTCGATGAAATTTAGTTTTTGTCAAAAGTTTTGACGAAAATGATTTCCTCCATCAAATATTTTAAACGAAAAAAGAATTCCGTCAAAAATTTTGACAGAATGTTTTTCATTCAAAATTTTGATGGGAATGTGTTCTGACGAAAATTTCGACGGAAATTGTTTTGAGGGAAATGTTTCATTCGAAACTTTCAACAAAATTTAGATTCTCTGAAGAATTTTGACAGAATATTTTTTTAGTCAAAAGTTTTTACGAAAATTTTTGACAAAAATGTGTTCCGTTTAAAACTTTGATGGAAATATTTTTTATCAAAAAACTTGACGAAAATATTTAGTCGAAAATTTTGGATGGAAATGTGTTTCGCTAAAAATTTCGACGAATTTTTTTTTTGTCAAAAAGTTTAATGAAAATATTTCCGTCGAAAGCTTTCGTCGAAATTTGAATTCTGTAACGAATTTTGATGAAAAAAAATTTCGTCAAAAAATTTCGATGGAAATGTGTTTCGTCGAAATTTTTGATGAATATGTTTTTTTGTGAAGTATTTTGACGAAATTTAGATTCCTTAAAAAAATTTGACAAAAAAATTTTTCCGTGAAGTTTTTTTACAGAAATGTTTTTAGTCACAAATTTTAATGAAAATATTTTTCGTCAAAAAATTTTGATGAAAATATTTTTCTTAAAATTTTTTGACGTAATTGTTTTATGTTAAAACTTTACTTTTAACGTAATTGTGATTTCTTTTTCTTTTTCTTTTTACATAATGGGTGTGGGTCAAGTTTTGGGTCAACGAGTCATTATTAAAACAAGTCAGGTCTAAAACTGACCCAAATAAAAGTGGGTTAGTATTTAAACCCAGTTCAAAAAATATAGGTATTTATGAGTCAGGTCAAGGTCAGATGATCAAGGGCAGGGCAAGTGAACCAGTTTTTTTGCACACCCCTACTTGCATGCAGAGGTTATTTAAAAAAAATTACAACGGGGGTATTTTGGTCAATTCAACATATTTTCCCATCTCTATTTTATCTTCAACCAAACATAGACTTTGCAAATTTACATAAATTTCCCCGATAATATTTCGGTCAACCAAACATCTTTTTTTAAATTTTTCCATCAAATTTACTTTCCTACCATTTTCCCATTAATTATGTTTCTCCAGTAAAAAAAATATATCTTCTACCAAACGCCTCCAATGTCACGTGAGAGGGTCACATATGCAAGGGTGAGAGGAGAAAATCAATCATAAGAAGGGCCTTTATCCATTAATTAGGGTGATAAATTGAACCTCCCAAATGGGCCCAAACTTTTGTTTCATTCGGCTCCTTTACGAAAGAAATTAAGATAAGAGATAGAAGACATGAACAAAAAACTAACTCATAACATCTATGTCAGCCTTTCTGCATAAATACAGAATGAAAAACGAATAAGAACGAGAGGTGTTAAGCTTTTTTTTTATCATCCTGACGCCAAGCTATTTTTCCACAGAACCTCCCCTACAGTATCGTCACCGGAGTAGAGTTTAACTATCAAGTTTGGGATTCAACCTTCAATTGATTCACAACTTTCGTTTGTGATAGAGATATTCACAAATAATATGCAAGTTAAGAACAACTTCATTAATCTCTATGTAACTCAAACGACCCACGTTTAGGAACCAATGCTCCAAACTCGTGAGGCTAGTATTCTAAGAAATCATGTAAAACTCGGCTAGACTCTCACATGGATGGTCTAGTGGAAATGTAGAAATAGTGGTGAGGCTTACAACTTTATCCCATAATCTTGTTTGATTGTAAATTTGAATCTACTTTCTTTGTTTTCATAGTAAATCTGAATATTTTATTCTGCAGATCTAATCATGTTAGGCCAACACTATTTAAATTATGCAGAAGTGTGTGATGTATATATTTCTTGATTAAAAGTAGAAGAGGGAATGGTATTCCCCACAAGATACTGAAGTCTTTGAAATAGTTCGAATTCCAAATTACAACCAACATAACACTAAAAACATGAAGTTATAGAAAATAGTCTAAGAAATGTTAACTGGGGAAAAGAAATAAATAGGATTGAAGATTGACAAATTTGAAGGAAAATGTCAAAACTTAATTTCTTTCCTTATTTCATGAACTAAAGAATAATAATTTTTTAAGAGGATTAATTAATAAGTCTTCTAATTTTTTAGAAGCATTCTGAACTTTCAAAATTAGTCATTCCCAATTTATGACAAAGCTATACAGAATTGCGAACCACAATTGTGACTCGGGTATATACTACCATGTTTAAATATGTACAATCTCCCAATTTATGTGTCTTCCCTTTTAGTTTTCTTAAAGTCCTTCCATCATTAGCTCTAATAGCTTGTATTATTTAATTTATTTTTTTCCTACCGGCTTAAATTATTTTTTACATTTTTTTGGCATAAAATAATTATTTAATAATTAAACTTCTAACGATCATTATAACAACCCAATCTTCTTCTTCTTCTCTTTTTGCACCACAACCCAGTTTTAAAAACTGGAGTTGATGACAATTGAGTTGCAACCTCGTTGGCCCATAAATGATTTTTGATTATGTGGGAGACCTTATATACTCATGTCTGAGATTTACTCATGTTTTTGTTAGGACTTAGGACTATTGGGTTTCTTCCTTCCATTTTCTCATGTGCATAGCCCAACTCAATTTGCTTATTCATTGGTTCTATTTCCTTGAAGGCCCAAAGAATAAACATTTGTTAGAACAATTGACGAAGGGGCTGGAAATATTGAAAACAAATAAATTGAAAGGCAATGAAAACATTATATTGGGCATGTAGTGGAAGTTGAAAAAAAATATACAAGTCCGCAGATTAAAGTCAAAGAAGCTCAATCTCTTCAAATGCAGAGACTATACCTAGGAGTTAGAAGATATTATGAGGACAAATATCTACATCTCTTCTAAGTAGGTATTTATTTTAGGGTTCCGAGATGAATTCTTTTAAAGGAGGGAAGACTTGAGATATCTGGAAACTTTTTAGGTTTTAAATTTCAATAATTAATTATTGAAGCTGCTAATCGATTATTCAAGGTTAAATTAAATTAGTAATTGACTACTTTTAAGTTTCAAACGCTAAAAATTTAAAGTTTGCATTAGGATAATCTTGGAGTATTTTGGTAAATTTCATTTTTGCGGCATCAATAATCAAATTATTAATCTCCAATAATCAACTATTTCTTGAACCCATAGATATTTTGGTTACGAAGTTTCACAACAATTGATTATCACGGTGTGATATTAAATTATAAATATCAGAACAAGTTGAAATTGAATTTTTTTACTTATAATAATCAATTATTGGTAGGGCATAATAAATTATTCGTTTGGCCATATACTATGTTGCATCGACACTCACACGGGACACGGAATACGACACGACACGTCGACACGTTAATTTTAAAAAATGTCATATTCTGACATGTTGGGACACATTTTGATATTAAATAATATTTTTAATATATATAATATAATTTATATTTAATACATATAACAGCCCATAATAAATCATATAACTCAAATATTCAAATTTTATAACATAAATATAACAAAAATAATTTTTCGTACCTTGTTAATTTTTCATGTCAAATTTCATAATAGAAAAAAATAATTTATAAATTATTTTTTTATGTTTAGTTAATAAAATAAAATTTAGTCCTAAAAAAAATGTGTCGGAGCATTGTGTGTCGAAAAAGCGTGTCAGAACGTGTCGGAGCATTGACCACGTGTCCTAAAATGTTGACCGCATGTCGAAACGTGTCGGAGCGTGTCAGTGTCTGACACGCATATTTTTTAAAGAATTGCGTGTCCGTGCATTGCTGGCCATATACTATTAGAAAAGTCAATTTTTTTGACAAAACAATTCTGTCAAAAATGAAGTTTTCGACAGAATTTTCTATGGAAATGAAGCCGTCAAATATCTCTTCGTGGATAACAATTTTTTTGATAAAATTAGATATTGTGTCGAAAATTTTCGACAGAATAATTTCCATGGAAAGTTTTTGAAGGAAAAATAATTTCGTCGAGATTTTTCGACGAAAAATGAATGAAATTTCGTCGAAAATCTTGTAATAATTTTCGACGAAAAACAAATTCCGTTGAAAATTTTTGACGAAAAATGAATGAAATTCCATCAAAAACTATTGCATCAATTTTCGATGAAATTGTTTTTCCGTTGATTTTTTTTTAATTGCTCTCTACAAAATTAATATCAATTTATGTTTTGCACCTGATAAACAAATATAATGAAAGTAAATAACATATCAAAATCATATGATATTAATATAAGGGAAAAGTGTTTATCCTTTTAAATGACACAACTTATATCTTTTCACTTTCACAAAGAGGAGGGACCCACACTTTTATTTTTATTTTTGTCAACTCTCTTTCCTCCTTTATCTATCTATTTCTCTCTCTTAAAATGACACAACTTTACAACCTTTAAAATGACACACACTTTTCCCTTAATATAATTATGTGTACAAAAGTCTCTGTTATATACTAATGAAAAGAGTCTTATATGTACAAAAGTCCATGTCATATATTAATCAAAAGAGTCTTATATGTATACATATCCTAGACATATACTAATCAAAAGTGACATACATATACAAAAGTCTCTACCATATACTAATCAAAAGAGTCTTATATGTGTATAAATGTCCAAGACATATACTAATCAAAAGAGACATACATATACTAATCTAAAGATACCTATATATATAAATGTCCAAGACATATACCAATCAAAAGGGACATACATATACAAAAGTCTCTATCATATACTAATCAAAAGAATCCTACATCTGTTATCAAAAAAAAAAAAAAAAATCCTACATCTATAAATGTCCAAGACATATACTAATCAAAAGGGACATACATATACAAAAGTCATTGTCGTATACTAATCAAAAGAGTCCTATATCTATAAATGTCCAAGACATATACTAATCAAAAGAGACACACATATACAAAAGTCTCTGTCATATACTAATCAAAAGAGTCTATGTACAATAGTCCATGTCGTATACATCCAAACAAGATACAAAAGTCATGCTGGTGGATGACCTGCATGATCATGGTCATCACCTAGGTCCTGGGACGGGAGCTGAGTCTCGTCGTCATCCTCAGTATCTAATAATTCCTCAGGAAGCCTTTGCATAAAATTCTCTAATTTTTCCATTCGCCTCTGGATCATAGCCATGAGACTATCCTGTTGCTCAACCCTTTTTACTTGTGTGCAGCCCTCTTCTCTTGTTGTGCAACTGTACCCTGTAACTGCATAATCAATGTGTGTATCCTGTCATGCTCCTATTGGGACACTCCAAGTGGTAGCTTGTTGGAAAACCAAGATTGCTTATATGCTCCTGCCATGTACCTAAACTGTATACATATCCTTTACGGTTAACCCCACTAGCTGCCTGCAAGATTAATTCATTTTTCGTCAAAAAATTTTCACAGAATCTGATTTCCCTCGAAAATTTCATAAATATAATTTCTTTTAACATATCTTTTCTTAAATTTTTTAACGAAATTCATTTTCTGTCAAAATAATTGGACGAAAAATGATTTCCGTCAATAAGTTTCAACGGAATAATATTTTTGTCAAAAATCTAGGTTAAGGCGGTGACAATTGGTTTTCTTACTCTCCAGAGAGTTATTGTGAAAGGGTATTATAAACCTAACCAAGGAAAGACATTCTAAAGTATAAAGTCTAATGATACATGCAAAAAAAAAATTGAAATCTAATTGCATTCTTTGTGGATTCAATCCGGGAAAGATGAAGGGCATTTGGAGGCAACAATAGAGCTTGAAATAAACAATAGCTTCTAAATAAATTAATCTTGTCTATGGATGAGGGAATTCAGAGTTGAAGTGGACTTGTGACAATGACCATAATCAGAGTCAGCCTACAAGATTTTACAAATAGAAAAAAAAAAACCCAATTTTACATTGGGTATTGAGTTGAAGGTGTGGAGTATATACGAACGAATGATAAATATATTTCACAATGTGGATGCTTTTATCACAATGCCCGGTGGATTACAAATTGTGCAAGCATTTTCCATTGTTATATCATTGGCAAATTTGAACTTCCATAAAAATCATTAGGATTTTTAAATGTTAATAATTTCTATGATGGTCTGTTGTCTTTTCTAGACCATGATGTGGAACAAGGATTCATGCCCCAAGCGACATATTGTCTTATAATCTCTGCTTCTAATGTTGATCAGTTGATCGACCATTTACAAAGTCTTGCACCTAAACCTAATCCATCAATGAGCCAAGTGGTCTGACACACCGAAGACAAAATCAAGAAAAAGAACCAAAAACTGATATTTGACTGTAACTTTCGTTACTTTTATCGAAAAGTCTCCTATCTATGATTTATCTTTTAACTCTTAAAATGCAAATAATAATGGGATTGTCTTTTCTCATGTTGCATAGGAGAAGAGCTATTTCCTACACACACATAGAGAAGAGAGAGGAGAGAGAATAAGGAAGAGAAAAAAAAATTAAAATGGGTCCCACGTTTACTTTGTGTCTTATGCATAAGATAACAATCTTATGTAACATAAGATTATTATTTCTCAATAATAATTAGATTTAGGAAAAAATGTTTTTCATGTAACAGGAGATAAAGTTATCTCTTGTAACTTCAAAATGATGTCATTTTAGGATTTAGTATTAAAATTTTATATTTTACGTTATTTTATTTTATTTTATTTTTATAATTAGTTTCACTCTTATTTTATTTTTCCTCTTTTTCCCTAGCCAGTCCTAATGGGATACGGCATTCCAACTTCTTTTATGTTATTTATTTCAACAATTTATATTTTCACAATTTATATTACCAACTATTTATATTTTTGCAATTTACATTTCCTCATTTTATAATTATATATATATATATATATATATATATATATATATATATATTTGCAATCTATGTTGTTGCTTGTTATAATTATATATTTACGTATATATATTCTAATTTATATTTAAATAAATTTAGAATTTTGTAATTTATAATTATAGTATATGTGCACAGTAACATATATATGAATAGTATCATATATGTAATAAATATCACATGTATATATTTAATTATTTATTTACATTTCTGCATGTTCGTTATATTAATATGTCGTGTCTTTATAATTTTTATGTAAATTATCATGGTAAATTTTGTATGATAAAATTTGTATGGTAAAAAGTTTTATAATTTATATTTTTTAAGATTTACTGTAGTGATGTGATTGTTCTTACTTTGATTGTAATGTCAAATTTAAATGATGGTATATCATGGCTTACAATTTCTTTTTATGGGGTCTTTTTGGAGGTATTCATATGTTTGTCTGCCTAAAGAGTTTATGAGATTCCTCGTATGAGGTAATTTGAATATGTGCATGGTCAAGAAACTAATTTATTGAATCAAAGAACATATTCTTTAGACAAGTTGAGGTGGGGGGACGCCCTTGCAAAGTACAAAGATCAGATAAATGAAAAATTTCATGCTTATGAAAATAGCTTGGTAGAGAATTTATTTATACTTGTGATATTAGACTTTTTTAAAATATTATGATTGTAACATCATTCAATTAAAATTATGGAGGATTTTTCGATACTAAATTATGGCTGGAAACATTACACTTATGTTTAGTTATTTTCACTAGGATAAATATCTGATTAAATGTGTGTTTTTAGATGTCAAAGTCATAGTTTAAAGTGGATGTTGTGTGTGACCAAGGCAAAAGTATTATCCAATAAAGTCTTTGTTTTTATTCAATTGTAAAGTTTTGTACTATAACATAATTATATTTTGGTTGTGGTAATAATATTTTGTAAGAGGTAACTTTATACTCTATGCTGGTTTAATAGCTAGTACTTTGACATTTCAAAATAATGTCATTTCTTGTAAAAATTACATTTCAAGCTTTTTTATAATATACGTGTAGAATTAAAATTCAAAATATGTAAGAATATCCCTCAGCTAATAATTGAGCGATGTTACATTAGTAATCTGTATTGCATTGTAATAGAGATCCCTATTCAGACTGCCTATAAGAAGATATTGGAAGAGGATCCCTTCTGTTTCTATTTATTCCTAGCCTTCATTTGCCAATTCCACTATAAAGAAGTTTGAGGCTTTTTGACGATAGTAGTGTCATTTTCATAAGGTTTCACCGGAATAATTTCTTTGTCAAACATATTACCTATATAATGCATAACGATGCGGTATTGTGGGAATCACTTTAGGACGTGACACTTTAGCAACCGCGTCCTTTGCAGTTGTTCCTCAACACAGGAACGTGATACCCTGGAAATCACGACTGGAACGTGATACCCTGGCAATCACGTCCTAATCCCAAGACGCGGTACACTCTCAGCCACATGTCAGTGGGTCCCATCCCAAAAAAAAATCTACAGGAAGCGGTAGTGTATAAGCCGCGTTCCAGGTTACAAGTCAAGTCGGAGTCAAGCAGATATATATATTTCACCTAAAATTTAGACATATTGATATATTCACGGTAAAAGAGTTCAAAAAATCCAATAAAAGCAATAAGTTATTTTCGTACAAAATGGTTTTTATAGTTGCTAGCAATTTATTCTTTACTGGTTAGAAGACTAACTCTTAAACCAGAGAATAATTAATTTAGAAATTTACTAACAATAAAATTATAATTATTATAATTTTAAGGTGTTGGATGAAGGTCTTTATAATAGTTTATATTATTCACTTACACACTCACTCATACGAAAGCCCTTTGGGCTTGAAGTATAAATTTTGCATAGATTCTATTTTTTTTTGTTTACCTTAATATAAATCATTAAAAAAACTCTCACTCATCACATTAAAATTTTGGATTAAATTGTTTTTTTCACATATTGAAAATCGGAAAAGCAGACCAAACACGAAACATGGGTATAAGATTGGGTACTATTGGATGTTATGTACTCTTTTACAATGAATATATCAATATGCCTAAATTTTAGGTGAAACATATATATCTGTTTGGCTCCGATTTGACTTGTAACTTGGAACGCGGCTTATACACTACTGCTTCCTGTTGAATTCTTTTTAGGATGGGACCCACTGACATGTGGCTGAGAGTGTACCGCGTCTTGGGAATAGGACGTGATTGTCAGGGTATCACGTTCCAGTGGTCAGGAACAAATGCAAAGGACGCGGTTGCTAAAGTGTCACGTCCTAAAGTGATTTCCACAATACCGCGTCGTTATGCATTATATAGGTAATATCTTTGACCAAGAAATTATTCCGGTGAAACCTTATGAAAATGACACTGCTAAAGTCAAAAAGCTGAAGTTTGACTTTCCCAATTAGATGTTAAATTCTACTCTAGAAAGCCTAACCAGGTGATTATCTTCTTCTTCGACAAGACTTGGACTCGTGAAAATGGACTCCTTCTTCTTGCTATAAAATTAGGGCTTTGGATTCATCATGCAACAAGATTAAAAAAAAATTCCTACAAAGAAAAGACAAGTTAAATGATAAAAAAAAAAGTTGAAGAGGCACAGTATTCAATGACTTTATCTTGTCTGTAGCAGTTGCATGACACTAATTTTGTACCTGCAACATGATTCATAGTTATCCCATAAAAGTATTATAAAGAATATCCTCTTTTTAGCAAAACCTTAACACTTTTAGAGAAGAAAATTCTCATTTCATCAAAGACATTCAGAGGCATCTTATAGAGCTCAATGGTGTAATTCCTAAACAAATATGGCCTAAATGGGAAGAATATACACCGTTGGAATCCTACCCTTCATGGTGTAGTAGGCAATTCAGTGAAGATTTAATGGAATATTAGAGATATCTTAATAAAGCTTTCAAATCTCTCAATGTTCTTAAGAAGACTAATGTCCAACAAAAGTTTGACTTCGAAGAGTATTCATATTCAAAAGACACTGAAGAAAATCCAGAGTCAAGCTTCGATATCCTCTAAGATTCCAAAATTTTGCTCGACGAGAATATTGCAAACTTCAAGATTACAGGGAAATCTTGAAGATTATTTGAAATTGCTAGATGAAAAAGAAATTTGAAAGTGATGTTGAAAACATGAACCTGGATGAGCATGAGCCATTATCAAATGTTCATAAGCCCATTTTGGGATAAATTGCGCAAAAAAAGAGTCTCCTAATATTTTAAAGTCAAATAAAAAGATATTGGTGTGTGTTGTAAGCAATTATGTAATAATGTTAGTGAATGTACTTTTGAGATTCCATTCTATTATAAGATAAGGTTTGTAATGGAATATCATGTAATCATGTTTGTCTTTTTGTGCTTGTTAATTCTATGAAAGGAGAAGGTTGTACCATTGTAAGAAGGAGTTTACCTATCAATAAGAAGTGTGTTGTTTAAGCCATTAGGACTAGTCTAGTGGTGAGGGTTAGGATAATTTATATTATATTATGTGTTCAATTCCCACCATTGTATCCAAGAAAAAGAAGTGTGTTGTTCCCTCCAATGGCTTTCTAATTTCGCTTTCCTAGTCCTCTTATTTAATCAATGATCATCTTTCTAACATAATCATATTAAGTATGCTTTGCACTAGCCATGGATATTGATTTCATGCAGAAAAGTTATGGCAAAATATTAATCCTTTGCTACGGACCCATGGTCATTATGTTCTTGAAATGAATTTGGTAAGGACTCAAATTAACAAGGAGGAAAAGGCTTGGGAACCAGACAATGGTTTGCCTTTATAAATCCCAACTTAAAAGTAGGGGGATTTTTTTAGAATTCCGGGAAACTGATATTGCGATTCTAATTTACCCACGTTTGGTATAAGAAATGCAAAAAAAAATTCGAGAAAATTGAACTCCCGGGATTCTTTTTTATGAAGAGGAATACCAACTTAAAATCTCACAAAATGGGTGGTATTATGAGAATTCCATCCCATGGGAATATTTTGTATATTTTCAGGGACAAAATTACCCTTGTGAAGCACTGTGCTTGAAATTGTTCTTGAACGTTGATGAGACAGAACCCACAACAAAGCTCCTTGTGTGTGATTCATGTAACAAGTTTACAACTTTTCCGAACTTGGATTGCATTTGTGGGAAACCCATTACAAAACAACCTCATATTGGGATTCGGAGACCATCAGGGGAATAGTGTCGAAGTCGTCGCATTGGTTTTGATGAAAAATTCAAAAAAGAGTAAACTTTTTCCTAAGGTAGTGTTTGGTTGGGGAGAATTTTTTTTAAAGTGGGTAGTTGTCTTTACTAGGAAAGACGTTGGAAAGTTAGTTTGGTAGGAAAGTTTAAAAAAAGTTGTTTGGTAGCGCAAAATATTACTAGAAAAATTGGGTTAAAAATCCTGATGTGTGTTTGGTTGAAAATAAAATTGTGATAGGAAAAAGAATGCAAAAGACGAAATTAACCTTTCTAATGCTTCACACGTGTATAACAGCAAAATTTGCTGTATTTTTTTTTGTTTTTTAACTAATTATGATTGCAGTTATGGTTAGCTTTAAATTTGTTTCTTTATCTTCTTCACATAAACAGAAACACAGGTTGTTCAGCAAAGTATTTTTTCGTCTATAACAAACCACCCTAATCACAAGGGTATATTTGTCATGCCATTCTCCACCTTTTTCACTTATCCGATATCCCAAACCAATACCACCTGTTGAAACGGCTTCTTCAACAGTGGCAAAGTCCAATTTTTACACTGCTTCTTACATTGCAGGGCAAGTGGGTTTGATGGACATATTTTCCAAAAACCTTCAACCAAACGTGGTTTACTCAGATTCCCACATGCACTTAGCCAGCAAAATTTTAACTTCTCCCCAACCAAACACTACCTAAGGAATAAGACTCACCGCGAAGTACTAGAATCTAGGTCCCATAACCCAATGGGTGCAGCTCAGTTGGTAACTTGGTGCTGAGTTAGTGGGGTTGGATATGTGTTCGATTCCCGCTGAATGCATTCTTGGGGAGGGGGCTGAACCTTTAGCCATCACTGTTCCCCCGCACTCCGGATTAGTCTCATAGCCGGCTCAAAGAGTCGAAGCTCGTGGGGATACCGGAGGGAGCCAAGTCGTCTAAAAGAGATAATTAGGGTTGGGTAACTCCAAAAAAAAAAGAATCTAGGTCCCATTGATTTCGTCAAAAAAATTAGAAAAGAGTGAACTTTTTCGATGAATGTGATAACAAGTTTTAGGTGGAAGTGTTGAGAGGAATTAGTGGAAGCGAGAAAGATGAAAATTATGGGTAAAGGTTAATTTTGTAAAATCATCCCACATTTTCAGCAATATTTAACAACCAACCAAACATAGAATCAATAAACTTAAACCAACATTTCTTGTAATCTTTTGACTTACCAAACAACTTTTTGGTAATATTCTTAAAAAAATTATTTTCCCACCATATTCTTAGAGATTATGATTCACGAGAATAAAAAATTTCACCAAATGCCCCCTAAAAATACTCTAATGAATTCAAAGAGACTAAAAAAAAAAAGTCTCGATTATGATATTCACATGGTCATCATGATTCATGGACAACACGATTAGCATAGGAACAAATCAACGGTTAATAATTTAAATAATTATTGTCTCTTTTTTTTATTTGCATTTTATAAACAGTAACATTGATATTATGTTTATGTTAATCTGTGAAGTACCGACACTTCAAAATTCATGACGTGTTGTGTCCGACACTTCTCGACACTCACCGACACTCTGACACTTCCCGACACTCCAATACTCGTTGCAAAGACTCAAAAAAGGTTCAAAGGTTACATTGCGTTGCATTTTAAGTTCCAAATATTAGATTCGTTGGATTCCGATTACTATTTTATTGAGTTTAATATAAACATTTGGAATATCTTATATTTCTTTGCAAAATTGTTAGGTATTATATGTTTAGCTTTATTTTTTTGTTAAATTATTGAATATTAAATATAATATATACTACACAAATTAAAAATATTATATAATATTAAAACGTGTCCTAACATATCAAAATTTAATATTTTTTAAAATTAACGCGTCGAAATATCGTGTCGTGTCATATCTCATGTTCCGTGTCGGTGCACCATAGATGTTAACGACACATGAGAAAGGTTTATTAAAAATATTTTTTACAATTCGACATTCATGATAGTGTGGTTAATGTTTGCCATCCTGACATGTACTTGTATGCCCCAATGGTTATGCGCATGTCCTGATAACAGAACGCCCCTGCCACAAGTCCAGGCGCACGCAACATCGATGGATAGCGTTTTCGTTGAAAGCCTTAAAATCAGGCACCGCTCACTGCAGGTGAGTTCCGAGGCAAAAAAATCTTTTGCCAGTAATAAAACCAAGATCTGAAAATTATTTTCATGCCCACTTCTTTTTATTAGAAAAATATTTCTGATATAGATAAGTTATCTGAATTTACTTCCAAAATGATTTTATTTTATGATTGAAACATTTAAAAATTATAATTATAAAAACTATAATATCCCTGAAATAAATTAAAATTATAAAAACATCATAATTTTCGCCCCAAAACGACGTCGTACTAAGGGGAAACTTCTTTTTATATGTATACAAAAAAAAGGAAAAGTGTTTGTCATTTTAAATGACATAACACTCTGTCCTTTTAAGAGAGAGACAGATACAGAAAAAAAAAATTATTTGAATTTTAAATTAAAAAAATCACCCGCTTTCTCTCCCATGATTTCCATTTTCATGTGTCTATCTCTCTCTTAAAATGACGTAACTTAAGCCATTTAAAATGACAAACACCAGACCCAAAAAAAAAAGCAAAAATAAGACACTCTGTGTTGCACAATACATGTGTCAAACTGGCCCACTTCACATCAAGGCCTAACCAGCCCAGTTGAAACGAAACTTCCCTTCCAAGTAAAGGCTACTACTTCTAAAAAGCAAGAGGGTCACGCGCAATGAAAACGGTTCAGTTCTCACTGCTTGCTTTTCTTACTCCACACTCCGAATCTTGATTTATTAATATTTTTGAGACAAAAAGCCATTGATAGGAGAATCCACAATTGGTTAAAATTTATGAACAAACAAATAATGCTTTATCATTACATGGCACCACCTCACGTTAAATATAATGGTAAAACGAAAAATAAAAATACATACAAATGTGTGGAAAAAAAAACAATAATCAAATAAATGGTACTGAGATTATACATTATATCATCCATGAAAAAGGAATATTTAAGAAACTTCAATAAAAATAAACGGTGACGATAAACTGTAAGATGAATATAAGCAAATTATGCAGTTTGTTCTTAAATGCGTAAATAGCAGATACAAATCAAATCCAGATGCCACCGCTTCTTGGGGGACGCAAAAGCAACTTTAATTTATTCCAGCAAGGTAAGGATATCTTCAATAAATCTGGAACCGTTCCATTTTCCAATTTAAGAGTAAATAATTACGTTAACAACTGTCACTAGTTTTGCTATTAATCAAATATTACCTAGAAGGATAGTGATGGGCACGCATAAAAAGATTAAAGAAAAAGATCAAGGAAATGCAAACAATCATTAAACGAAAATTCATTTCATTATTACTTATAGTACTTGGAGGGACAGATTGTAATCAGATGTAAGCAATTTCCTCATATGATTACATTGAGATCCAATAATAGGCAAGGTTGTAATCCTATGCAAATCCGATCCAGCCTTCTTGGTAATTGCTTTTTCAACTTCCCAAATTTCTATTTTTTTTATTAACCAAAAAAAATAAAAAAGGAGGGGCAAAAATTTACCCATCCACCGCTTTTGCCTTTCCAAGGCATCCAAAAGGAACACACATTGTTACTGTTATCGCTATCACTTGCTACCGTCTGCTACTGCAGGCACCTTAAGCTTTTTCCAGAGGCTCCCAAATTATTTTTTACACCTAACATACTAATAAAAAAAAACACTATTTTCTTTACCCACACTAAACCAAAAAAGAACCCCTAATTTTTTCTTCCTCCCAAACCAAAACAAAATCCTACTGTGTCTTCCATATATTACCATTAACCTGTTGAATAAAACTAAAAACTGTCATCCATTTCCCCCATACATCAAAAGTCCCTACTTCCTATCCCAAAAACAACAACCCTATTCCCATTTAGAACAACCCAAAACATAAAACTAGTAACCATAGATCAATAAGTCCATTCCTGAGGCAGCCGAATCTCATGGTACACCGGTGGCTGCTGCTGCTGCTGCTGAGGCTTTAGGTTGCGCTTCTGTTGAGAAAACCCATTATTACTCCTCTTTGGAACAGCAGCTACAGATAAAAAAAAATTCACATATCATAATAAAAAAAAAAAGGTAAAAAACGAAAAATTGACAAGGGAAAAAAAAAACACCAAATCCACATTATTATTTTTTTTATTTACCATTTCCCATGTTTGAAGACCCATTAAAACGAGGCTGCTGATTTTGCAAGTGGCCTCCCACCGTGCCACCACCCAGCTTCAAATTCAACGCATGCGCCACTCTATCAGGAACCAATGCAGTTGAACACGCTGCAATTAAAAACAAAAACAAAAAAATCAAAAACGTGAACAATAGCAATAAAAAGAAATCATGCCAAAAACAAAACAAAACAAGAAAAAAATTCCTTCAAGTATTCACACACCTGATTTTTTCCTTGATTCAGAAGGATTATTAATACAAACGGGTAAAAATACACCGGTTCCGGTGCTTCGCCTTTTACCAGAAGGGTTTCCGAGAAAAACAGCTCTCATGCCAAACCCATTAGCATGTTGCATAGGCCATGCAGGTTGAGACAAACCCATGTTATTACCACGAACGTTGTTGTTCCTTCCTCTCTTTGGCACCATTTGGTTACTTTGCCTCTGCCACACCGAACCATGTTGCTGTTGATGTTGATGTTGCAGTTGCTGCTGCCTCAGCATCTGAAACTAAAAAAGAAAATGAAAAATAAGTAAAACAAAGGAAAAAAAATTAACTAAAATTATAAGTACGCAAAAATGGTAAAGTTGAAGCCCTTACTTGTGCAATCTGCAATTGCTGGTGAGATAGCGCCTGTTGCTGAGCGTAAAACACAGGAGAGGGATTTCCGGTGGCGTTAGGGACAAAACCGTAATTTTCTTTGCTGAGACGCATCCTCTCAACTTCCCCTGCAGCCGCGCGCAGCAGATCCCACGTTGCCCTCTGAGAGTTCAAAACGTTGCCGTTTGGACTCGAACCTTTCCCGCTACTCCCAAACGCGCACAGCGTCGATTGCGGCGAACCAGACACGAACGAACCCTTCGAAAAACAAAAAAGAAAAAAGAAAACATCAAAACTAAAGCTCTTACTATTCAAATGAACATGTGGTTTTCTTGTGTTTGTACCTCAGGTTTTTTTTCAGCAGTGAAGGCATGGTTATGGTGGTTGAGACCGAGTTCGAGGGTTGAGTGAGCCATTCGGCGAGTCAACTCGGCCATGTGTTCTTCCTCGTCACTCTCGGTCTCACTGGAGCCAACCACGGACTCAACAGGTGAACTCAGGTAGGGAAACAGAGCCCTCGAAACGACGTCGAACGCGTCGTCGTTTTTGGAGTTCAAGACAGTGAGTTTGTTCTTATTGTTGACAAACGACGTGTCGTCGTCGGTAAGAAACTGAGGTGGGAGCCAGAACTCGCCATCATCCAAATTCTCAGCCATGAATTCGAATTTGAATTTGGGGTTTGGTTTATGGTTTTTAATAAAACGAAGAGTTTTAAGGGACCCAGCTATGCAAAAAAAAAAAAAGAGAGAAAGAGAAAGAGAGAGTGAAACTAGCAAGGAATGAAGGAGGGATCCGAGGGGCTTTTTGTCGAAACAGAGCATTCCCTTTTGTACACACAGACTGTCTCAAACAAAGTGAAACGGTTTTGGATTTTTTTTTTAATTTTTTTTTTATTTGAGAGAGAGTGAGGGAGAAGAGGTGTGCTTTTTGGTGGTTACACGCGGTGGGGGTAAGGTGGGTACACGCGCTAACCATGCAGCGTGCATTGGATTGGGTCTCTTTTTTTTTCTTCTCTTTTTTACCGTTTTCGTTTTTTGGTTTCTCTCCTTTCATGGGTGAACGTAGTGTTCTAAGCATGTGACAGTGGGACTCGAATCTTCTCTTACTAATCATGATTTCCTTAACCGAAATATCACTCGTTGCAGGCTAATTAATGAAATTAAAGAAAAAACGATGCATTTTTCTTATATTTGATGGTTACCTCTTTTTCAAATTTTGAAATTTTTTATTTGGTTGACATTATTTTATAGAATAAAACAGTTAAAGGTATGTGATGATTAATTTTTGAATAATAAAATTGGAATAACTGTTATGGATTGTTTGTTTTGAATAAATTTTTAAAAAACTTGCTAACTTCTGTTTTATTTTATAAGTAAGGTAATCACGAATGAAGAATTGTTAATTATTTATTAACTATATAAATAGTATTTAAAAATTGTTAAATATGTTTACCAAAAAAAAAATTGTTAAATATAACAAAATTTCCATTTGGTTAGTCTAATACAAAATTTGTTTTTTATTTAAGATAAAGGAAAGCTCTTTTAAAGTTAAAATAAAATTACATTTAAAATCAAAGAATAAAATTATTATGAATAAAAAATTAACAAAATGAGTCAATTGATTTTAAGTCAAAGTGCCAAAAAAAAGAGTGACAGAGTAAATGATTCAACTTTTAACACTATAATCACACGTTAATAATAAACCAAAAAAGTATATACGCAGCTGGAGTTAACTAGGCAACAAATTTGGTACTAATTATTGGGTTTTTTTTAATTAAAATGGAAAATCAGTTAATCTTTATAATTAATTTTCCAAATTTTTATTTGACCTTTTTTTTTTTTTTTACAATGATGAATTGGTGATCCAATAACCGTTGATGATTCTTTTGGGTATAGAAAGATTTGGAAGGTGGGAAACACCTAGAGAAAGGTGTGAAGGTGAATGAAGCAACAAGTTTGAAAACGAGTAGTGACTCGGCACCACGACGTGACGGTGTTGCCATCCCTCACTCATCCCTCGTTTGCTTAGCGGTTGAAGCATAGTGCAGGCAGCATAGTACTGTTTTATGGGCCCACCCAAAAAGCAACAATAATAAATTATTTTTTATTTAAAAAAAAACTGAAACTTTTTTCAATAATTTTTTTTTTCAAAATTTGGGAATGTGATTTGTCCAGACTCCACCTGGCGGTGCACCTTCGTTATATTGGTTACTATTAATAGAGTAAATATCATTTTTGACCATCAGTAAATTTTACGATATTCTTTTTAGTCCTTAGCAAATAAAAAGACTATTCGTGGTCTTTAAAAAGTTCATAATGGACACATTTAGTTAAAATCGTGGTTTCTTACAAATTCAAAAAAGATCTATATTAATCTCTCAAAAAGATTAAAATGGGTCCACTTTGAATTTCTTAGGAAGCAGGAATAGCATTTTTATTTGTTAGATACTAAAGCGGGCATCGTAAAATTTGCTGATGATCGAAAATGATATTTACTCTTATTAATATGATATGATAATAAGGTAAGGGAGAAAAAGAATATATAAAAATAGATAGTTATAAAATTATCATTTTCAATTTAATTATTGATTATTAAGATTTTCTTAGATGACATTGTCATGTTAAATTATGGGTTCACTTTTTCTGCAGTTACTACAGATAACTTATTTGCAGTAAGCCTAATACGACATCGTTTTGGGACGAAATCATGGTATTTTTGTAATTTTAATTTATTTCAGGGTTATAATAGTCTTTATATTTATAATTTTTTAAAATTTCAATACCAAAACGACGTCGTTTTAGAAATAAATCCAGATAATTTATATGCAGTAACTGCATAAACATTTTTCCATTAAATTATATAGGATTCAATTTTTATTATTTTTTTGGTTTATTTTGTTTACGTAAAATATTTTTAATGTTTTCCTTTCATCTTCTTGGCTAAGCATTCTTTGCTTCAAGTTTTCACATGGTTTGCATGTCTCTTTTTGACTACTTTTGTCATTTTCTTTTTTTATTATGACCTTAATGCCCAAAATAGAAAATAGTACCAAAAAATAAAATTAATTGCAAGGAGATAAATATTTGCTAAAAACAAACAATGGAGGAACGGAGGGGAAAAAAGCAAAATAATTAACATAGAAAAATTTTAAAATTTTTAACCGGAATTGAAAACTCATATGCAACGTGTAATTAAGAAAACACATGCCTCTAATACAAGTCAAACTGTAAATTTAGAAGAAGAAAATAGGCAAGAAAATTTAATCTTTGACCAAGTGATACTTAACAACACATATGCCTCTAATTCAATTCAAATATTAGAATGGATTCACTAATATCACATTACTTCGGATAGAGATGAATCTGTCATGTCAAAAGTCATTAATTAGTTCCGACAACCTTAATTATTCTAGTTTCCTTTTTTCTTATATGTGTACAAATAAATTATTAACTGTTAGGGTATATTTGGCGTACAATTTAAAATAAAATTTAATATAAGACTTAATTAAATTTTAATATTATTCAATATTTGATATAGTATTATATAAAATAATATATTCTATATGATAATATCATCCAGTATTTAGTAATACACGGTACAATATTAGATAGAATAAAAATAAATATTTTTAACAAAAATATCCTTCAATAAAGAATTTATATAATTCTTCTAAATATATCATATGATATTAATTTTTATAAAAATATATTGATTTTATATAAAAATAAAAAATTTCAATATTTTAAAAATTAAAAAATTAATTTTTATTTTAATATATTAATATTGAAATAATATATTAATTCTTGTTAATTAAATTAGTCAGCCATGTTAACACATCAAGATCTTATCAGACGTTATCTTTCCCCCTGAAACATGATTAAGTTATATATCATTTTGATGTATTAAGAAGTTATGTTGTATAAGCTTATACTATATTATATTCATACCAAACAACTTAAAATGTCATAACGTATAGTATAAGCTTATACTATCATCTCATACATCACACCAAATAGACCCTTAGGGTCTGTTTGGTGTGACGTATGGCATGATAGTATAAGCTTATACTATACGTTATGACATTTTCAGTTGTTTGGTGTGATCATCGTATAGTATAAGCTTATATACCATAATCCCTTAATACATCAAAACGATGTATAACTTAATCCGGCCTAAGGGTGAGGGATAAGGCCTGATAAGAGATTGATGTATTAACATCGTTGACCAATGTAATTCTCAAAAATTAATATATTATTTTAATATTAATCTATTAAAATAAAAATTAATTTTTCAATATATTAACTTTTAAAATATTGAATATTTTTATTTTTATAAAAATTAATTTAAATTTTGGACACAATGATCAATAAATTTTTATAAAAATTAATATCATATGATATTTTTTGAAGAATTATATAAATTCTTTATTAAAGGATATTTTTATTAAAATATTTACTTTTATCATATATAGTATTATACAGTGCATTACCAAATACTAGATGATATTAACTTATACAATATATTATTTTATACAATACCGTTCCAAACGCTGGATAGTATTAAAATTCAATCAGGTCTTATACAATCAGATCTTATACTACCAGGCATTATCCTATACTATGCACCAAACATGCCCTTATATAATAAAACTAAATCATTATTTAGAGTAAGATAATCTGTTATTGTACTAAATTTTTTCTAAAAACATTATATTCAATATTGTTTCACACATTTTTGTACGGGGGATATATCTTCTCCTTTCACCGCAAAAATCAACTTTTCTTACTACTCTTAGATCGTAAAATGTGCCCTTTTCGTTTAACTTGGAGGGGCCACTAAATTTCTCTCAACTACAAAATGCTCAATTCTCCGGCCGCAAAAGAGATATAAAATCAGTGTTTTAAAACCCCGCTTCACCTTCGGGTTGACCCGGGTCAACCCTGACCCCTCCCTTCTGAGGGTTGGGGTCACAAGTTGGACCCTATATGCATATCGACCCCTCTGACCCCCAAAATCCGGTCGAGTTTCAGTGACTCCCGGGTCAGAGGGGTCAAAGGGGTCACTGCATGTTTGTTTGTTTTTTTTTAAAATTTCATGAAACAATATTGTTTTATTAAAAAAATAAAATAAAAATGTTTGTAAACCAAAATCTAATCGTTCTCTTATCTCCTAGTGACCTAGACGTTTTCAATCTTCACCTCGCTGCCGTGAATCTTTTAAAAAAGATAAGAATTTTACCTATTCAAATCAAATCCTTACGACTGTCGATGTGAAACAAAAACTCATTCTTACTTCTTTTAAATTTTCCTTTACCAGAGACCTTCTCAAAAGAGGCAGAACCGGGTCAGCGTAGTGACCCCATTAAAATATGAGTTTTATACTTTGGTATCTTGATATCTTAATTAGGTTGTGTAATATTGACTTATGGTAGTAATTGGTGAATTATGTTAAGTATATTTTGAATATTTGATGATTGGTGGTTTTTTTTAATATTTTCATATAGGATATATATATATTTATATTTTTTTTAATATATAAAACCGGGTCAGCGTACTGACCCTGTGACCCCCCGGCTGAACCCGTGACCCCTGACCTCGGTCGGGTCGATGAGCGGGCCGGGTTTTTAAACACTGTGTAAAACCTCTTTTTATGTTGTATAATCTTAGCTGCTTATATTATTAAAATACTTACTTTCAATTTGTTTTACATATTAATTTTTAGGGATTTTTATTTTTTATATTGTAAGAAATAATTTTTTTTTGCATATATATAAAAGTATGTGTGGACCATATTTTTTTCTATTTCTTCTCTTCATATGACCCCACACACTTTTATGTATGTATAGGAATTAAAATTATCTCTTATAACATGAGAAACATTAATCCCTAATTTTTTTATCTTAAATGTTTATACTTTCAAATTAATATTTTTTTAAAAAAATTGTATTAAAATTTATTATTTCTTCCTAAATTTCAATTATTTTTCTTAATGTTATTAAACTCGGCTCGACCGGCCAAGTCGACCCAAAACCTAGTGAATGAGTGATCTAACTGGTTCGAGTCAAGTAATAGACCGACCATGTACCAGAATCGATGAAAATCGATTAGAATCGGGCTATTTTTATCAAAAACAGTGACCCAATCAGGTAAAAAAAAATTCAGCGGGTCATGCATTTAAAAAAAAATATTCACAATATTTTAAAAAATAATAACTCTTCCCAAACGAAACCCTTACGCACAATTGTTGATTCCATGACTTGCTCCAACACTTCCCTTCTTCAATCACTGGTTCACATCCTTTATTTACTCCATAATGCCATTAAATCTGAATTCGAGTCTCTACACCTTACTGCCTTGAGGATCACTTCCAACCACAATAATATCTCTTTAGTCTCATCCTTGTTCCAAGACCATCAATTTCTTTGTATTATTTACAAACACCATTTCAATGTTTAGAACCGGGTGTGTTCATGTTTTTCATTTTTTTTATTTTCTTTGTTTTTATGTAGAAAGATTTCAAATTTCATTCTAAAAATAAAGTCCTTAATAAACAATTTTTTTGGTGTGTCTTGTCTTGAATCATAGAAGATCCAATTGTGTAAAATATTCATTTTAAAAACTCCAAATTCCCAGGTGTAGATTTATCTAGCCAAGATGATCATACTAGAAATTGTTTGCATAGCATTAGTGTGTCTTGAATCGAAACTGGTTTACAACGTCTCAAGTTCAGCACAGTTGTAGAATTTGACGTGTAAGATACATAATAAAATTTAACAATTTTCTTATGGAAATTGATATGAAATTACTTTGTTGTTGATTCTACATTGAATTTTTAAGTATAAAATATAGATTTGCTTATACTTACTTGGGTCAACCAATTTGACTCGTAACTCACCGGTTCGATCAGTGACCAATAACATGTTATCCCGACCAAGTCAATGATCGCGTTTAATAACATTGGTTTTACTTCAACTTTTATATATCAAATTAAAATATATTATCTTAAAAATAATTTTATCTTTTAATTTAATTTTTCTTGAGAAGTAACACGTGCCATTCTTAACTTTTTTCTTTTAAATTTTAAATTTTAATTCTGTTGAATTAATCACTTATATCTTGGTTATAATTTTAATTTTTCTTCCTGTAACTGATATTTTTTTTTTAAATCTGAATTATTTATGTTTATACTTTTTATAATCTTAAACATTTTTTCTATTAAATAGTTTAAATTTGTACTTTTAAACTTTGCCTAAATTTAAATTGCACATTTAATACACGAGAACCGTGTTATTAAACTCAACGCGGGTATCGACCCGGTTGGGTTACTGGGTCACTGATCGGATCGATGGGTCACTGGTTGGACCGGTTGACCTGGATATATAAAATATATATAAATATGAACATATAAATTTAATTATATTCTTCATATTTAAAATGAGTTAAACAATGTTCACTAAATAAGCTCAAAAATTACTCAATTACCCTTTTACAAGCTCATAAAGCACAAATAGAGTTGTTGTGTAATTGGTGAGTGCATCCTTGGACAAGCACTATAGGCTAAATAGGGTGATTTGATTGTTTGATTCTTTGGTCAATCGGAACGTGGACTTTCCTTAAGGATTTCATCCATTGAAGGATAGCCTTTAGAAGTCTGATACTCTTGGGAGGCATCCCACCGGAGTTATCATTGTGCTTTGGGAGCACAGATCCATGATGTACTGCGGTGCGCGGATCCTAATGTACTTGGTACATATTTACAATCATTTTTATTCGCCTCAAGATATATGTTATTTTTATGTCGTGTGTACTAAATTTTCATGCAGGAAATAAACTCATGTGTGGTGAAATTCTCCAAGAATCTTGAGTTTATTGAGATGTTTATCTAATCCCGTTTGGGGATCATATTTCAGGAGCTCCAGTTGAAGGAGGTGGGACCTTACTGGGTAAGAAGCTCATATAGAGTTAGAGACTCTTATGTTATGGGAGACCTAATTATGTTGCTTTATATGTATTGAGGATACATGTTGCCTTAGTAAAATATATATATATTTTGGGAGATAAACATGTATAGTTTGGATTATAGTTTGTAATTATAGCATGATGCTAGACTTTGATTTTGAGAAGCTTGTTAAGATTAATTGAAAGTCCTATGGTGCATGATGTATGTAATTACATAGGGTGGATAACATATTTTGTAAGCCTATGTTTAAAGGATAAGTGTTATGCTTATAACCTTGTAATGTAATTATAAGACCATAAAGATTTCCATGTATAAGACTAAGGGATAGTCTAACATTCATTATGTGTGAATGATGCATGTTGATATTGTAACTTGAATTATGATTACGTAAGATGAACATATGTATTTAGCCATCTTTCTATTTATGGAATTTCCATTGGTGGGAAAGGTTGGTAGTGTGAGGCATTAACTTGATAATGTTCTCTTTTCATGTATAAGAAAATATATGTGAAATTGTCTATTAGGTAATGAGAAAGTAGCGAGGCAATCTTTGATGTCAAAATATAGTAGGAGGTTATCCATTTTGACATTTAAAGCCTACTTGCTGACTTGCTTGCTGAAACGAGCAGTCTAGCGAGCAAATTTGAAAGATGGCAATAGCTATTGCATGGCCATTGTCTTGAAAAATAATTGCTCACTGACTTGCTCGCTGGAGCGAGCAATATAGCGAGCAAATACAAAATATGTTGTTGTTTAGCTAATGTCTGGGAATTAATCTACGCATTGACTTGCTCGCTATAACGAGCAGTTCAACAAGCAAAATATTGTTTGTCGTTCAAAATTCTATAGAAACAAAGAGTGAAGTATCTTATAAATGAATGATGTATGAGCATCAATTAAGTAAGATAATGGGATAATTGTATAATATACTACAATACATGAGGAAAGAAAAAATTTATTCACATATTTACGTAAGTGTAATTGTGATACCATAAGTTAAGTTTTCGCGTTATTAATTAATTATGTTGCGCTTAGTATCATATGCATGATAATACATTAGTTGCAGACGAGGTGTTACATGTAACACCTAAAATTAATTAAATATAATACACCTTATATAAACCAGTCCAAAAACCATAGATTGTGTAGTTTAAGTGAACGAGTGTAAGTGTGGAGAGTTAAGAATGGAAGAACAATAATTACCGCTACAAATTTTGATATCTTCCTCAAAATTCAATACAAGTTTTCAAGAATAGTTATGCACAATAAACTTGAATATGTCACTATCATGTGTAGCTGTGCTTTCCATCTTTATATCCACATATCCCTTAATCTACAAGCTTCGACACACAAGGTCCGTGTAACGAGTGCAAAAGTATCCAGTCGAGTTTATAACAATTCAAAACATGGAAGTCGGCACTTTATAGGCAAAAATAATAGGAAAAAAATGAAGAAAAAAAATACTTACAAAGATTTTTAATGTGAAAAACCTCCTTAATATAAGGGGGCGTTTGGTTGAGGAGAAATTTTTTGAATACTAGGGAAATGTAATTGATAGGGAAATAGTTGGAAAGTGAGTTTGGTAGGAAAATGTAAAAAAAGTTGTTTGGTTAGAAAAAAATTTACTGGGCAAATTAGGTAAGATTTATAAAGTCTATGTTTGGTTTGAGGTAAAATATAGATGGGAAAATAAGTTACAATTACAAAAATATCCCTGTTTTTAAAAATTTTGGGAAAATAAAAAAATTGTAAATGGGAAAATTTTGGTGTGTGTTCTCTTTTATTTCGATGACTCATATTTCCAACAGTCTCAGAGAACCCTCTGTTTCCGGTGGCCCTTGGAGTTTCCACTTCAGTGCTTCCACAAGGCAAACCTAGGCATAGCTCTTTCTCCTTGAGGTTCAAATCATGCTCCTTCCCCAGCAAAGTTGCCATTTTTGGCTTGTCAATAAATTACACAGCCTCAGCAACAGATACTTAAATAAACGAAGCTATTTTTATTTTATGTTTTGTTTTCTTTTATTTCTCTCTAAAAGTGTTTCTCCTTATGGCTTGGTTATCCCTGACTACATTGTCCTCTGTTTCTCATAGCTCCACTTCATCTTCCAAAAGATTCACTTCTTGATACAAGATTGTACTGTCGATGGTTCTCGTTTATTCATGCTAATAGGAGGGTAGGCTTGTCATTAGATTCTTGCCTATTGTGATGATTTAGGTAGATAACATATAATACCACATTGCAAATGGGAAAATTTTGCTGGCTATTTTCATCAGATGTCTATGCAAATGGTTAAGGTGGCTTTTCTGTTTAGGTAGACATATTTTCAAAATGCTTAAACCAAACATGACACTCAATAATCCCACTTCTCAGATGTCTATGTATCTCATCAGAATCCCTAAACCACACACACTCTAAGGAGTAAAAATCACGAGACCTAATTCAAAAAAAATATGTACTGCTTAAAGTAGGATTACAAGAAGTTCTTCCGGATTACATTAAATTTCTCACCCTCTTTTTAGAATGGAATACAAGATTTATCTTTTAAAGGAGGAATACTCTCTCTTTTTAAGAAGAAAAATTCTAACACTTATAAGCATTTCTTTCTATCTTTTCTCTCTCTATCATTTTTTTTTATTTCTTCCCAAATTATAAATAAGGTAAACACTTTCTTGTATGCTCTTAAATATTAGGAACCATTCTCGAGATATGGAGACACACACAAATAATGACAAGCAGCCAAATTATTTAAGGAGGAACAAATTGGACATAACAAAACAAAATGGTGAAAACATTGACAATTTGTAATATACGTGCATGGGAGAGATAAACCCAATTCAAATATCCAGTTTTTTTTTGTAAGCAAATATCCAGTTTCTACATTCAAATAAAATAGAAACACACGCACTATTCAATTATGAAAAAGTAGTCAAGAAAATGAACCTAAGTGCATTTAGATGAGTGGGTGTAATATATATTTCAAGTGCACTAGCAAAAGTCTTCCATACAGAAAAAAAAAGATATAGGTAGGAGGAAAGCAATTATGTATTTTTGTTAATTTGCTCTAATATGCAATACTTTAAAGAGTCACATGTATCGAGTTGTCTCCTTTTTCTATTTGCCTCCGTTAAATATAGTTTTTTGCAATTTTTTTATTCATGCTGACAAAATAGGAAGGAAAAAAAAAAAAAAAAAAACTGAAACCTGATTACTCAACTTGAACCAGCTAGATTTTTGAGGGGCTAGTTAAGTTCAAGTTAAATATTTTTTTTAATTGTTACCAAAAAAAAATTAATTAAATTTGACAAAATTCAACGTAAAAAATAAAATAACGGACATGGAAAGCGCCCCCCACCCCCAAAAGAAAAATTAAAATTAAAAAAAGTAAATCAAAAGGAAAAAACAAACTCAAGACAAAAAAGAAATAAAAAAATAAAACCAAATATGTGTTGGAACCTTACAAAATTAATTTTTTTATTGTTTGTCTTATTTTTTTCCCTATTTCTTGTGACAATGACAGAAAAAATTAAAAGTGAAAAGAAAAATAAAAAATAGAAGAAAAAAGAACAAATATATCTAAATCATTAAAAAATTAAGGAAAAAAAATTAAAATACAAAAATCAAATCAAATATGTTAGAAACTTACTGATTTATTTTTCTTCTATTTCATTTTTATCTCCAGTATATTTTTTCTTTTTGACTAATACCATTTTCATTTTTTTTATTTTTTAGTCTTTTCTGTCATTATAGTAAGTTTTCAATATATATGAATTTTTTTGTACTCGGTCTTTTTTCTTTCTTTTTGATTTAGATATATTTAATCTTTTTCTTTTTCTTTTATTTTTTTACTTTTAATGTTTTACGTGAATTTTATAAATTTCTAATATATTTAATTTTATTTTTTTGTCATCGTTGTTTTTTTTCTAAGAGGAGTAAAATTGGTAGATTAGTTAAATTTATAATACTATTAAGGATGGGATTGGACCGAAAAAATTATATATAGAGGATAAATGATTGAAAAAGCATGAGTATAAGAAATTTAAAGCAAAATCACAGGGAGATTTGAACCTTTTCCTTTAAAACATAAATATATTCCTAAAGATATTTTTATCTTATTCAAAATTTAATAGATATTCCTACAACTTTCATAAGTATCCAAGACTTGAATCTAATATTTGCACAGTTCAATATTGCTCGGAAGCAAAAACCACGAAATTCTGTGATGCCGAAAGGAACAATGTAAGTCCCCTAATTGACCCATAATTGGAGATACAAACTCAATTGTGTATGATGGCATTGGAAAGCTAATATAATAATAAAAAGGACACAATCAACTAAATAACAAAATATAATTCTTATTTTTTCGTTTCTTTTTTTATATTATTATACTAATTTATAATAAAGTGTTAATTTTAAATTTAAAAAAATAAAAAATTAATAAATGTATGTTAAAAGGTACATAACAAAATGAATAACAATTCAAACTTGAATTTATATTTTTAAGACAAAATGAGACTAAAAAGTAAATTTTTTTTTTGGTAAACACTTTTGTTAGTTATGTAAGAACGATCAACGATGACAGTTTTACTTAGATTTTTATTTTGTTATTCAACGATAACAGTATTTTATCGTACTTGTTTGAATTTTTTTTTTATTCAAGTCGATCAACGATGACAGTTTTAATTAGATTTTTATTTTGTTATTCAACGATGACAGTATTTTAGCGTACTTGTTTGAATATTTTTTTTTATTCAAGTCGGTTCGGTTCTAAACAATGTCGCAACAAATTTATTATCATTTGAATTAATGGTTATTAGTTTTTTTAATTCTTTTTTATATAAAATTATAAGCATATTACATGATTTCAGTAAAACTGAAAATATATATTAATATATCAAAATATGATTAATATTATAAATTTTCTATCCACAAATAATTTATTGACCAGGACATTGTCTTTAATTAGTAAATATTTTAGTTTGTTTAACACCTTGCACATATAATAAAGAGTCTGGATCTTTTAATAAGAGATTTTGAGTTCAAATTCTGAGAATGAAAAAAAATTTGAGAGAACCACTCCTTTAATAAAGTCCAATAAGTGGTCTGTAATCTGAAAGATGAATCGGTTGGAAACTAAAAAAAACCCCAAATTTTACATGTATATCTTCATTAAAAGTTAAAAGAATTTTTGTTTGGTTTCCATTGTCTCGTACCCTACACGTGCATTAGGAGTAAATTTAGCCGGCATAAAAGCTAAGATCGCCAATTAATTAGTCCTACCTCGATATAGATTCGAGATTTTTTGTGATACATGATTGATAAGATATCTTAACTCTAGGAATTGATTTCAAGGGATAATATAGTTCAAAAACAATTTTACAGGAAATGATGTGTAAATAATATATAATGTTATTTATAATCATAAAATTCTAATTTAATATATTTTCATAAATGTTAAATATTATGTGACATTAAATATTATTTTAAATAAAATAGTATGTAACTCTCTATATATTAATATTTTTTTTTTTGGATTATACGTTAATTATTTGAGCAAATTATATATATAATTTTTAATCAATTATGAAATAAAAAAAATTTAGATAGGAATGTTGACTTATATATAATTATTTTTTGTTTCGAAAAATTGTTTGAGATATTTTGGTCAAATAGGAATATCACTTTATTTTTCTTTAGATCATGGTTATTATCATACTAAATTGTTTTCAATTTTAAAGATTTACACTTACAGACCTTCCTTTTTTATTTATAAAAAGAAATGTTGCAAGATTCAAGCATAAAATAAGAAAACTATGTGTAACTTTTCACATAAATAAGAAGGATAGGTGTTAAAATAATATATTATAAAATAAGAGGTACAAGTGTTTTTTTTCTTGAATTAAAAAAATATCAAGTATAATAAACTCTAATATTAAGAGAAACAAGCACTACTACCACCATATAAATTCCTTTGTGTAGAAGTATAAAGAAAAAGTACATAGATTTGTTTTATATTCTTTTTGCTACAACTTTTGGAACTTTGGCGCCGAAAGAGAATGAGTGTTATCCGTCGTTCTCATTCTATTTTGACCATTTCGTTATTATTTTTGCTTTTGTTTTGTTTCTCATAATGTTACCAAAACCAAAACTCCTTTTTTCTTTTTCTTCAGTCAACTAATTTCTATGCAATTGTCGTTTGCCAGTGACCAAAAATAATCTGTGCCCGTGATTTAGCAAATTGGTAGTTTGCCACCTACAATTCAATTTCTAAAAAAGTAACAGAAATAGTTCTCTAGTTATATGAAGAGATATCATTGTCAAAGAGTTCATGTCTGAATATTAATTTTTCTTTTGAAATAGTTTAATTCTTCCTACCAATTTAGGCAAACAATTATTAACATCCAACCAAATTTTTTAAAAACGGTAACTTCATCATTCAGGAATCAAACTAAAGTAATCGTACGTGAGTGCCTAAAAAAAGTAAAGAGTTACTCTCATGTGAAACTGAAACCAGTCAATACTTCAAGCCTAAGCATACATCTTATTGCTTCTTGCTCCCATTAAATAGGAGAAAGGAAAAAATGCTTTAGGCCGTCGAATTCTAGAATAAAAAACTTTAATATATGTATACCAATTGCGCAGTGTTTAAATTCCTAATCTTTGTATTGATCTTTATTCAAAACGAAGTTGTATTGATATGTAAGATTATATATCCACAGACCACAGTTAGTAACATAATAATGATTCCATTTTTCAATTTCTTCTATGCAACGGAATTGATTTGGATCGGTTTATATGCCTAATCAATGAAGGGCCCAAAAGGCCCAGGACCATTACTTATAGGGGAAGAAAACACGATCATCCAACGTATCCTGACAGGCACATGCACATGCTTGTAACTATATCTACAAGGTATAGCCTTATATTAGGCAGCTAGCATACTGTTCATCGATAAAATTAAGAGTAAAATCTCTTTTGGGCTCCTAACAAAAAACATGATTCTCATTTTGGCTCTTATAAAAAAAATTAGTCTTGAGATCCCCAAGAAAGACAAAGTGGACTCACGTTAGTTTTTCCGTTACTCAGAATCCCACGGCGTTACTAACGTCGTTGATGTGTCACTGATGTGCCTTCAGCATATAGGTATTTCAGGGCAAAAAGAACAAGGATTTGACAGTAATTCAATGATAAAAAGTAGCATTTTTAATGAATCCTTGATAAGTTTCCTTCAGGCACACTTTCACTATGTTTGTATGTTTTTACAGGAGAAAAACATGAAAGAAAGCTGGGTTTCGAACCACTAATTCACGCGATTAGCATGAAGATGGCGCGGATCGCGCCACAAGATAGGAAGAAGGGTCAGAAACCACTGTAATTCGCGCTAATGGCGCGGTGTTCACACTAACCGCGCCAGAAAGGAGCTATCCACTGGTTCACCACGCGATTAGCGTGGATATGGCGCTAATCGCGCGGCTTCGTGCTGATTGTTTCCTGAATTGTGATTTGGACGAAAACAGAAATAAAATTCAAATCTTTTGGGAAGATTGTGACCTGATTTAGCCATTGGCTATAAAAAGGAGTCAGAAACCTAATGAAAAAACTTTTGCATGAAGAGAAAATGACGAAGGCAGAACGCGGAGCAAGCTTCTTCTCCAAATTTTCTGGTTATTAGTTTCTTTTATGAATTCTTTTCTACACATTGAATTGTCAGACATGAACATGTCTGGCTAGTCTTTTATTATTGTGGTAAGGGTCACAACCCCTGATGTGAACCCCTTGTAGTTTGGTTAATTTTTATATTTAATTATTTCAATTGCATTTATTTTATCCTGTTCTTCATCTTATAATTCTTCTAGAATTGATCACTCTTTTGGGATTGCGAGGGATAGGATTTTCAATAGGAATATTAAAATTCTAGTTCCTGACAGAGTAAAATAACAATTCATGTATACACTAGGAATAGGGTACATGAATTGCAAATGTGGAAAATTCACTGGTTTAAATGATTAACTTGAAAAAAGATTTCTAAGGGATTAGGATTCTAATAGGTTAATAAAGTTAAGATCACTAAGGAATTAGGAACTAATCAATTGATAGATGGTGAATTGTTTGATCAATGGGTAATTAAATGTAAACATTAATTAATATTACAAGGTGAGGATCAGAAAGGTGTTGACGTCTTTTACCGCAATATTCTTTTACATACTTTCTCAATCTTAATCTGTCATTCTCAAGTTTTCAAAAACATCTTTGAATTATTCACAATTCTTGAATTATTCTCAATTTTTACAATCACAAATATTCTCAAACAAACTTTTATTTATCCAACAAGAAAGGAATAGTTAAAATAATTTCGGTGCCTCAATCCTCGTGGAGACGATCTCTACTTACTCTTTTATTACTTGGTACGATCGGTGCACTTGCCAATTTTACGCAACAGTCATGTTAACCAGACAACACCGATCCAATTCGAGCAGAGCTGATCGGCCGAACAGCGACAGCGGCGCGCTCCCGCATGTATGGTGGACCAAAGGCCACCTAGCTCCTCTCCCCTCCACAAAAGTGTAGTGCCTCAAGGGCAATTTAAGAGTGTGAGGTGGGAGCTTATAAACTCTCTCACCTATTATTAGTTGTCTAATGTGGAACTTCTTAAAACTCACACACCCCCTCAACTTACCTCTTTTCTTTTCTTCCTTACCCATAGTGTATATATATATATATATATATATATATATATATATATATATATATATATATATAGGTCAGGATCATTTTACACCAGTGTAAGTTACACTCTTAATTTTATCCGTTGATTTCACTTATATCTAAGGGCTCTAATTTTTTAGTAAAGTGACTCATTAGATACAAGTGGATCAATGGTCAAGATTGAGTGTAAGACTTCTAACTCTTACACCGGTGTAAGAATATCTTACCCCTATATATATATATATATATATATATATATATATATATATATATATATATATATATTCCAACACAACTCACATTCCACACAACTCACGTTCCACGGAATAATAAAAACGTTATCATATAGGATATCAGTTCCACGTTGTTGCAGAAACCAATTCAAGTTAGCACAGTCCTTTCCCCCTCAACATTGTAATTTAGGGTTTACTGAATATTCTGTGTGTTCTTTGTAATTTAGGGTGAGAAGATGAATGTTTATTCTGAGATGGAGAGCTCAAGCCTTTGCAGTTCAATTGGGCCAAAGAAGGACTGCTTCTCCAAGGTGTAAATGCGGGAGGTAAGTGTTGTATACACCTCCAAAACTCATAGAAACTCAAACAGAGCATTATTTAGGTGTCTCAATTCAAGGTAAGCAATTTACAGACAACTATACACATTATTTATTTGTCAGTTAGGTTCATTTGATTTTATTTAAGTTGAATGTTATTATGAGTTTGGTTTCATTTGGTGCTAGGATAAAAAGTCATATTGTTATTTTTTTTAGATGGATAGATGATGCCTCAAATGAGACGATAGAGCTAGAAGAATGGAGAATTAATAAACTGGAGTTGAATGTAGATGAAATGAGATTCAAGTTGACCTATGTCGAAATGAAGCTGAATGATAAATTGCAGATTAAGGTGAATGAGCAGCAAATGAAGGTTAATGAGTACCAAATAAAGATTAATGAGCTATCAATGAAGATGCTTGCAGAGTTTGACAAGGTGGAGAAGGAAACTAAGCATATAGGTAGGTGTGCTAGGGTGTTAATTTCAAGATAGAGCACAGTTCTTACAAGTGCACTGTTTTATTTTCCCAATAGAACACACATACATATAAGTTTGCTAAATGAATACTAAATCATTAATGTGACATTCACCTTACGTATTGACCCAAAAATTATTTAAACAATGAATTAAGATAATTGAGTCACCATCAATTTTATTTAAATTGAATCTTTTTAAAACAAATTATTTAACAAATTGATCTTAAAATATTAAAGATCATTGTTCGGGAGTCTAATTATACACAAGAAATAGTGCAAATTTAATCGCATTACACCCTTGATGCATGAATTTAAAAATGATTATCTTAAGTTAATTGTGCAAATTATCAAAAAAAATTAAAAATATTTTCTCTATTCCTTAGAAGATATACACGATTCTTTAAAAAGAATTAAAACTGAATTATGAAACTTTTATTTCGGCTTGACGGTGAAAAACTCATTCTATCTTATTCTCTAGTTCAATAAGAAGATGTTTTCTTCATAAAACATATATATGTGTTGATTAATTTTAATTTTAAAAATATTTTGAAAGAATTTTCTTTCTTAATTGAATTAGATAGTTTCATATCATCATGTTCTCGCAACCAAAATGACCTAAATAAAATCATGTTGCAACTCATTTAAGGGTTTGCTTTTTCTGCAGTTACTGCAGATAATTATCTGCAGTAAGCCCAATACGACGTCGTTTTGGGGCGGAAATCATGGTATTTTTGTAATTTTAATTTATTTCAGAGTTATAATAGTCTTTATATTTATAATTTTTTAAGATTTCAATCCCAAAACGACGTCGTTTTGGGAATAAATGCAGATAACTTATCTGCATTAACTGCAGAAACATTTTTCCCCTCGTGGGTTCGCTTTTTCTGCAGTTACTGCAGATAATTATCTGCAGTAAGCCCAATACGACGTCGTTTTGGGGGCGGAAATCATGGTATTTTTGTAATTTTAATTTATTTCAGAGTTATAATAGTCTTTATATTTATAATTTTTTAAGATTTCAATCCCAAAACGACGTCGTTTTGGGAATAAATACAGATAACTTTTCTGCATTAACTGCAGAAATATTTTTCCCCTCATTTAATCATTGAAAGCAAAACTAGTTTTTGACATTATTTTAAAAAAGACAAAGAACAACTTCTATTTTTTTTTTTTGGATTACAAGTATACTCATGAGATTAATATAAAATGACACTGTATAAAAATCATGAGTAAAATTACAACTAAAATGACACTATATAAAAATCATGAGATTAATAAGTTAAAGCGACTCAATTAACCCCTCTTTTTATTAAAAATTCAATCAATTGTTAAAATTAATACGAAATAAACACATTTAAATAAGATTGGGCCATCAACATTCTTACAGCTAAAATGACCCTTAGTAAAAACTATGAGATTAACAAACTATCATGACTAAATTAATCCTTTTTACTATTAAAAAATTAAATTTTAAAATGAATAAAAAATGATAAAAATTTAAAGAAATATAAATTATCAAGTTGTCATATCTAAAATGACCGAAGTAAAAATAATGAGATTAATAAGTCATCACTGCTAAATTAATTTCCATCAAATTAATATAAAATACATACAACAATATAAGAAGATTCTTAATTTATCAACATATAAAATAAAACAAATAAAGAAAAGATAAAAACCATAAATGCATAAAATAAAATAATTATTAACTTAAAAAAGGTGAGTAAAGTTATTTCCAAGGTGACAAAACTTCATGTATGGAGCTCAAGTATCTTTTTTTTTACTATGACACAAAATTAGTATTAAGCTCAAGTGTCTTTTCAACTCTTTAAAGAGTTTTAGATGCTAAAACACATTAGGAGGGGCTCCTTATATAGAAGGGAAGGGAGGAGGAAGAGGAGACAAGATATCTGAAATATAGGACTTGAAAGATAAGTATACAATTTCTACTAGATATGTCAAAAAGGGTTATGCCCATGGGATGACCCCTAAAGCCTTATATTTGGTCGTAACCCATAAAAGGCTTATTAATAGGATTTTTTTTCTAATCTTATCTCCCAAAATCCTATGATTTAGTGACTTGACTTGTGGTTTATCCTCTGATCAAATTTCCTCATTTATCAAAACAACCATTATTTAAAAATAAAATAAAAAACTTAGATAAAAATATATAAATTTATATATTCATAAATATAAAATAAATCATAAATACATAAATATAAAATAAATCATAAATATAATATAATAATAAAAATATACTTTACATATATAATTCTATATAATATACTTAAATAATTTATCGATTCAATATTAGTTTTTAAAATTTTTGTTTGCGACTATTTTAAGTAAAAGATATATTCTTCCATACCGATAATTATTTTTATTCATTCTTATATGCTATTTGCAAAAAAATTAATTATAGAGTTAAAATATATTTATAAATTCACTACTTAAAGATGCATTGCTATCGAAATTTATATAATTTAAAAGAGATAAATTTATATTAAAATTTAAATTTATATTCTCTAAGTCATCAAAATTTGAATTCATCAGTCTAGAATATTCAAAGAATATTATTTTCCTAATAATTAATAATTAAAATGCAACGTAGGGAAAAGTCTTATGGGAAATGATCGTCTGATCATATCTAATTTTAACACGACAATGTCATGTAATGAATTTCAATCACTTATTGTTTAACAAATTAATGAAATATTAATGGCAAAATTTATAAATTAAAAAGAAGAAGTATTCAAATTAATCACTGGCCAACTCATATTAAAATGGGGAGGGATTTTTTTGACTCTAGTGTAAGAATTAGAAATCTTACCCCCCCCCCCCCCCCCCCCCCCACCCCACCCCCACCCCCATTTTAATTGTTGATTTTGTTTATCTAATGATTATAGTTTATTGAGTTATATCAATTAATTAATTATTAATTTTAAATAAATTATAACCGTCAGATTGATGAAAATCAATAGTTAAGATAGAAAATAAGACTTATAAGTCTTACACTGGAGTTAAAAGATCCCTCCCCTATTAAAATTAAATATGAGAGAATACATTCTTATATTTTTTAAATCTTTCTCTTTTTGTATTTAAATAAATAAAAAATAATAAACTCTCTATATTTTTCTTTAAGACTTTATAATTAGTAAGTTTCTTCTGTAAATCTTTATGACTTTATCAAATTTTAAACAGGTTTGTATAATTCTAATTTTTTATTATGATTTATATTTATATTTTATAATTTAACTAAGTTTTCAATTAGATGTTTATTGATTATGAAATTATAATTATGTTCTTTGTTTATACATATAATTAGGTTATTAAAATCTATAATAGAAATACAGAATATCTTCTATAACTATAAATATCCGTTTCTACTTTTAAAAATGTTAAAAGTACAAAAATATTTATATAGAAAATTATATAAATCTTTAGTATTTCTTTATTTGTTGCAACAAAAAAGTCGAGAGGGTTATCCAGAGTCTTGTTTTACAAAGATTTAAAAAAATCAAAATTGCTATATTTTCACTTATATTGAAAGTATTGCCGAATAATAAAAAATCTTCATTGTAAGTATTACTTAATAATATTCCAAGACTTGATAAGAAGGAAGGATTTAATGTTTTTGATATAGAACCAACTATTCAAGGATTATTTGGAACATAATCAAAAAACTTTCTTACATTTTAGTGTTATATTTGTGTGAAAATATTATTTAAAAAAAATTAAATTATGAAAATCAATTTTGTAGAATATTTAAAGAAAGTGTTAAAGGTTTATTTATTAGAAATTTTTTGAAATTGTAATTTTATATGACCAGTAAGTTGGCCCTAACCATAAGGCTTTATGAGGATTTTTGCCTGTGTGAGCCTTTTGATCCTAGCCCATATTTAAGGGAATGAGTTGATCTATTTTGACAGCTGTGCTCTAATTTATACTACCCATGTGGGATTTTAAACTTTCTTTCATCCATTTATTTTCTTTAATGATTTTTGTTATTGTTTTTTGCTATTAACAAAAAGCATGGAACAAAATTAAGTTTTTACACCTAACAAAGGTTAAGCTTTCGGATCAAAATAATTCTTTACCTAGTATTAAGGCCTCTGTGATCAAGTAATCACGAGTTTGATTTTCATCGTCATCATTTTATTAATTAATAAATAATTAAAAATTATGAAATTTCTTAATTAATAAATAATTTTTGTGTGAGGGGTGTGTTAGAAAATTATAAAATCATTAATATAATTTTCACCTAACTTAAACTATTTTTAAAGAAACCTGCCCTTACAATCCTCAACCACTATCGAAAGATAAAAATATTTTTCGGTTTCATGGGAGTATCGAGCACTGGATAGACAAAAATTAAGTAACTCATATATACCATCCCTACTTATTTCCACCATACATATCCCATTCCCCCCTATTTTATAGAGAGTAAGTACTCCAGTGTACGTAGCACAAAAAATGTGCTCAAGAAAGAGACTGAAAATCAAAATAGTACCTCAATCAGTCCAAATATTTCTGACGGGACATTATCGTACGTTTAGATTTCATCCATTCGTTTTTTTTTTGTGTGTGTGTGTTAACACAAGCAACTCTTTTTATGCGGATGCATCCATGCATATTTTGAAGTAATTTCTATTTTTTCAATTTTTTTGCTGTCAAAAGCTTTTAAATCCCATCAAACATAATACAAAATGTGTTATGTAAAAATAAGTATGAAAACAAAACTTTGAATGAATGTGGACAATAAGAAGTTCGCAATTATCCACACACATGCGTTCGGCTTCGGCACCTTTAGAAGTTGGTTTGCGATTTTCAGTTCATACATATGTTAAATAATAAACTAATACGCACGCTCCAAAAAACTATTGAGAGACTAAACTAATGCCAGCTTCGCATTTGGGGAAATTGGCGGCGCATGAAACCCTAGATCACCATATCTTTTTTTCGGAATCTGTTTGCCACCTTAACTTTAAGTTGGTATGGGATAAGCATGGAGTTTTATGTACAAAAACAAAAGAAAACATTATAGAGTGTAGAGTGTTGCTTAACCATGTCCAAATGTCAAACAATTATCTTTAACACGACCATGCATGTGTGGGTAGGCACTACTTGTTCGGTGTATTTGGCCAAACTCAACTAGTTAAAATTAATTCATGTAATTATTTTTAATCTTAATTGTTCGGTGCAATGCATTAGCTACGATGCACAATTCCTACCAAATAGTTTTTTGTTTAATTTGTTGTATTTTAATATGCGAACTAAGTAATTGAATATCTTAGATGTAAACATAACTAAAGTTCAAACATAGGTGGACTTCAAGAATGAAGAGATGATACAGAAATCTCACTCCTTAATAGTTAAATGTTACTATGCTATGATGCACGGACACGACACGCCGACACGTTAATTCTAAAAAATGTCATATTTTGACACGTTGGGACACATTTTGATATTAAATAAATTTTTTAATATATATAATATAATTTATATTTAATACATATAAGAGTCCATAATAAGTCATATAACCAATCAAATATTTAAATTTCATAACGTAAATATAAATATAAATAATTTTTCGTACTTTGTTAATTTTTCATGTCAAATTTCATAATAGAAAAATATTAATTTATAAATTATTTCTTTTATATTTAGTTATAAAAAAAACGTGTCCAAGCGTTGACTGCGTGTCGAAAAAGGTTGACTGCGTGTCGGAAAAATGTGTCGGAACGTGTCGGAGAGTTGACCATGTGTCCCCAAATGTTGACCACGTGTCGGACGCGTGTCCGAGCATGTCGGAACGTGTCTGTGTCGGACAAGTGTCCGACACGTAAATTTTTAAACAACTTGCGTATCCGTGCTTTAGAGTTACTATGTATCAATGGCAGACTTGCTTTGTTGCAGCTTTCTGCACGTGCAGACATGAACTTTGAAATAAATTAGTATTTTTTTACAAAAGGGATAATTAGGTAAGCGTAAAGCTTTTTTTGAGTTGTTAATAAAAAATACGGTTTCCACATTCATCTCTTAAAAAAAAAATAGTCCTGAGGTCCTTGAAAAATTCAAAGTGGACTCATTTAGTTGAAATCATGGTCCTCACAAATTCAAAAAAATCCACATTAGTCCCTCAAAAGGATCAAAATAGGTCCACTTTAAATTTTATAAAGACCACGATACTAATTTTTTTTTATTAGGGATTAAAGTGGAGACTGTATTTTTTGTTAGGGATCCAAAATGGGCTTTACTCATTAGGTAAAGGTGAAATAAAGATGAAAAAATTTCTTCTCAAGTTCTCGTACTTCTCCTCACATCATCGACCGACCATGTTTTTTGAGGTTTGCTTTCAGCTTTTGTGCCTTATTTTAGCTTAAAAAAAGAGGATTGATACTAGGTTTGACATTCTCAAATGAGTTAATCTCTAGAGATGAGGGCTTTCACATATGATTTTGCTTGCCTTCTGTACATGTAGTGTTGACTTTTTTTATTCACCATTATAAATAGAACGATGGTGTATGGATGTACAAGAGTATATTCTCATATTTGTTTTGAAGAATTGGTAAGATTTTTTTTGGAAGGAGAGGAGAGATAAATAATTGGTCAAACTATTGTCTACAGCTTGTTATGGAAGCACCTAGATTCTGAGCTGGGGTTCATAACCTTGTACATAAAGGTTGATTTAAACTTTATTTACAATTTTTTTCAGAGGCGCTGCCCCGAATCCCCAACTAAATATGCACACATATACAGAACTTTCTGGGTCCGCGCTATGTATGTAATCTTATATTCCTAAAACTAAACATCTAAAAATTATTCAGGTATCTTAATATGTACAATAAAATAAAGGAATTCCAAGCTCCTTTAATGTTAATATTGATCGAAGTGTAATGTGCACGAAACCCAAAAACGACCTTATAAGTTTTCTAAAAATTAATTAAATATGATAATTAAAATTGAGACACTCCTATATATTCACCATAAGCAATACCTATGTTAGTCGTCATATATTGTTGGAGAGTTGAAAATCACTCAGGGAAAGTTGAATTCAGACCTTGCTTGACTCAACTTCATTAAAATTTGCTTGCGAGGAATTTGGTGCTCACAAATTTTATTGCTAAGTTTTACTCGGTGAAGTCGGTTCGTCATTCTTACAGCTAGGGAGTAAAATAGTATTTAAATAATTAATGGTTTTGATTTTAATCAAATAAATAAAAAATTCAGTCAACTTGGTAACTCGAATTAACATATAGGAATATATATATATATCAGGCCCAATTAAGTGAATTTGGTTCATTAACTTGGTTTATCTGTATATATATTTTATATATATCATCGATTTAGATTTTGATACGAGTAATAAATTCATAGATGAACTGAAGGAGTCCAATCTATATTAAGCTAAGCTCATTTAATTTATCAAACAAGTCAAATTTTATACTCTCAAAAGTATTTTTTTTCTTACATAATTTACTTGAATAATAATTGTATCTTCTTAAATTATTAGCATCTTTCAAGTTCGACTTATTGCCATCGTTACCCACTCTAAAGATTTTGTTTATGACTGATGTTTTTTAAAACAGAATAGTCTCCCATTTGATTTCTTTTTGTACATTTGATCATAATTGTCATAAATATGTTAGAAATTTTTATAATTATTGAAGGTGGCTGAATTGAACAAGAAGATTCTAATCTGTTAAACATTTCAAGAATATCGGAGCAAGTAAGAAGAAGAAAGATAGCCTTAGAAGAAATCAAGAATTATAAATTCAACAAATAAGCCTAAATATTTTGGTGTTCTAAGTTCATAAAATCCTATGATGTTGATTTCTTACAACACTACTAAAAAAGTCTTAATTTTTGATGGAAAATATTCCATCAAAATTAAAGACAACAATTTTGACAAAAAACGTATTTCGTCGTAGTTTTTGACGGAAATAATATTTCGTCTAGAATTTTCCACAAACATTATATTCCGTCATATTTTTTTGACAAAAACAAATTTCGTCAAAAACTTTAAAAAAAATATATAATAAAATAAATTATATTTATGAACTTTTAGACGAAAATCAGATTCTGTCAAACAAATTTGATGAAAATAACAATCTGTTGAATTTTTTTTATGAAAAATAAATTCCGTCGAAAACCTTATAAAAAAGAAATCATAAAAGAAATTATGAAATTTTCGACAAAATTCTCTTTCCATCAACAATTTTTTATGATAAAATAATCCTGTCGAAAATCCTTATAAAAATAAATAAATTATATTTATGAAATTTTGTTGGAATTCTCTTTTTGTGGACAATTTTCGACGAAAAAATTATTCCATCGAAAACCCTTGTAAAAAATAAATTAAAAAAAATTATATATACGAATTTTTTTGATGAAAAAATAATTCCTTTGAAAATTTTATAAAAGATAAATCATAAAAAAATTTATATTTATGAAGTTTTCGATGGAAATCATTTTCCATCGAAAATTTTTGTTGGAAAATAATTCCATTAAAACTCTTATAAAAAAAATCAAAAAAGAAATTATTTTTATGATCTTTTCGACGGAATTTATTTTTCGTCCAAAATTTTCATCGAAAAAAATAATTCTGTCAAAAACCCTTATAAAAAATCAGTAGAGAAATTATATTTATGAACTTTTTTGACAAAAACCAAATTTCGTTGAAAATTTTCCATGGAAAACGAATTCCATAAAAAATCTTATAAAAAATAAGGAAAAAATGTGTGTCATTTTAAAGGATGTAAAGTTGTGTCATTTTAAGTGAGAAAAAAAGATAGATTATTGAGGGAAGAGAGTGAACAAAAAAAATAAAAGTCGGGTCTCACTTCTTTGTGAGAGTGAAATGATACAAGTTGTATCATTTAAAAGGATAAACATTTTTTTCAAAAAATAAATCATAAAAAATTATATTTATGAAAATTTTGATAGAATTTATTTTTTTTGCGAAAAAATAATTCCGTCGAAAATCCTTATCTCAAGTTGTTAAAAAAATGATACACCTTTTTAATAAATAATAAAATAATGTTTGAGATGTGGTTTAAAAAAATTAAATATTAATCAGAAAAGGCCAACAAGCAGTTTCGAAATATAGAATTAGTTGAGCTGGTTCGTGTGGCTATTGGGTTGGGGTGTGGGGTTTCAAACTTAATTCAACCTCATCCATGTGACCCGCTAACATGCAATCACGAACGCACCCACTACGGTGGGACCCACTTGGCCACGCAGGTTTGTTAGACAAACAGACCAACAGGCCCAGTCAATGTCTTCTTCTAACCCTTCACCATGCACCTCCCGCTACATCGACCACACCCTTTTCGCATGTTGCTTCACCCGTCACTCACTTCCCTTCAAAGGTGCGTGTCTTACACTCCCTTCTCGTGTATATTTATTTAATTCTCCGGAGTCATATCATATATACTTTCATGATTCCATACTTGTATTTTATGATGCACGGATACGAGACACGACATGACACGATATGCTGACACGTTAATTTTAAAAAATGTCATATTTCGATATGTTAGGACACGTTTTGATATTAAATAAATTTTTTAATATGTATAATATAATTTATATTTAATACATATAAGATTTCATAATAAGTTATATGATCAATAAAATATTTAAATTTTATAACATAAATATAAATATAAGTATTTTTTCGTATTTTGTTAATTTTTAATGTCAAATTTCATAACAGAAAAAAATTAATTTATAAATTATTTCTCTTATGTTTAGTTAACAAAATAAAATTAAGATTTTTAAAAAAAATGCGTCCGAGCGTGTCCCCAAATATTAACCGCATGTCGGAACTTGTCGGAAAGTTGACCGCGTGTCAAACACGTATCCGAACGTGTCAAAGCGTATCCGTATCGGACACGTGTCCGACGCAAATTTTAAAAAAATTTGCGTATCCGTACATATGAGCTTGTATTAATGTGGTCGACAAATTTCACCTCGAATCAATTTCAATTTTATAAGCATTTAATATTTTAACAAGGTCACGTGATTTTTCCTTGATAAAATTGATAAATCATTTAAGACAAAAGCTAAGTAACAACAGTAAAATCTCTTACAAATTGGTAATTAACTACCGTTGATTCGTGACTTTTTATTTTTTATGCTCAATATAAAAACCGCAATGTTTTAATTGTATCATGGTTGATTGATCATTTTATTCTTATATTAATTTTTTATTATTATTTGGTTCTTATTTTTAAATTAAATATTGATTTTTTTTTTGTGGATACAATGGTAGGAGCTAAACACATAAACTAGTATAAATTATCAAACTTTTCAGCACTAGACCAATCTTAGTAGCTTACTTTTTTTTAAAAAAATTATACTAATAGTTATTTGAGCAAATGGCTTATAAAAACCAGGTTTTTAGTTAAACTTTGGTCAAATAAAAATAAATTAATATATAATTTAAGAAGATAACAAATTGGTAAGTTATAAAAAAATTAAAATTAGGGTAAAATAATTAATAAACGCCAAGTGATTTGTAAAATATTTTATAATTGTTCATAAATCATAATGAATAACAATGCCAATCGTTTAAGTAAATTGGCCAAGCGGTCGAATTGTCTAAATTTTCGGTCCAATTGATTGATCCAATTCGTATACGTTCGCTTTTCGATATTAATGCAATAGTTTTATGGAAGGATCGATATAAATATAAATCTATGAACACTTAGTTTGGATAAATTCTAAAATTGATAATATATAACATTATTAAGCTGAGTATATAAAATTAAGAGAATATATATATATATATATATATATATATATATATATATATATATATATATATAGGGGCGTACCCAGAAATAATAGTTCATGTCGGCACATTTAATGGTGGGAGTGCTGCCCCCAAATTTTTTTTTTGATATAAATTTCACATAAAGTAGTTGACCTATCAATGCAGGAAAAAACATATTGGGTGAATAGCAATTTTAGGCAGATAGAAACATAAACTAGTAAAAAATGATGTATAAATTAAATATTACCAGTGAAGCTATGTCCAATAGTTGTTGAGTTGAGTGATTGAAGTGTGCAAACCCAGAAAATCAAGCCATCATATCTCTTCAGTTACTACCTGAAAAACAATATTATGCCATAAGAATTACTGACATTTAATCTCAATATAAAAAGAAATTTAACATCTAAATTGCAAAATTAACAGTGACTAACCTCCATGAAAAGCTGGTACACTGAGATGGAGGAAACTGCAAAAAAGTTCCAAAGTGGCCAAACCATCTAATTAAATTTTTAAAAGCGTTAAAAAAAGAATATAAACAAGAAAAGAAAAGAAAACATCAACTTAACATAAAAGTAATAATCAAGAGGTAACTATGCTATTACAATAGAACGATCACAAAAGCATTCTTCGATTCTTCATTGTTGAAAATATTGCATTATATCTTCATCATCAATCTTATCAAATATATCACGTTCAACATAAGTTAGCATGCATGCGTTAAACCAATCATCATTTATCCGATTGCACAACTTATCCTTAACAAAAGTCATTGCAGAAAAAACTCGCTCAACACTAGCAGTTGCTACTGGTAGAAGGAGTGCCAATTTTATCAACAAATAGACTAGTGGATAAACAATATCCTTTCTCTTCTCAACCATCTTTAAAGCCAGTTCAGAAATTCATTTCAAATTGACAAAATCAGAATCAGCTTTTACATCAACAATAAAATTACTTAGACTTGAAGAAAGAAAAGGAATATCTGCAAGCTCATCAAACTCCAATGGATAAAATCTAGCAAACTCAATCAACTTTTCTTTGTTAAAAGTAGCAAATGAATCACGAGGATCAAGACAACTCAAACACTCAAGCTACTTGGTATTGACATTATCAAATCGATCACCCAACTCTTGAACCTGAGTATCTATCACTCTATTAAATAACTCCACCTTAAAGTAGTGCAAGAATGTGAATGATTTCAATCTCCGTCTTGATCTTCCTTTAGGGCAATAAACATCTTCCATATTTGGAATGTCAATATCATATTTATTGGCAAATATGTTCGTTTCTTGAAGCAATTCATCAAAACCATTATCTCTCACCTCTTGTAAGCGAGACTTGACTACCTTTACTAAACCAATTGCATTTAAAAGGTCTTGATCTTTTCTTTGTAGTGCTTGTGACAACTCATAAGAAATCCCCAAGATAAGTTTCATAAGATGCAACAAGAATGCAAACTCAAAATCCTCCGTGGCATACAAAATGCAACCTGCATCAGTTCTTACAGCATCATTCTTAGGCTCGTCTTCAATAATTTTTATTAAGGAAATTATTGGAGAAAATAATGAGATAACACTTGTAACTGTACCAGAATGGGAACCCTAACGAGTGTCTCCAGGTCGCTTTATGGTTGTCTCTTGATTCAAACCTTTTCCAGTTAGTATTTCACTGCGAGCAATTCTTTCAACTATTTGCTCATATTGATTCATTAGAAGAATTTCTTTCCGCTTGCATGAACCCCCCACAACGGTAGCCATCTTTTGAAGCATATCAAAAAATTCTTGAATCTTCGTATAATGTTTTGCAACCTTTATAAGTGCCAATTGCAACTGATGAGCAAAATAATGAATATAAAATGCAGATTTGTTGTCTGCCAAAATCAAACTCTTAAGCCCTTTGAATTCACCTCGCATATTACTAGCATCATCATAGCCTTGACCGCGACATTTAGACAAACTTAAACCGAGTTTAGAAAACAACCCATCAATCGCAACTTTTAGTGATTGTGCAGTAGTATCTGAAACATGAATTATGCCAATAAAACATGAATTATGCCAATAAAACATTCAACAATGGACCCCTTTTTGTTTACATACTGAAGTACAACTGTCATTTGTTCTTTAATTGCAACATCACGAGCTTCATCAACTAACAACGAAAAGTAATCGTTGCCGAGATCAATAATTATTGCTTTAACAGTCAAATCAGCACAAGCTTGAACAAGATCTTTCTGAATTTTTTGTGAAGTCATTTTGTGATTATCGCGGGCATTTTGCAAGACCACATGACTCATCTCTTTATTTGGCTTAGTATAAAACTTTAGAGTTTCAATAAATAAACCTTGTTGATTTGAACTTTCAAACTCATCATGTCCCCTAAAAGGCTGACCATTTCGTAATAGGTATCTTGCACAATCTAAAGAAGCTTTCAGCGGAATACGATAATCAATTAAGAATTGATATGCTTATTAATGGGGTGGCAAAAAGTGTCATGATGAAGATTGACAAAATTGAGTTTTTACCAAAAACAAAAAGGGAATAAAAAATCAAAAAAGTAAGATCATAATAAAAAATGTAAAAACAAGGGGAAATTGACGAAAACGTTTTGATGTAAAAAAGGGAAAAATGTCAATTTCAAGTATTAAAGCGAGTTTTTAACTACCTTGGCAGTGACTTGTTGGTTGCGGGGTAAAATGGATCGTGTATGAGTTGGGATAAATGACATAAAATTTAATGTCGTGTCATGAGTTGAGCCACATGGCCGCATGTCAACTTATAAATTTTTTTTATACTCAAAAAATTAATTTTTTTTTTGATGATTTTGATTTAACACATTATGGGTTACAGGTCACCCGCATTCTTTATTCAATTTTTTTTATTTTTTTTAAAAAAATAAAATTTTAATTTTTACAGGCTAACCTGTGTGACATGCAACTCACAGTGGATCGTGTCCAAATTTCAATTTTTAACCCATAAACAAAAATTTATCTTGTTCAGATTAGATAATTTATCCGCAAATCAGATCTTAACACGACACGATCCACCCGCCAATCCATTTTGCCATCCCTTAACGCACGCATTAACATTTGATTTAATTATTGAACGTAATGATTTGTTTGCATGTTTTATAAAGTTTAAGTAACTCTTACCATTTAAAGTTCAACGTGAGAATCTACTTAAAAGAGAAAAGTTCAATGTGAGAGCAGTCAGACCCAACATATATATTTTATTTAAAAAAAAAAAAATTAACATAGAATAAAGATATCAATATTTCATTAGTCAATTTCAATCATTGAAAACATAATAAAATATTATTAGTTATCTAATTGTTATTGCTAGTATATACAGCTCTTGTATTAGTATAAAATTTTGTTAAAAAATTACAAATTTTTGCTAAAAATTTCCAAAAATATCAAAAAAAATTCAACATGCTGAGTATCCAAGAACAATATGATAACCATTTCGAAGTGTTGATACTTTTTGAGTTTTATTGTTAATAATTTAAATCTAAATTTAATGCATCTAAGATTTAAGAATATATAATTTTTCAAGTAAATGTTTCAAATGAAGTCTATTTATATTACTTCAATTCCGTGCGCATATCTTGATTTTGGTTCAAGTTTTCTTCGTCATTTCTCGTTAAAAATCCACGTTGAGATTGGGGAGTTCATGGGGATATTTCTTGTAGACTTACAATCTGACCTCAATTAATTGGTATTATAAGAATTCAAACTAATGATGATCAAAATACTCGCACATCAGGGTTTCTCAAATATTATATCAAGCATTTGGAATTTCAAATTAGAATATAACTTCTACAATAATAGAAAATGTGGCTGGTTATTATCAGGAAGTCTTATCCTATTTTTTATAATTGATTTACTTATATTCAATGGTTTATATAATTTAAAAATTAAAATCATTAAATAAAAATAACGATCAAAATTGGAAATGTAATTTTTATATATTGGGATAAAATAATATTAACCCATATCAAAATATATAAATTTAAAAAAAATAATGAATAAAATATTTAAATGTATTAAATGAAATTAAGTTGTTGTGCAGCTTCAAGAAAAATATTGATTTTCTCAATATTTCTGCTCCCTCTTTCGTTGCCACAAATATAAAAGTTGTACGAAAAAACAAGAAATAAAATGATAAATTAAAAGGGTAAATTCAGTGAATCAAATAATTTAAGAAATATGTCAAGAATAAGAAAAAAGAAAAACAAATGATAATTGAAGCCGTGAGTGGAATCCAAGAGGGTTTGTGGGTCTTACAGATTCTAACTTCTGATTTTAGAATGAGTTTTTTTTTCTCCAAAAGCTATTCTTTTTCTTGAAAAAAAGTACTTCTCAGTTTTAGTTCATTTGGATGTCTGTTTTAAAAAAAAGTAGAAGTCACAAAAAAAGTTAAAAATCTACTTTTTCCAGAAGCTAAAAATTTTAACTTCTAAAAAAAGTAGAAGTCAAAAGTCAAATATTTTTTTCAAAAACTAAATATTTTTATAAAAATATAAATAGCTCTAACTTTTGTAAAAAGAACTTCTAAAATAAAAAAGAGATAAAAATTACTTTTTTTCAGAAGTGTAAAGAAACGGGCTCTAACTACCTAGCATCTTGCAGCCTGCATATGTGTAAATGTGTATGAATGTGTTGCACTAGCACCAATAATATTTTCAATTTGGTATTTGAAGATCTTTTTGAGTATCTCTTAAGCTTTCTCTCTAATTATTTGTTCCTTCCCTCAGTGTCCCCAATTTTTTTCAACACCTACATTTATGCTACTTTTTCTAGCCACGCCTCTTTTTCTTTTATGTGGGAAATTTTTTTCTCAGTCTCATACACCTTCCTGAACCAACCTTATATTTTCGTCTTTAGTTTTCTTTTGTCTTCTTTATTCCTTCATTGTCTTCTTTATTCTTTTCTTTTTTTCGGTAAACTTCTTTATTCCTTCTTTATTTAGGTGAATTTGTTAAATCAGAAATTAGGGGAGATAAGAGTTTTTTTTTTTTTTTTTTGAAACTGATCCTAATTATCCCTTTGAGGCGAATCAGAACCCCCGGTATCCCCACGGGTTCGACTCTTTGAGCCGCCTATAGAACTAGTCCAGAGTTCGGGTGCGAGTCCAATGATTACGGTACTTATGCTCCTCCCCAGATGGTGTTGGTGGGATTCGAACCGAGGTCCTCTCCCACTACTCAGTCCCCATGCTACCAACTGAGCCACCACACTTGGGTAGATAAGAGTTATTTTAAATAGACACATGATTGCTTTTGTGATATTATACCTTGATAAATGATCTTTGAATTAACTTTGATGGTAGGGTAACGAGTCAAGTTCTATCCATATGTAGAAGGATCTTTGTGACCCACCATGCTTTAGCTTGGATGCTATAAAATGTTTGTCACGATGAAATGCATATAGTTTCTGTTTAGCTCTTTTGGTACAATTTTGCACTCAATTCCCGACAACGGTGTCAAAAACTTGTTGTGATCTCAACAAGTATACCGATGATACAAGTAATAAAATAATTAGTAAGATATCGTTCCCACGAGAATTGTTCTATCAAGCATTAGTTTCACTACACAGTCAAAGTTGGATCAATCGTAAATGGTTTTATGAATATGATTGAATTATAAAAATAGATTCTAAGACTACCAAACAATGATCAAGAACAAGAACAAAAACTAAGATATGAATAACTATTAATGATGCAAAAGCATAGCTAGGGTTTTGATTTTCCCAAATTTCATCCTAATGAATCTACCTTTTCCCCTCAATTAACATCCAAACTCATGTTGTTGATAATTTGTCATAGATAATCAAAACTCAATCCTTTGGTATTTTAATTCTTTGACCTATTAAGAATCCTAATCCCTTAGTGATTTCACCTAGGGCAAGCATTAAGAGCGATGAACAAACACAATAATATGTTCTATTAGTATATCCCTAGATCAAATAAACCTAGCAATTATTCATGTCAGAATCATACACCAACATGGAAACATCCCTATTGTCATGCTTAACTCAAATATCCCTTCACGAGTGATCAATTCACAAAAGAATTAAGAATGAAACACACAGTAATTGCACAACATGAAAGATTGAATATTAAATTGAAAGGAAAAGAATAAATAACATCAAGAACTCATTGGTTCAATCTAACCTTTACTACAAGAAAACCTAGCCTAACATAGTCATAGTCAGGAACACTAAAACAAAAGATGAAAAGAAACTAGAAAAATCCATAAAAGAAACTCAGATGTTGATCTCCGCGTTGAAGCTTCGATCTTTTCCTCCGCTCCTCGGGTCTGGAACAGAGCGTTCCCCCTTTCTAGGTAGCAGAAAATGGCCTAAGAATCCATGCCAATTTCCCTATTTCGTTCCCTTTTTATAAAATATCCATGAGCTTTTCTTTACGAGATGCTCGCTGCATTTATAACTCAGCGAGAAAATAGGATTTGCTCGCTAACTTGTTCGCTGAAGCGAGCAAGCTAGCAAGCTACAATATAAAACAACATGTTCCTGGACTGTTATCAAATTTCTACCCGAGAACACCCAAGACTATAACTTTAAGTAATTAATATTAAATTTGTTTAATTATCATGTTCCTAACTCCAAAATTTGATTAGTAGATCACATATACACTTACTGTTGTTTAATTGCACTGTAGTCTTTACTGGTGTTCTTAACTGTACTCGAATTTTATAATTTTCTTAATTTTTGTATCATTGGTCTAATTATGACTTTTTTGGCATACATTGGACTTATATTCTCTTTTCTCATTTTTTTTGTTCCTGTACTATACCGGCAGCTATCACAGCAGTAGAAATTATCCGATAACAATGATTTTATCAAAATAACCCAATATGGATATCAGAATTCACAGAACCAAATCCTCTTATCATTTATGATAATTATATCCTTATAATAATCCTCTATCTCAGATTCTCTGATTAGGGTTAGTCAGATACCTGTTACTGCCTCAGCAGTACAAACTATTAGGTCAAAACTCACTTTCTCATAATACCCACAATATGGATGTTAATCTTTACAGAATTGAATTATAAACTCATATATGATGCTTATATTATTAGAATAACTCTCTAACTCAGATTCACCTGGTTAGAGTTATTTTACTATCTATTGTTGCATCAGCAATCAAAATTAACAGGCAGAAATCCACCTATTTAAAATACCAGAAATATAGATATCAAAATTCATATAATTTCTTCCTTATCTCATTAATGACCCTTAGGTCCTTATAATAACTCTCTAATTTTAAATTATCCAAATTAGGGTTATTATACCAGGAATGCCACACGTTACTTCAAGAATCTTAGAATAACCAATTTCATATTATCCGCCAAGATTTATCTCGTTTGCTTTAGATCCATACATCCTCTACCATTAGTACTTCTACTAATGGAATTCTTGGCGCTAGTCCAAATTCAACACATGTACCATGAAATGAAAATGTTGGATTTGAGAACACCAGATTCCGACCATTGAAATTAGACTTTCCACATTTTTTTGAGGGTGATCCAAAAAATTGGCTTTTTGCAGTGAATCGATATTTCCAATATTATCACATACTAGAAGCATATTGCTTAATTCTTGCCTCTTTTCACTTGGATCAGCCTGCTGCTTGTTGGTTTCAAGGGATATTTAACGATTACTTTCAACATGGGCTTCTTTTATGTGGGCCATTCATCGGTGCTTTGGTCTACCACAATTCGATGTCCCAGTAGGTACTTTAGCAAAATTACGACAACTGGAGACCGTCACTGAGTATCAATCTTCTTTTGAAAATCTTGCAAGTTGGGTTTCAAGCCTTTCTCTAACTTCGCGTCGAAGCCTCCTTATTTCTAAACTCAAACCCCAGATTCAACGTGGGGTGCTCACCCATCGACCCCAAGATTTTCATGAAGCCTTTGCACTAGCACATGTTCATGAGGATCAATTAACATATTTTAACACCCAGACACATTTTTCACATGAACCACCCTTTTCTACACAATTTGCTGTTATTTCAACACTCCTCGTACTACCTTCTACAACCAACTCCACACCATCTTCTCAACCGATAACTACTATACGCATCAAGTGTCTCACCCTTGTTGAAATGCAAAGTCGTAGAGATAAAGGCCTTTGTTACAATTGTGATGAAAATGATGTCTCTGGCCACAAACGTAAAGGGCATGCTTCACTTTTATATATGGAAGAAACTGACGAGGACTCTACTTCATGTGATACAAATTCTATTCCTCTTCGTTAACGTCACCTAGAAACAGTTACTGCCACCAAAAAGTTCCAAAGACGTTATCCTAACAGCTAGGACATGCAGGCCACCACCCAATCAGATTTAAGCTCATAATTTCTAGCCAATCACAAGCTTCCGTCACTAATTAATCATATCTATTCCACAGACATCACCAATTGATATTTCACACCACCATCTCAAAGATTCTGGTTTGAACCTTGTAACACCCCGTATATATCCGGTAATGTTATCATACTATCATATTAAGCAGCGCTTAATTAAAAATGCGGAATATCTTTTTCTTTTCAATTATGATGTTATTATCATTACCAACTTGCTTATTAATCAATTAATAAAACATCGCCTGTATATAATTGCAATAAAACAGCTAACTGAAATACCTCATAACATAGATAATAAAAGCGTGTCTCTAGAAACCACGGGACTACCACAAGTAGGCCGGACCAACTAGCAGGTTATACAACTCCAATCTAAAAGTACCAACATAAAGTGTCATGGACAATCCCCATGCTCACTCAAATAAGGCAACAAGCCCAACATCAGTCTCAACAACAATATAATCATGAATAGCGGGAAACATAAACAGCATCCAAATCCAGTCATGGCAGCAATACAACATAATATCCTAATCAGCTAAGCTCTGGCCTCCTGCCGCCAGAGGCATCAGTCACCATACTACCTGAACCTGAAATAAGCATTCCCCAAACGTGGGGTGAGATCTCTAAACAAGAAATCTCAGTAAGACAAGGGGTCCTCAAGGATCTTCCACCCCAAGCTCACTTACATGTGCAATATAAGTTTAAAAGCAGTTCATCAATATCATTTCTAAAACAGTGCAATGCAGCAGATAATCATGTCATGTGTGTCAATTCTATTCTACTGGCCAGAGAAATGCATGATTTATATACGCCAAATATCCACACATAGTGCAAGACGCCACTTGCATTCACCACGGATCACCATATCGTATGACGCCATATACTCAGGCTTACCGTCAAGATGAAACAACACATGCATATTAAAAGCCATTACACATAAAGCTCAACAACATTTCAAATATTCAAAGCATGTAACACAACATGCATATAACCACACCCCCATGGGACATGGTGGAACCACAACATGGCTAAACCGAGGACACGAAAGCTTACCTTGCAAGCTAACACCCAAAGCCAAGAGTCCACAGCTCAAAGTCCAAACACAGCAGATTCACAATCTGTTATGGACCAATTCTATATCAATAATAATGCACCACAAGCATATAACTTAAAGACAACGCCTATCCTTTACGTTTTACGTCTTAAGGCTCCATACCAAGCCATAAGTCCTTAATCACTTGACTCTGACTTAGTTCATTAATTACAGAAGTTCAACTTCATCAATCTAGGGTCCACAAACCCCCAATAGCCTACTGTACACACAACACAGCTACTGTTCTACGAAATCCCAGAATATCCGGATATTCCTCGGGACCATATCCGGATATGCAATATCCGGATATCTCACTGTACATATCCGGATATCCAATATCCGGATATCCAAATCCCATATCCGGATATCACATATCCGGATATTTCTCGGGAAGATATCCGGATATTTCACGACAGAATGTAGAAACCGTATTTCGTGAAGATATCCTTCCAAGGTTGGGTTTTTATCAATTTTAAACACTTAAACATGCATTTCTAGATGTGTTTGACCAACCCCAACATTGAGTTATCATCTTTTAGCCTTTACATACATGGAGCTTCCATTTTTAAGCATCAAAACACAAGTTCAAGGGTTCAACCACTCACCCAAGCTTCAAACAGAAAAGAGGGATGCTCTTGAAGCTCACTACCAACACCAAAGGTTCTGACTCGGTTCCCAAAATGAAAATGGAGACAAAGGTAGGTTCTTGCACCCAAAGATCACTCCTTGGAGCACCAAGTGCCAAGGCAAAAGCTCCACCAACCCCAACAACCCAAAATAGCAGCTCCACACACCAAGGTCAACACCCTCAACACAGAAAAATGCCACCAACACACTCCCAAAGATCACTCACACTCACCACAAGTGTTTAAGAGAAAAGAATTGAAAGGAAATGGCTTCAAACCTCAAGAATGGAGAAGAGAAGCCAAAAACAGTGTCTGGAAAATCTGGTCAGCCACTCTCCACGCATAGGAGTCTGTTTTCTAGGGTTTCGTGCCCTCACATATGGCTTATATAAGCAGTTAAGTTTCTAACACACAATATTAACTTTAATTGCTACGCTTAGCATTTTAATCCCAAACTTTGGATTCTTAACCTACTCAATTTTACAAGAATTATCATATTTTTCTTATAATTTTCGGAGCACCTTTCCGGTACGCGCTTTTCAAAGCCAGTACCAATTTCTAGCACCAGTTCTCATTATTTGGACTTGAAACTCATTTTACAAGTCCTACATATTATTATAGTAATTATCATGCACTTATTATAATTTTCCAGGATACTTTTTCGGTACACATTTATACCGACTAGCAGAACCGGTATCTGCACTTTTCTTCCGAAAAGCGACTTTCAGCATTCTTAATCACTTACTATAATTATTAAAGCCTCATAATAATTATTAGGGTCAATTATGGAATCATTTCCTATTTTCTCATAATTTATTAATTAAATTCCTTAATTAACGGTGCAGGTTCTTACAAACCTTGAGGACAAGGTTCTCATTGAAGGCCCGACAAATGTTGTGGATCAGATTAACAGTTAGTTGCAGTTATGTTCTTTTTAAATAAAATATTGTAACTTCCTTTAGTATTTGTAATTCGTGTAACTTCCTTTTACGATTCATTGTATCAGTTAATAGTAGTTTCCCTATATATATAACATGTAATCGTTGTTATGCAGACAGTGGCAGAGCTAGCCTCTCAACCTAGATAGGGCTAAGGAAAATTTAATTGGTACCAAATACTAAAATATAAAAATTTATTTTGCCACGTTTAAAACGTGGCTAATTGTAGAATTTCAGCTGGGGCCAAGACCCCACCCACATTGTTCATGGCTCCATCATTGTACGAAGAATGGAATGAATTCAAATTCTCTTTTGTTATTTCTCTTTTCCTCTGTCTTAATATCTTCTCTTCCTTAATTTATTCTATCAACCCCTACATGGCCCATTGTGATCATGTTGACTTGCGCTTATGTCATTTGTTGGTATTGGACCTAGTTGGGCAGCAGTATATGCTTTAGTATGACTCTGGTTTTTCGTGATGGATGGATCCAGTGGACATTTACTCTTTTCAGGGTATTTAACTAGGTCCACTCTTTAGCCTATTTATATTGGGGTTTAGCCCCATGAGCCATCATGCTCCCATCGCATTGAGGTTGCCACTTTCGAAATAGGTCATAGAGAGAAAGATCCTGGCATGCTGTCACTTCTTTGTTACGGCTTTATGATGGTCCAACAAGGTATGCACAATTCCAAATTTAATTTTATATTGTTTGGTATTTTATAATCATATACATCATCCCGAAATTTTAAATCTATCATTAATCTCTTCTCTTCCTTAATTTATTCTATCAACCCTACAGCTAACTAGATTATAATTAAGTTAACCATTGGAGAGAGAGAGAGAGATAGAATTTGAGATTCGTGCCCCTTTTCATTAATGTCGTGGGTTCTATATATAGAGTCAAGGAGTACACCAAGAAGTGTATTTCCCAGCATTGAGATAATTCTAATGTGCAAAGATGGACATGATCTAAGCTAAGGTAACAATCTTAAAAGATAACAAAATTAATTTAGAAGATAAGGGCTTTTAGAAACTAATGAATAGAAATTAACGAGAACCTAATTAGGATGTTTTACATACTGAGATTTTGGAATAGATGGACTTTTAACCTATTCTATACTTTTACTACATTGGATTTGTAAAATCCTTCATCCGCCGTATTGCAACTTGTAATGTGTCTTCAGACAAGTTGGCAAAGCAAATCCTAAACCATCCTGGTTCAGAACAGTGGCAAGAAGACCCAGGAGATATGTTCAAACCAACTTCCCAAACAATCCTCTTCCAAAGTTCATTCTCTGCCTCAAAAGTATCAGAGCTTAATAGATGCCTCATGTCCATCCAACAGAATAACCCAGCATTGCTTTTCAAACACTGAATCCCTGCATTTCTGACGCCAGAGACAAGCATTTCATTGTGCCTTTTCAGTCTCCTCTGACTCTCTTCTATGTATTTGAAAATGAATTTCTTGTCCGAGATTATGTTTGCAAACAAATACTGAGTTTGAGAAGAAACCAATCCAAAGCTTGACATTTTGGTAGCCGCAACCACAACCGTCACGTTACTTGAGTAAACCATTCCCACCCGAAATCCTGGCACCCCAAGATCCTTGGAGAGACTATAAACGATGTGAATGCGGTCCCAAATGCATGCTCCATCGACAGTTCTCTCATTTACAACTTCCGTTATGCTTACAAATCTGGGTGAGTCGAAGACTGTCCCTGAGTAGACTTCATCGCTTATTATATGAATCTCTTTAGCAATTGCAAAATCAACCAGATGGTTAAGCTCCTTTTTGCTCATGGTTATGCCTAATGGATTCGAGGGATTAGTGACTAATACCCCTTTGACTTTAAGATTCAATTTTTGTGCTAGTTGATAGGCCTGTTTCTATAGCAGAGGAAGTGATTCTGAAACCATTTGAACTCGAGCAATGCATTGGAACAATCTCAACCCCGGTCCTCCATTTAAGATCCCTATCAAACCTTCCAAATTAATTGAAACTCAACAAGGGTTACATGCAGATTTGTAGTTAAATGAAATGATTTTGAAATATAGTACAATAATTAAAAATGGAACAGAACCAATACCCAGGATAATACGGTGTGGGAAGAATGAAAGCTTCCCCTGGATCAGTAATGCAAAACATGAGAATCTCATTTGCGGGAGTTGCACCAGCTGTGAGGACAAGATTCTCACAAAAGAATTTGCTTCCCTTTCCTCTTATCTTTGTCAGAAAGTCCACTAGTTCCTATAAGGAATTTTTTTTTTTGCAAGTACTATCTATAAGCAGATAATGTTGGTAATTTAAGATATTTCAAATATCAATGTTGTTAATTTAAAATGCAAAAATAAAACAAAAGTATTCATTAAAAACTACTATATTAATAAGCAACGCTTTGGATTTTACTTCTTTTCTGTTACATTACCAATGACTTATATAAACGAGTTATATAAAATACAAATATCTTGTCTACCAAAAATAATAATAAAAAAAATCTTCTTAAAGAGGCTTTGACACTGTTTTAGAAAAAAATTTAATGGAAGGGTGAATACTTACAAAAGATAAACGAAATAATGACGAGCAACACAAATTAAATATACAGAAAGTATGCAAATCAGCCATAAACTCTTAAGTTAGGAACTCATTTAATGTCAAACAAACAGAGCTCTTGCCTTAATGCAACTGATGACAACACAGTCAATGTCGCTGTTTTTTGCCCTTTTTTTTAATGGACGTCGTTTTTAGGTAACTTAAAGTACAACGATAGGCGCATGCATTATGTACGGCGATAGTGAAGTCTTCTATTCATGATTTCATGTGACCAATATCTGCACGTGTTAATAATGGGAGTGGATGCCTCCTATAGAAATTTCACATTATTTGATCTTATGAACAATAATATATTTATTTCTCTTTTCATTAACATTAAATAAGTGCAATTAAAATTTATGAGGAAAGAAATAGACATAAAATTTTCATCATATGAAATTTAACAATGAGAGAATTCATTATCCTTAATTATTGAAACAGTAATTAATCTTTTTTATTTGATTTTTTGTTCTTTTAGATAAGAAATCAGTCTCATAAACACATACGTGTATATATACTTTGAAAGTATGAAAATAAAATACTAAACTGAACCAAATAATTTATTAATAATCATCAATTATTTGTCAGTGTCATAAGGACATTATTTTACTCTCTTTTTTATATTTAGCCAGAAAAAACATATCTTACTTTTTTAAATTCAGGTAAGCCATGGTAATCCTGGAATAGAGCAAGTTCTCTAAATACGGATGTCCCATCTTTCTTCAACCCCACTGTATCAGGATTTCTTTGAAGCCATGATTCAAGAAGGTCCAATGAAAGCTGCAAAAGATGTCATCAATTTGTTGGACATAGCTAAAAAATGAAAATACATATATTCACACACAGAAATATATATAGCTCCATAGCTAATGCTTTCTTGTTATAGTTGATATAGCCACTACCATGGAGAATTTACATGTGCATAAAAGCCTTTTGTTTGACACATTGCTTACTCGAGCATTTCGGCTTGTAAATAGAAACATTAACTATTCTCCTGTCTATGTGTCCCCATATTGGACTTCTAGTTACCTTTTTTATTTTCTTTATGTATATTCTCTTAACTTTTTTATTAAGGAAAATGTTGCTAAAAATATATAGTAATATCCTTGTTACCAAGGAACGTTAATTATTGAATCAATATCAACTTCAGTTTTAATTTAAGGCAATAAAAAACATGGTAATGACTTTAGTAAAGTAATAAACCAGCTAACCTGATTCTCTGCAAGTCCCATCTGAATGATTCCCTTTGGATTTTGAATGGGGTGATAAGGGTTCTTCTCGTACTCTAGCCATCCTAGAAAATAAGAAGAGTCTTGGCCATGAGAATCCTGGCTAGCCTTTCTAGAGAGCATTTCTTAGCAGATTTCAGTAACTACTTAATTAATTTGTGTAATCAATCTTGAGAACCGGAAACACAGAGTAAGATCAAGGGTTTTTGAATGTGTAACACTTTGGAGATTGAGGTGCTGAAAATAATAGCGAGATGGATGCATATTTATATTGGTAAGATAGCAAGAGACATGTTCCCGACAATGTGAATGTCAGCACCTTGACATTCAATCAGTTTTCTGTTTTTGAATAAACAGGGTTTTATTGAGTTAATTTTTGATTTGTTTATGTTGTCCATGCTTTTGGCAAGGAGAAGTGTGAATTAATACAATCTTTACTTGAAATTTTATATAGTAAAACTGACCGGTTTTATTTTCTGATGTAATTTTTTTTTATACATTCTGATTTCATAATTTAAGTTATTAATGAAGGTATAAACGGAATGGAATGTTTCAATTTCAAATTAAATGTATACTTTTGATTATATATGTCAGAAGTGGGCAAAACCGAAAAAGGGCAACGGAACGTAATAATTTTCACCATCTTAATCCCATACTTTTACCTTAAACAAAAGAACCAAAAATTTACTCAAGTAAACCCAGTTTACTGAAAAAAGGAAAAGGAATTAACTCAACTCTACTCTGCTCATTATTAAGAAGCAGATCTAGAATGTTGATCCACATTGAGCCAACCAAATTTAAAAAAAAATAATGATTTTAGAGTAAATGAAATTCCTATTTCAACTTTATCTAATTAATCATATATAGTCAAACCAGCTTGAGATATGCCCTTACTCTAAAAGGCGACACGGAGTTTTATGTGAAAATTTGGACCACATGACCACCGGAACGTGAGGATATAATATCTAAGGTACAGTTATATTGGCTTTTTAACACTATGCTAGATTTCATTTTATGGAAGTATGAATACGTACAAAAGATGAAAGAAATACTGACGAGCGACATAAATTAAATAGACAGAAAGCATGCAAATCAGCCATAAATTCTAAGGTTATGTATGCAATGCAAGCCATGTTGTAAATATATTTATTTTCAAAAAATGGAAAATTAACGAATTAATTATTTGAAAATTCATGCTCGAGGATTTATTCCAATATAATGTTAACAAATTCTCCCATTTTAACTCAGTTCTTGAGCTCTTGCCTGCGTGCTGCATGCAACGGATGACAACACTATTAATGTCATTGTTTTTTCCCCCTCCTTTTTTTAATGGATGTCGGTTTTAATTAACTTCAAGTACTGTACAACGACATGCGCATACATTATGTACGCCATAATGAAGTCTTATGTTTATATGAGCGATATCAGCACAAGTGTTAATAATGGGAGTGGCTCCTATTAAAATTTCACATTATCTGATCTTTTATATATTATTGCCATTAAACAAGTGAGGTTCAATTAAAATTTATGAAAGAAGCAATAGACATTAAATTTTCATCATATGAAATTTAACAACGAGAGGATTCATTATCATTAATTATTGAAATAGTCACTACTAAAAAATGTATTTTTTTCGACGGAAAAATTCCGTCGAAAATGATTAAAATTCTGTCGAAAACTTTATTTTCGACGGAAATTAAGCCGTCGAATATTTTTTCGTGGGTAAAATTTTTCGACGGAATTAAAGATTGTGTCGAAAATTTTCGACGAAATTTTCGACGAAAAATCAATAAAATTCCGTCGAAAATTATTGTGATGATTTTCGACGGAAAATGAATTCCATCGAAAGTTTTCAACGGAAATTTATTGTTTTTCCGTCGAAAACTGATGTATAGATTTTTCGACAGAAAACAAATTCCGTTGAAAAATTTCAACGGAAAAACAACGGAATTCCGTCGAAAATTATTTAAAAAGTTTTCGACGGAAAATAAATTTCGTCGAAAGTTTTCGACGGAAAATTAATAAATTTCCGTCGAAAACTGATGTAAAGATTTTCGACAAAAAATAAATTCCGTCAAAAATTTTAGATTTTATTTTATAAAATTTTTGCCTACAAAATTAATACCAATTTTCCACACTACACCTGATAAAAAAATATAATCAAAATAAACAATATAACAAAATCAAATCACCTTAATCAAAATCAAATCTCCTTAATCAATACAATAAAATCAAATCTCCTTAATCAAATTGTCTTAATCAATACAATAAAATCAAATCTCCTTAAATCAAATCTCCTTCACAAATAAATATATTTTGTAAGTAGACCACTGCATCTACCTGCATCAAAGAAGGATACAACTTAATTAGTGTAGAAGAACATATAATTCCAAGAATTCTTCGAAATCATTTCATTAACCCAAAAAAAGAAATGAAAATGAAAAATCAGCAATCATACACCAAATCAAATACATAGGAAATTTCAGAATAAACAGATAGATTCTGATTGACTATGTTATCAGTAAAATTAGAGTGAAAATGTGAAGAATAAGTACAAGGATAACATATACTTACAAATTTCGGCGAGCCAAGTAAAGAATTTTTGAAGATATTTTATCCTGCAAAAAAATCATCTCAACAGCCATAACAGTATTTGCATTTTGCAATTTCTCTTGTTGGTCAAATAAGGAAATTAGGGTAGTAAGAACAAATCTCAAATTATGAATCATGCAATGATTATAAAATACCAAATGTTAATAAATCAGAGTTGTAATTATGTGTACCTTGTTGGGCCATCACAAAGTCGGAGAAGAACGGTTGGAAATATGGGAACAAGATGCTAGAGTCTTCCTCTCTATTGCCTATTCAGAAATTGGCAGCCTTCAGCAGATGGGAGCATGATGGCTAATGGAGCTTAGCTCCAATATAAATAGGCTAGAGAGGGGACCTAGCCAATAACCCAGAAAAGAGTCTGTGTCCACTGGGTCCACCCATCATGGAAAACCAGGGTCACACTAAAGCCTACACTGCTGCCCAACTAGGCCCAATAACAACAGATGCCAGAAGCCCAATTCAATGTGATCACAATGAGCTACAATGATAGAAATATTTTACCCTGGATCATGTATATGATTATAAAATACTTAAACAATATGAAATCAAAGTTGGGATTGTGTGTACCTTATTGGATCGTCACAAAGTCGAAAGATTGAAAGGACTACATGCCAGATCTTCCTCTCTATCACCTATTTCGATAAAGGCAGCCTCAGCGATGAGAGCATGATGGCTTATGGAGCTTAACTCCAATATTTATAGGCTAGAGAGGGGACCTAGCTAATAACCTAGAAAAGAGTCTGTGTCCACTGGGTCCACCCATCATGGAAAACCAGGGTCACACTAAAGCCTACACTGCTGCCCAACTAGGCCCAATAACAACAGATGCCAGAAGCCCAATTCAATGTGATCACAATGAGCTAGTTACAATAATAATATTGAAATATCCATTAACTCGATTAATTTTAAATACAAAACTAATTAATTAATATTGCCCATAAAATAAATTTCTAACATTCTCCCACTTGGGCTATATTAATTAATTTAATATTATTTTGAAAATCATTTTATTTCGAAAACGACTCTATCGGGTTAATAACTAAAAAATAATTTTACGTGGCCACAATTTTGAAAAACAATATTCCAATTTCAGCATCTCAACACAATTCAATCCAACATAATCTCCTCATAGGAATATGGCGATCAATATACCGAAAATATCATAGCATATGACCTTCCATACTCACATACAATGAGTATTATATCTTCATGAATCAAGGCCTAGTAGTGTAGTAAGAATTAGTGCCAAAATGTGATCAACAATGTGACACACTAATTCTTATCGGTCCTCAATGTAATTTCTCAACAACATGAAATTACATTAGTGCAATTTCCAAGCAACATGAAATTACACTCTGTAATGCAACTTCTGAACAACATGAAATTGCATTACCACAATTTCTAAACAACATGAAATTGCACTTCTTGATACGATTTCTCAACAATATAAAATCGCATCACTGCAATTTCTAAACAACATGAAATTGTTTTGCTTAAATAAGCCAGTATGTCACAGTACAACATGAGATCTCAAAATTTGTGACATCCAATCACCTTTAAGCTCACAACATGCTTAAAGATATTATTCCATACATATATTTCTTAGTCGACAGGAGAAATAATAATAATGATGATCATCATCAATTACGTAAATTCAAACAAATATCACAAAATAATTATCAGTTTGCATAGAAAAGAAACAAACTGAATATGACTCCCACTAACCAAGGAATCAAAAAAATCTAAAATATTCAAAAGCAAGCATTGAGTATTACTCCCACTAATTAAGGGAATCAAAAGATTCTAAAGAACTCGTGTTCTATATACAAAAGAAGCTACTCTAAGGTCTTTCTTTTCAAAACTTTAGATAAAAGGCTATTGTCTTATTCAATAAATCAACATATTACTAGCAAATAAAATGTCATCTACATAAAGTACTAAGAAAATATATTTACTCCCACTTACTTTCATGTAGATGAATCAATTAATGAGCATACACTGGCTTCAGAGATCTGTCCCCTTTGGGCAGATAGATCACCTAGACCAATGCACCTCCAATAATTTTATTACAGTTAAGCTTCCAATTAAAACACACAATAACCCCCTTTGGGCAGGAAATTGCATGAAATAACTAGAAGCACTCCTCAATAATTTTTTTGTATGTAAATAGTTCAAGCGGAAGCATACAATCCAATAAACAAAATATTACAGCATGCAACACAGGTTGAGAGTACAAAATTATACAATAATATCAAATGAGAGCTAATTTTTCAATACATTTTGCACCAAAATATACCCAAAAATAAAATAAAATTCATAATTGATAGAATTTAACACAAGTTAATCTTTATCACCAAAAGTTATACACATAATGTAATAAATTAATCATGAGCAATAACAAAAATAATTAAATATCATAGACTCCCCTTTGGGCAGAGTATATAATATATAATTATTTTTCATCACATGAAGATTTAACAACGGAGAAAATTATATACAATTGTCTAAAATTTATCCCCTTTGGGCAGATAAATTTTATAAATTATATATCTCCTTAATTCGAACATAAATGCATCATATGTAATTTTCAAGAAATTTATCCCCTTTGGACAGATAAATAATTTTCAATTAGATATTCCCATCAATAATATTTATCTTCATGTAATTTATTATTATATATTAAAAATCCCCTTTGGGCAGATAATTAACATATAATAATTATTAAACAACAATAATATCTCGTGAACCAAACATGCTCAAACAACATGAAACACTTTTCCAATATGTGTTTCTAAAAATTATTGCATTTGATAATCCAAAAAAAATTCTCATTCAATATCAAACACAACTTTAAAATTGTGCACCGAGAGCAACTTAAGTAATAATACCACATGTATATTAACATTGAATGTATCGCGTAATATTATAATATTAGAAATATTTGATAGGAATAGATTAAAACTCTATCGTTTTCCTATCGTTACAATGTATTCAAATTCTAAGACAATTTTTGACATTACTTAAGTGATAGACGAACATGTGAACAGCTGCAAATAGGAAACATACATTCTTATAGATCTGTGCACAAATCAAGGCCACAAAGAAGATGAACTTAGCCCCCAAAATTAAGGTTTGATTCTAAATATAAAGTATGATGATATAGTAAACCCATAACTTACACTCATAACATCAACATCAATTACATCTTTATCTCAAATTAATTAGATCGGTGGTAGATGAACTCAAAAAAAAATCTTTTCCCATAAAAAATAAAAAATATCGTAACAATACTGAAGGCCAGCACAAAAATATCTTTTTAGATATATCAAAATCGTAACAATATTGGAGGCCTATGTGATATAAAGAATCTAAACAACAACAAAATTTAAATAGTAAAAGATGAAAACTGCAACCATATTTTGAATATCTTTCAATAACAATATTGAAATTTTTAACTAGGAATCTAGGATTTTCAACCGCCTTTTGTAATTTTTTAATGACAATGTAGTTATTTTCTAAATTTTCATTCTTGCCATTTTATATAAACATCGAATGTTGACTCAGCAACACGAAAACATCAATCAAAAGAAGTTTCGATTTTAAAATATCAAATTCAGCACAAAAGTGAAAGTTTTCAAATGGTGATAAAGACCCATTTAATGCACTCAAAAAATGAAAACCGAAATTTAAAAAAATCATTTGTGCGCTACATAACGAAAATAAAATAGCATACACTAATGATTGTACTGTACACATGAAAAAGTCTAACATGATTCAATTATAAGGTGTTACATAGTGCTGCATGGCATGACTAAAATTCGTTACACATTGTAATAAATAAATAAAAATGTCATGCTCCAAAATGTAAAAAAAAAAAAAAAAACCAAAAAGGCATCGTATTTCAACAAAATCCAACATCTTCAAATAAAATGCAAATAAAATATTGCATTAAAAAAAATACAAGTGCAAAATTAATTCAACCATGTATTTTATTTGAAGATGAACGTAAATTGCAGTTTTTGTATTTCAAAAAATTTTAGATATGAGACGATTAAAACAAAATTGTGGTAACGGTCAAGAAAAAAAAAATATTGTAACAAATCGTAACAAATTCCCGTGAAACAACCTCAACAATTCAACAAGTTAATATCATGGGTTTCACATCATCTACTAAATCGGAACAGTAAAACCACTAAACAAAATGCTAATGGTTATGTTCCACGGAATATTACTTCAAGTAACTGATATCATGCAACAAATATCACGAAAAAATATCTAACAGTTGTGGCCATGACACAACATTTAATATAAGACAAATACCAATAGAAACAAATAACATTAATACTATTGGAACATAAATTCAAAATTAATCAATTTACACTAACTAACATTTTAATTATCAAAATACTGAAATTGCCAATAGCTAACATAGCTAATAGTGACTCTAAAAACACGCCAACAGTAACCAAACGTGAATCACTAAAACTACGGAACGGTAATATGAAAAACCACAATTTAAACGGAAATGTCGAAACAATATTCACAAATATCAGTAACATGGATTAATTCCAAATGTGAAACAAAACATGTTTCACGCTTCACGGAAATAAAGTAACAGAACAATAATAAGACAAATGACGAAATCACCAACGAAATCAACAGTAACTTAAAAATCGAAAAAACAATTACGGAGAAAAACCAAAAAATTCACGCAGAGTTTTTTAAAGATGCCTAGTAACACCAAAAGTGAAATTCAAAGTCCAATTCACATATCAATATGTGAAAAAAATTCAAACTATAAACAGTGTCCCATTCAAATAATATATGCAGTTTATGCACATTGGTATACGCCAAAACCAAAGATGAATGTTTTCAGGGGAAAAAAAACCGATCGATATTATATATTTCGTAACTTATTCAACGTGAGCAAATCTCAAACTCAAAAAGAATATATAGGCCACTGAGAGAATATATATATGAGTCACAGGCCGAATCATATAATATACCAATTAAAGGAATATTATATATATATATACATATTATCACAAATGGTATATCCAAAATATATATATATATATTATCACAAACAGTATATCCCTAAAACAAAACAAACAACCATATATATTTTATTGTTACATATTCTTAAAAATCGGAATTGATAATTAGATGAGGATGCACAAATCAAAATAGGCTAAAATGATGATTGTTACATCTCCTTATAAATCGGAATTGATATATACAGTTTGTTATATAAATAGCCTATTTTTATTATATTCTATTTATTATTAGTTTACTCCATTAAAAATCGGAATTGTTATAAATACGGTTTGTTATATACAAAGGATAAGATCATATCTTCTTGAAACAAACATCTAATCGTGGGACCAAAAAATTCGGAATTGATAAAAAAACGGAACAACAATAGCAGACGATTCTAGTAACTTGTATCAAAAAATTTGCCTAAAGACAAAGTCAAATGTGAATCTACAGTAACTATTCAGTATTCACGTTTCACGAAGCAAATTTTGAGGAAAAAGTGCATACACTAGCTTGGATATATAGTCTCATACCAATATGCAAAAAAGGATGATGATAAATATCTTTTAAGAAGGCATATAATACTGTACATGAAAATTGGCATAACACTAGTACACTAATCACCGAAAGAAGTCCTAATACCAAAATACACGAAAAACGATGATAAAGAAAAAAGCATATAACATTGTACAACTGTACATGGAAATTGAATTGCATACAACGATTTATGCACCCAATGTCTAGAACTTAAACAATTATTATTGAAAATCGGTTAGTTATAATTAGTATGTAAAATATATCTGGCTTGGTTTATTTCAAGTCCATAGAGAGAAAACAAAACGTAACATAAAAATTTAAAGATACAACAAATAGAATGCATTCAACCAGGTGTTTTCATATATATTGAATATCCAAAGAAAAACGAAAGGTACTAAATAATTTTTAATGTACAGTATATCAAACAGTGTATATATCACATAGGACAAAACATAAAAAATAAATAATCCAACGACAAAATCCTGCAACTTACATAAAAATATAGCAACCTTTTCAATTAAATTTTTTTTTTTTATTTCTGAAAATCAACATCGATCCAAACATAGATTAAACTCGGGTGAAATTGTCCAATCAATTTGAAAAGTTTTAGAACTTTTGAGCAATGAACTCTCAAATACGAATTCTCCTTCAATGCTCCATAAAAATATGCATATTATACATCTATGGAAAGATATTGACATGTTGAATAAAAACCTTAAAGGTTCTTGATTCAATAAAAAAAAATTCATGAATTAATCCATAGAGATTCGACCTTTATATATATAAAAAACAAAACCCCAATTTATTTGATTCAACAATATAGATTCTACAATCATATACAGAGGCTCTGATACCAAATGATAGAAATATTTTACCCTGGATCATGTATATGATTATAAAATACTTAAACAATATGAAATCAAAGTTGGGATTGTGTGTACCTTATTGGATCGTCACAAAGTCGAAAGATTGAAAGGACTACATGCCAGATCTTCCTCTCTATCACCTATTTCGATAAAGGCAGCCTCAGCGATGAGAGCATGATGGCTTATGGAGCTTAACTCCAATATTTATAGGCTAGAGAGGGGACCTAGCTAATAACCTAGAAAAGAGTCTGTGTCCACTGGGTCCACCCATCATGGAAAACCAGGGTCACACTAAAGCCTACACTGCTGCCCAACTAGGCCCAATAACAACAGATGCCAGAAGCCCAATTCAATGTGATTACAATGAGCTAGTTACAATAATAATATTGAAATATCCATTAACTCGATTAATTTTAAATACAAAACTAATTAATTAATATTGCCCATAAAATAAATTTCTAACATTGACCCCAACAATTAGAAAGAATCTCTCAGACTTTAACTGTCATCTGCAATATATTAGCAAATAATGAAACCATATCACAGAATACTACCACAGAAGGGTGTTAAATGTATTATTATGGTTAAAAAAGTGAACTAAGCTACAACATTCAGTCATAATAAGATGAATTGAAGAGGACCATAAGTTAATGACCTTATATACACACACACACACAACACCTTGTGCAGATTCTAATTTTAATCTAGCCAATAGCTAGAACAACAAGTTCACAGACTATATTCAAATCTCTTGTGCAGCTTTATACCTGCTATTGCTAAATGATCAACACGCATTAGCATGTGTAACCAGAAAAAAGGAAAAAAAAGAAAAACATTACATTGGAGAGCAAGATTTAATCTTAATATAACTAGAGAAGGCCTAGAGGCATCCAATCATACGCTTTTATAAGATGCATGATTGAGATAGTCTCTCTGTTAGGCAAAACAAAAGTCCATTGGGGGCAAGGAAAAAGAGAGAGACCTGGGCAGAGTAATCTTTCCAGACTCTTCGAGCAATCTGATGACCCCCAAGATCAAAAGCTTTAAACTTGATCTTCCCAATACTCAACTCCTCCGATGTTGGATACTGTGTTGGCTGATGCTGGACTAATCTCTGCAAATCCAACGCTCATACTAAAAAATATCACAAAGAAATGCACATACATCAGCAACAACAATTACACTACTAAATCATAGTGGACAAACAATGAACTAAAAATTTGGGCATAAACCACCGCAAAGAACTGCTATCTGAATATAGAATATACAATCCTAGACATATCCCAGCCAACTTTTCGTACTTAAATGGCATCATTAATAAATGTCAAGTATCCAAGCATGGCCGGTGTAAAATACTAGTATTCATTCTTTTTTATTTAAAAATATTTTTTTTCTTTTAGATAAACAATTAGTCTAATATGCACGTACATGTATATATACCTTGAAATTATGAAAATAAAATACTAAAATGAACCGAAATAGTCCGTGGCTTTCATTTGACATTCTTGAATCATGGCTTCAAAGCAATCCTGATAGTGGGGTTGATGAAAGATGAAGCACCCGCATTTAGGGAGCTTGCTATATTCCAGTATTACGTACCATGGCTTTTCAACTTTTAAAAATGTAAGATATGCTTTATCGGGCCAAAAATAAAGAGAAAAGTACGAATTAGCTTTTAATGCCCTTATGGTATACTAATAAAGAGTACGAATATGAACTTCATTAAAGAGAAAATTTGCTTGTACCTACAAATGAATTTGCGTAAGCAAATCTTGAGAACCGGAAACATAGTGACAGATAAGGTGTGAGATCAAGCGTTTTTGAACATGTGTAAGACTTTGGAGATGCGAGTTGCTGAAAATAGTAGCTAGCTAGAGCTAGGGTTGCATACTTATAAGGGTAAGAATCTTAAGAGATCACATGAGCCCGACAATGTGAATTGTCAAGGCTACGGCTTGTTGCATTCCATTAGGTTTGATTTTTCTCTTTTTTTTTACTAAAACGGGGTTCATCGAGTTAATTCATTATTGTTTAATTATGTCTTATGGTTTTCTTCATATTTCTTTTCTAGTATAAATATTTGTTTATGTTTCATTCTTAGGGATTTTATTACAAATTTTATTGACTAACATAGCTTGTCTTATATTGAGTTTCTTATTTTTGTTAACTTTATAAGGAAGTTACATTTTATGCATCCCATAAAAATTGCACAAAATCAATGATTTTTCTTGATCATCATTTTTATGAATATTTGTGGCAAAGTTCTTAAAGAACTATTTCTTTAGACCATGATTGAATACATCTAATTGTTCTGCTGAAAATTTTGAAATAAAATATTAAAAGAAAATATGCTTTATATTCTATGCCTCTTAAATGTGCTTCAGAAATAGTCATATAGAGAAAAAAACAAAATTCTAAAATTTAGCCAATATATGAATTAAAACTTTATTATCCGAAGTGCATGTTTTAAACAATAATTTTAGACATGACAAAATTTATGCTTATGTCCAATGGTTATAAATATGACTACAAAAAGTGCTACTAATTTGATTCAAGGCCTCGGAAGAGCTTGCATTATATTACTTTGAGAAACAATCAATGAACAAAATAAACCATCTCAGTATAAGATGTCAGTGTAATAATGTTTCTTGGTCATTATTTCTATGTTGATCTTAAAGCCAAATATTTGGTGGAAAGAGATTCATAAGATCCTACAATATTTTGAACAATTTTTAAATTAAGATTATTTATGAAGGTGATGTGCCTCTGGCAAGTGCAGTTTTTTGTGTTAAAATTGATAATAATTGAATCATAAAAGAGCAACTTAATTACATATTTGCTAATTATATTGATTCTTTCTTTTCAATTATATTTTTCACCTATTGGTTGTGTTTTTACAAGAAACAGAAGTGAAAACTATAAAAGCCTGCGCAGACCAGCGCCGGATTGGAAAGGTTGCACAGTACAAAAGACAGAGACTTGGCGCAAGTTGGCGCCAAAATGGCGCACACCCACGCCGGATCACGAACTTTGCAACAGAGAATTTTGAGTGGCGCTCAGTGGCACCAAAGTGGCGCCAACTGGCGCCACATTCATTACCATTTCATGGCGCCAACAGGCGCCCAAATGCACAAGGAAGTGGCGCCACTAGGCGCCCAAAGTGAAGGAGGAATGGCGCCAAGTGGCGCCCAAAAGCAAGAAGGATGGCGCCAACTGGCACCAAGTTACGAGAAATTGGTTCCGGTTTTTCACAATTGGACAGAAGCGCGGTGCAAACTGGCACCGTACCGGTGCCAACTGGCGCCGGTTTACGGGAAAATAATACCTTGTTGTCCTGGGGGTATTTTTGAGAGAAGGAAAAGAGTCATATAAATAGGATCCTTATGACAAAATTAGGTATTCAGACCTATTCTTCTGAAAGGAGACGACGGCAGAGCTCCGAGAAGATTCCTGGGATCAAGTTCTTCTTCTCCTTTCTCCTTAATTTTATGCTTTTGAATATTGGATTATTTTTAGCCATGATTATGCTTGGCTAGTTATCTTTTATTGTAGTTAGGGTCACGAGCCTATGTGAACCCTTGTTACGATGGATTGATTTAGTTTTACTCATTTATATAATTATCTTTGTCTCTACCTTGTGCGTATTTTCTGTTTTCTTTATTAGAATTGATCAATCTGATAGTTGAGAATAGTTTGAGGGTTAGAATCATAGATCAGAATATTGGGGTTTTGATCTTGAAAGGGGGTAGGATAAAAATTGGTATGCATGCTAGGAATAGATGTGTATTTAATTGCGGATGCTTAAATTATTGCGTTCATTGCTTAATACCATGAGGAACATTGCAAGGAATTGGGGTTCCAATTGGGGATTAAAGGGTTAACCTTGCAAGGAATTGAGGGTTAACTAATAAATATTCTTAGATAATAATTTATCCGAGTAATTATATGAATAAGTATCGTGAATCAATCCAAAGTAAGAAGTGGAGATCATAAGGTGAGTGCGCTCTAGCTACAATGTTTTTCTCATGTTTTTAAAATCAATTCTCACTGTTATCGTTTTATTTCTCTTAAATAAAAATTCAAAAATAAGTCTTTACTTTTATTTCTTATTGTTACTCAAAAAACAATTCACAATTTTTACAAACAACAAACCGAGTTTTCCAACTTAAGGGGACTGGTTATTGTAGTACTTGGTTTGCAATCCCTGTGAAGACGATACTCTACTTACTTTCTATATTACTTGTGCGGTCGGTATACTTGACGGAGAGCATCAGAAGGCATGTTAGGGAAAATATTTTATGCTTTTATGCCTCAAATATGCTCCCGCGTTAGCAATATTGAGAGTGTGACTTAAAAAAATATTTGAGTTAATATCATATCTTCCAATTGTCGCACAAAACTATTAGTTCTATATAATTCCTTGAAGTAAATGCAATACAATGACTTAATCATGGATGTGGTCTGGGTATAACTACTACCATGGGCATGGCCACAATAATATTTGGTATTGCGATGGATTTAGAAGAGTTAGTTATTCATTTAAATGAATTAATTTGATGAGATTGTTTTTCCTAATATTATGGGGGGGAAAGGTAAAAGGGAAAAAACACAAATTTTTGTTGTTGGAACATAACAATATTGTCCATCGATCTAGTTATAAGCATAAATGATTGTGAGCATTAAGTTCAAATAAATAATTGATTTGTAGGATTTGCAAATCATTAAAATATTCTTGTGCATTAATTGCCCCTGAAGGACATCATGCAAATACAAATACTAATGAATCTAAAGTAAACAAATCATATTGTTCCTTGACTAAAGGGAATAAAAAATGATATGCCCAAAGAGGTCAATTATAGACTAACAACTTCATATTTCTAGAAAAGTGACTCTAGAAGTAGTCTTAGTACAACAAAATTATGAGATATCATTAAACTCTAGAAATATGAGGGAAAGATATGGGGTAATGTTTGTGTATACATCATTGCATCTAAAAATGACCATGAACTTGAAGTTCACTAGCTCAAATGCTTTTAAGCATACTCTCGTCTTCAACTTGTACGTGAATTTAAACTCGATGTTTCTTATTTGCACATTTTTCGTTGTACCATATATGTCCCTATTATTCCTACACAGATTCCTAAAAAAAGGTCTCAAAGAAGGTTGAAAACTCACGTGATTATTTTGGACATTGTATATAACCAAGTACTTGGAGCAACCGAAGGACGACTTGTATACTTTCTGATTCAAAAATTCACTACTTAAATATTTAGTATGGGATGTTTCGCGGTATCAGTGGGAGAAAGCTAGAAGCTTAGTGAATCCTATGAAATTTTTTTGGAAGAAAAAATTAAAAGAATTATCTTGGTCAACTTACAAATACGATTGAACTTGAAGTTTAAAATATTATTAACTTGCAAACTTTAGCAAATCAAATACCTTATGTATTTACTAATCACAAAGGAGTGACTAAATCTCACATTGTTGTAGAGAAGGCACCACCTATAGTGGAGATTCCAAATAGGACTAAATATATGTAAGTCTAGTCAAAGCAAAAAGCATTAATGACTTATAGGGGCTAAAGACATAAATTCACGAGAAAAAGAAAAATAAGTCACTCATCGTGCCTTTTGAAAAGGTTAACCCTGAACAAAGAAACTCGATGAAATAAGTGCAACTACTAATTACGACAATCCTAGAAATATAGAACGGCTAAATCTGAATGTCATTAGAAATGTTGAAGGTTTTGTTGATGTTGACATAAAAATTGCAATAAACTATAGTAATATGGGAGAAAAATATGATATAATTAAAATTACCGTGGATGTATTATTTGTCTTCTCAGTAGCCTTTATTGTCTCAAGATAATATGAATCCGAAACCCGAACCCAAAACCATTCAAGAGTGCCATAAACATTCACATTAGAATGAATGGAATGAGACAAATAAGGAAGAACATGGGTTTTCGCCTTTCGGAGAGACCCAACATCAATTATGATGTTTGTTATTTTTTTGTAATGGATTTTACTTCGTTTTGTTACCTGATTAGTATGGCAACCAGGATGCATCTTTAGATGTATTTTAATGGACATCGTGATTGCAAGGTCACTTAAAGATGATATTTATATGAAGACCCATGGAAGATTCTCTTTATCCCTTATAGAAAAGAATGAAAATCACATCATGTTTAACATTAAGCTAATTGTGTGGTCTTAAACATATTATTGTCTTGGCCTACAGATTGAGCATCTTCCAGAAACATTATTTTATTGCGCTAATGTAAAACTATAAGTCCCCCGATGATGGTTTGTTCAGTAAAAATGAAAAAAGATCCATTTAGACCTAAAGAGCTAACGATAAAAGATTAGGACCTGAATGTAACACCTCGTTCTAGACAGGTTTGTTAGCTTTGCATGTGGTATTAAACGCAGCTACGACAATATTAATTGAATTAAATTTATGGATAAATTTTTTTTACTCTTGCTTTCTACTCATAAATAAAATTTCGTAAACAATTGATTCAATCAATACTTTAATCATTTTTCATTCATAAATTGGAAGTGTCCTACATTTAAGCTACAATCCTTCGTTAGGTAATACCATTAACCTAAGGTTGTAGAACATACTCTAATTCATCTACCATGTAGCCTCATAGACTAACATGGTGCAAACGGTACATATCTCTTTCCTTGTTCATGTGACGTTCATGTTCCCTGAACAGAAGACGTTCATGTTCCCTACTCAGAATATGTTCCCTCCTTTCCAGAACATACTGCTAAATTCAGGACAACCCAAAAATAGAGTGTAAGAACCTGCACCGCTAAATTAGGAATCTTAATTAATTAAATATGAGCTGAAGAAATAATTATATAATTAACATGGGATAATTATAGAGAAATTATGATAATTAATATTAAGTTACTTTTCGAAAGAAAAATGCGAATATTGTTTGTTTCGTGGTATAAATGTGTATCAGTGAAGTAACCCGAAAAGTAGAAATAAAAATATGAATATTCCTAGAATATATACTAAGTTAATGTTCTAAAGTTTGAGAGAAAAATAATTAACAGAGATATTAGAACTAATACCGGTGTTTTAAGTGTGTTGCCTTAAATAGTAAAGATGACTCACTCACTCCCATTTCTCTTATTTTCCTACGTAGAGCACCTTCCACACTTAGCATTTTCTCTCATCTTCATGTCCTTGCAAGCTTGAGTTTACTCATGGAAATCACCAAAGAACCCATATTTCTCCATCTTTCTTCCGTGGGATCACTTTAAACACTGGAGAGCTTGTGCCTTATGATAGAAAAACTCATTCTTGGGGTGTTTAGGTTTCTATTATGGTGAGATTAGCGGGTTGACCTTTTAAGTTGAGTGTATTGGAGTCACTCACACACATTTTGCACCATCAAGGAGCCATTTTGGTGAAGAAAGAACCAAACTTTCACAAGAGATTTTCGAGCAACACTTGGGCAGAACCTTGGGGTAGTACAAAGACCTCAAAGATCTTTCATTTCTTCTGTTTTCAGCCTTGGTTATATGTCTCTACCTGTGTTCCTTGAATTTTCGGTGAAAAGATTGAGTCTTGATAATCAACCGAATTCAGTAAGTGAAAGTAACAAATTAACGTAACTATAAAACATCTTAAGTTTATCAGCATTCCAAGTTCGCAGGATTGCTAGTCTTGACAAAGTTTCAATGACATAGGCACCCATTTTAGTTTTTCCTTGAACGCGATACAGACCTTCCCAGTTGGCTGCCTACTTGCCTTGTCTAGCATTCTTGTTGCCAATATCAGCCCTTCGAAGAACTAGATCCCCAACTTTAAATCTCCTAAGAATGACTTTTTGATTATAGTTTACAGTTATCCTTTGCTTCAAAGCTACTTCTTTAATGTGGACTATTGCACGCATTTCTCCAACTGTATCCAAATTATATAATAGGGTGTGATGATTGTCCTCACCATGTTTACTCATTTAAAATGAGTAAACATGATAACCTAAGTAACCACTTGTATGAAAATACATAAAAATGCAAGCTTGAACCTCTGTTAAGTGTAAAAATGGAACCTTGAAGGGATATCTTTGCGAAAATGTATTTCTGCATTTCTGTCGCGAAATATCCAGATATGGATTTGCAGATATCCGGATATGTCCCCGATAAATATCTGGAGATTCTGCAGTTTTTGAGTTTTATGTCATTTTGCCTGGTCAGAACCTAATTTAATGATATAGGACCCTTTTTTGGATTGAAGGGACTTCTGTAAAATGAATCTAATGCTAAAATCACGAAAGAGAAATAGAGTCTCGTTAGGCTTGAGGAGCTAGTATATGTTTATTGATGGTATGAATGCTGTGAAAACAAATTGTGACCTTGCAGAACTTTGTGTTGATGATACTTTGGTGACCGTTGGACACCAAGTTGTTGTTGGAGGACTTGACTGACAAGTGAGCTTCGTGTTCTCAGGGTTAATCCCTTGTTTATTCCACCAAACTCTATGGGAGGATGATTTATGTGCGTGGTATATTTTTAGAAAATGATTTATGAACTCATATTACTTGATGTATTTGGAATTGAATGTTAGCGTGACGTGTTACTATATATATGTATGGTGGTAATAACATTACCTACACGGGGCAGGCTGCGGTCTGAGTGTAGGGCACAAGGGAGCCTTTTATTTTGTGATATGCTGCAGATGTGCGTAGAGTATACTATTCTCTGGCCAATAGAATTTATTGTTAGCTATTACACACTGTATATCTCACATATTGCATATTATTTTATTATTTTGTTGAACTATTTTATACTTGTAAGTGAACTTGGGGGAGTAATAGTCCTTCGAGAACCCCAGTTTACTATTATTTGTTTAAATCTCACCCTTTGTGGGACACATTTTTCATAAGCAAATATTCATGATGTTGGTGAATCTCGAGGAAAGAGGCTGGAGTCGAGTTGATAGCATGATATGCATGCATTATGATTATGAGATATATTGTTGTTGAGGCATGCTTATATTGACAGTATTGACTATGTTAATTTGATGTGAGCATGTGAATTGTCTATGCCACTATGAATAATATTGTTGTTTTAGTTTGAGAACATGTATTTGTATACACCATGGTTTATGGATGTTGTCATGGCTACTTGTTATTAGTCCATGGCTAGGTAATTGTTATTTTTGAGACATGGCACATATGCATTTTTTTTATGCAATTATGTCATTATTGCAATACATAAGGTTAAAAAGGAAAAAGTTAATTCATATGATGGAATAATGTACAGTTAATAATATATATTATAGCTTTCACATTTATTTAATTAATCAAGCTGCGCTTAATGCCATTATATGTTTAATGAAAGTTGGAAATGGCCTTGAAGGCCGATGCATACTGGAGGGAAAAACAAAACTTTTTCATTGCGGAACACACATGCATTCAAGATCATGCTTTAGGAAAGCATGATGTTACCTTGTTCGTGGAAACTCGTGATGATCAAGGTAGGTCTGAAGGGTTCAGACCCTCTAACGTTGATCCACACCACCCACTGCGTCTAGGTGCAAGAACTCCTTCTTGTGAAACCGCCAAGTGATCACTACAATGAAGCTTGCTAAGCGCACACTGTGTGAAGAGAAAGGCTAGGTAAAAGTGTTTGAAAGAGTGAAGCTTTCAATGTGAAATCTTCACAAAAGTGGCGCAGGAGAGGAGAAGAGAATGGCTTGGTTTTTTTTTCTAAAAACCCTAGAAGGAACATATATAAAGAGACAAGAGGAGCCTATTTGTTAAAAAAAAATCAGATTTTTAATCAATAAAAATCCCTTCCAAAAGGGCGCTCCATCAAAGAGAGAGAAAATAGGATTTGTTGCAAAACAAATCTCATCAAATCTTGCCAACAACATCCTATCATATCTTTATGATATATTAGGTTCAAAACCTAATCAAATATCTGATCATAAATCATCATATAATCAGTTATATGGTGCGCCCCATATAGCCTAAATAATGACCAGATACATTTGAGTAGTTGCATTCAAACTTGAATCAAATCACTCAAATATTCTCCCAACATATCGTATCTTCTGGAGCTGATTCTGATGACTAACCAACAGCCAAATCAGCACCCCAAATCTTCTTAGATTATGTCCAAAAGATTTCCTCTTGATATGTTCCAACAAGATCTCATCTTATCCTTTTGTTATGAAACAACTTTTCATAGCCAATTCAAATTCGAATTTCAAACATTTGAATTCAAACTTTCAAACACTTAAATTTTAAATTCAAATTCTAAATTCACATTCAAATTTCAAAATTCAAAATTCAAATTTCAAAATTCGAATTCAAAATTCAAAATTCAAAATTCAAATTTCAAATTCAAACTTCGAATTTCAAAATCCAAATTCAAATGGTTACCTTAAATTAATTGTGCGAATTATTGATAAGTTTTTAAATATTTATTTATCCAACGAATAAATAAAATTGGTTTTTGGAAAATAAAACTAAATTTTGAAAAATGACTTTTGGGCTTGATGGAAAAAATCTCACTCGATGTATCCCTCGGTGCAATAGGGAACTCAAAGGTACGTTATTCTGTAGAAAATATTTGTGTGTTTGTTGATTTTAACTTTGAAATAATTTTAAGGAAATTTATTTGATTGGATTTGAAAGTTTCGGATCATCAAGTTGTCGCAGCTAACAAAATTTGAAAGAATAATTGCAGGATTAATAAGTGTGCATGACAACTATTCTGTTTCCTGGCACTGTTTCTGAAAATAAACAATTCTTTTCTATTTCTATGCTTTGGAACAGTTTCTGAGAAAAAAATGTGTTTGACAACATGTTCTATTTTTATTCTGAGAATGAGAATTGCGTTTGATAACATAACAAATAATATAAAAAAATAATTCCTATTAAATGTAAAAAAATCGGATCATCACTTTCCTTTCCATATGGTGTGGTTGTGGTGGTGGTGGCGGCGGTGGTGGCGGCAGTTACATGGTGATGATAGTGGTGGTGGTTGTGACGACGGTGGCTGCGACGATGGCGGTGATAATGGTGGCGGTGGCGGTGGGGATGGTGGTGGTGGAGGTGATGGCAGTGGCTGCGACAATGGTGGTGGGGATGGTGGTTGGTGGCATGTGTGGTTGGTGGCATTGGTGGAGGCGACAATGGTAGCAGTGGCATGATGATGGTGATTGTGATGACATCATGGAGGTGATGGCGGTGGTGGCAGTGGCTACAGCGGTGGCAGTGGTGGTAGGTTACAGTGGTGGTGGTGGTGGTGACGGTAGTGGCGGTGACGATGGTGGTGGTGGTTGGTAGTGACGGTGGTGTCGGTGGTGGCTACATCAATGATAGTGGTGGTTAGTGACAGTGGTGGTGATGGTAGCAGTGGTGTTGTGGTGGTGGTAGTAGTGGCGATGGCGATGATGGCAGTGGCGGCAGTGAGTGCGATGATGGCAGTGGTGGTTGATGGCGGTAAAGGTGATTGATGGTGGTGACAGTGACAGTGACGGTGATAGTGGTGGTGGTGGTTGCAGCGGTGGTAGTTGTGGTGGTGGTGATGGGTGAAGGAGGTGGTGATGGTGGCGGTGGCATCGTGGTGGTGGGGGGTGGTCACGACAGCACTGGTGGTACGACGGTGGCGACGACGATGGTGGCAGTGGTCGTGTTGGGATGATGGTGGTGGTGGTGATGCTGGTAGATATGGAGAGTGATTAAGAGAGATAAGTGTTTCTCATTTTGTGTCCGTGAACAAAAAAACAGAAATTTTTTGATTCTTTAACTGTTCCCCAGCACAAAAATTTATCTGGTTCATCCCAGGAACAAAAAAATAAACTGGTTTTACCAAATGAGTTTTCTATCCATTTCTGTTCCCGGGAACAGAAATTAAAAAAAAATGATTCCTGGAAGGTTGTCATGCGCACCCTAAGCTGTCTCTGCTCAACTAATCATTTTAAAATAAAAGAATTTTTTTAGCATAAAAATTGATGGTTAAGTTTTAAAGAAAATAAGTTTAGATCACAAAGTTGTCACAGCTAAAATGTATCAGATTAACAAGCTGTGATGTCTAAATTAACCCTAAAATTGAAACAATTACCAAATTAATATGAACTATCAAATTTAAAGAAGTTTGGGTCTCACAACTAAAATAACCCTAAAAAAACTATGAGATTAATAAGTTGTAATGATTAAATTAATATCTAATTATTATAATTAAAATAATTAACACAAAATGATAAATCTAAATAAGCTTGGGTCATCAAGTTGTCAATTGTCATAGCTAAAATGACCCGACAAAAACCATGAGATTAACACGTCATAGCTAAATTAATCCCAAACTATATAAGAAAATTCCTAATAAAATAAATAAAGAGCATAAATGCATGCAAAAATAGAAAATTATTAGTTAAAAGAAAAGATGAATAGACTTACCTCAAAGGTAACAAAACTTGGTGTATGGAACCAAGTTGGAAAGCCACCTCAATTTTTCTCAAAAAAAAAAAAAAAAAAAAAAATACTATATATCACAAGCATAATGTTAAGCCCAAATGTCTTTTGCAACTCTTAGAAGAGTCATGCTGTGCTGAACACATAAGGAGGGACTCCTTATAGTGGGGGAGGGAGGAGAAGGAGCAAAGGCTCTCTAATGTGAAACTTCAAGGAGAATTGGGCTGATTATATCCTATGTGGGACTTCAATGCATTTTTCATTATTTTTCCTTCTCTGATGGTTTTTGTTAAGGACAAAAATAAGTATTCACGTCGTCCCTCCCTTCAAGTTCAGCCTTTCAATTTTTATTCTCATTATTCTTCATGTATGAAAAATATTTTAAAAAATAAAGGTAGATTTATTGACTCTTCAGTCTTCACCTCCTCTCACAAATTTTTTTCTCGGTTTTGAGCAATAGTTTATGTGAATGTTTCTTAATGTTTAGGATAATTATATTTACCGCTTTTAACTAGCTGATTCTTGACTATGTAATTGATCTTTTTGCTCGATATACTCGTGGAATTGGCTTAGCTACATGAACGTTATAGAAAGTTTACTTCCGATTGCTCATTGCATTGCTCCTACATAACAGTAAGCAATATGCAAAAATCCTATTGTAATTGGAATATTGTTTATTTCTTACATTTTTCTGTTAATTATTATTGTAATTTTAATTATAGCAGTAATTTGTTGAATGAAAATTAGTGATTGCACTAAATTATATTTTAGTTTATTAATGGTAATTTGTTCATTCTTCCTAGTAAACATGTCTTTTGGCTTGTTTATTAATGATCTTATATTGTACATGTATATCTTGCAACTGTTTATTCTTAATTTAGGTACAAGAGACTTCCCTACTAAATGGGTTACATTAGGGGAGCCCATTTAATGGTTAAGTTATCTTCTTTTAAATTTAGTTGTATGATTCATGATTTTGGCCTAATCCATAAGGCTTAGTAGGCTTCTAGTCTTATAGGCTTTTATCTTTGTGATATTTTAGGCTTGTGGGCTTTCTAGCATCGGCCCACAATAATTAGATTAGTTGGTTTTGTTACATCATGATTTCAATCATTTTTTTTTCTCTCTTCCACCATTTTTATTCTAGCTGTGATTTTCATCTAATAATATGGGAGAATAGTTTTCTCATTTCACAAGATAAAAATTTTCTCACCTACTGATTCATAATATAACTGGGATCTATAAAATAGTAAATTGAGAAAAAAATTCAAGATGGACCCACCTATTATTATATATTGCAGGAACAACAAATTTTGTCATATAAGAGGAGAATATTATTCCCCCAATAATATAAAGTGAAACCAAGTTTCACGCGGTTTTGATGGTACGGCAGAGTTTGATGTGTAAAGCACTAAAGCGGAACAAGTTTTCGTGCAAATTGTGAAGCAAATCACACATTTTTACCATCAACGTGACATGTGGTTTTCGGTTTTCCATTTTGATATTTTTCGTGTTCTCTTTTCATTTCTTTCCCTTACCAAGGTTTTGGTCTTTGATTGCGATACGCAAAGTCCTTATAATACGGTAAGCAAAGCCATTATCACCTACGGCCCACACATGTGAGCCCCCTACTAGATCAATAACAAACGGACCTGATTTAAGTAAACCTCTGATGGGTGATGTTAAACGGTTGCAATGCAAGTAAAATCATCAAACATGAGAGGCACAAACACGCGCAATAGAATTATCACTACCACAGCATTATTGCTTTAATAATTTAATTTGTCCAGTTACTTTATTAGATTCTCTGTATATTGTTTCAGGGGTTTATATTTATCATTTAACATGACACAACAAACTTTTCACACACACAACATTTTGTGGGGCTCACACTTTTTGAAAAAAAAGAAAATTACGGCACCCAAAGCGAATCTCTATAACATTACACAATCACTTTTCTTACAACACCCATTGTTTTATTATTCTTATAATTTTTTACTTACTTATATATATATATATATGTGTGTGTGTATATAGGGATTTACATTCATCATTTAACATGATACAAAAAAGTTTCCTACACACACAACATTTTGTGAGTTTCACACTTTTTGAAGCAAGAAAAAAAACTATGACACGAAAAACGAATCTCTATAACATTACACAATCACTTTTCGTACAACATAACTCTTATATATATATATATATATATATATATATATATATATATATATATATATATAGGGAGAGATCTTTTGACTCTAGAGTAAGATTTACAACTCTTACTCCTCATCTCAACCGTTGATTTTCGTCCATCTAACGATTATTTATAACAATTAATTATTTATTTATTTCAAATAAATAATAACAGTTAGATAGACGGAAATCAACGGTTGAGATGAGGAGTGAGAGTTGAGAGTCTTACTCTAGAGTCAAAAGATCTCTCCCCATATATATATATATATATATATATATATATATATATATATATATATATATATAAGTGCATATATTCTTACATCAGTGCAAAAGTTAGAAGTTTTATATTCAGTCTTGAATATTGATCTACTTGTATCCAATATCTCATATTACTAAAAAATTAGAGTCCTTAGATAGAAGAAGTGAGATCAACGATCAAGATGGAAAGTATAACTTACACTGATATAAAATAATCATAATCCAAATATATATATATATATATATATATATATATATATATTTGAGTTGTATTACTCGTACAAATATTGAAATACTTTTTTTATCGATAATTCAATTGATACATAAGAGTTGAGTAGATGGAAGAGTAAGAGCATTTGTTCAATTATCTTTAGCAAAAAATTAAAATCTCAATCTTGACCCTGAATTGAATTAATCGCGAAAAAATAAACTGATCGAAATATTTAAAAATTAAACTGATCGAAATATTTTTTAAAAAAAAATTCTGTGACATTCCCATAAAATTAATCTAGGCCATAAATGAAAACAAGAGAAAAGAATAAAAGCGGTTAATGGTTTAGGTGAAATGAATATCATTATTAAATATGATATACATATTACATGCGTTATCATTACCCCGGCCTTAGATTACTTTTAAGAGTTTCAACACTGTTTTGCTCTTTTGAAGTTCTTTATTGTTAGACTCTGTCTCTTAACATTTCACATCCAAACTTGGAAGAAAAAATGGCAAAGGATAGGAGTATCGGTGTGGCTTTGGACTTCTCAAAGAGCAGCAAGAATGCTCTGAGATGGGCACTTGAGAACTTAGCTGACAAAGGTGACACCATTTACATCATCCACATCAATTCCAACTCTCTAGATGAGTCCCGCAACCAGCTTTGGGCCAAATCTGGTTCTGGTGAGTAATTTTTTTTTTTTTTTTTTATTGATTGTAAAATTTTAATTATTTTTATGTTCTTCTATGTTTTGATCTAAAATCTGATCGGCTTTGATTTTGATTTTTTTTTGCAGCTCTTATTCCTTTGAAGGAGTTCAGAGAGCCTGAGGTTATGAACAAATACAGTGTTCAAATTGATATTGAGGTTCTTGATATGCTTGACACTGCTTCCAGACAAAAAGAGGTTTTTTTTTTTTTTTTTCCCCCTTCCCTCTATTTTTCTCTCTCTTTGGAGAGTTTTGAAATAATGAGATTTTTGACAACCAAGTTTTCGCACTTGTGAATGAAATTATTATTATTATTATTATGTTCATGTTTAGGTGAACATTGTTACAAAATTGTATTGGGGTGATGCAAGAGAGAAACTTTTGGATGCTATTGAAGATCTGAAGCTGGATTCTCTGGTCATGGGAAGCAGGGGTCTGAGTACAATCCAAAGGTGGCTGCTTTTTTTTTTTTTTTTTCCTTTCACCGATGATTTCGGGAGAATTATTCGTATAAGATTATATGGAAATAGGCATATTATACCTTTTAATTTTTGTTCTTTTTGGGGTGAGTAGGACCTTGCTATTTGATTTTGCAGTTAAATTATGATATTTTTTCTCCCTTTTGTTATTAGGGTAGTTCTTTTCTTTAGAAGCTACATTCATAGTTTTTATTTATAACAGATGGTTTGCATTTGTCATTTATTTCATTTGTCATTTAACATGACACAACAAATTTTTCTACACACACAACATTTTGTAGGACCCACATTTTTTTAAGAAAAACAAAAAAATTTACCGCACGCAAAATGAATTTCTATAACATTACACAATCACATTTTTTACAACATAACTCTTATAAAATCCTTATGATATTCCCAATTTATTATTTCTTTGTTGTGATGAAACTTCTGTTATCTGAAAAAATTTGAATTCAGTACCACATCTTTTCAAAATAAGAAAATTTTAATACCATGTATATCATGTATTTTTTATTTATTTACTTTTATACCTTGTTATTTCTAAATGGGGAAAGAGTGTAACTAGGGCAGTGGTACCCAGAATTCACTCCTGTTATCTGGCTTTATTTATTAAAACATGGGTCTCATTGATATGTCTGTTTGTGATTGTTGGAAAATAAAAATGCAGGATATTATTGGGAAGTGTAAGCAACTTTGTGATGACCCATGCCCCTTGCCCTGTGACTATTGTCAAGGATTCTAGCTGCAGCAAGTAAAGATGATCAATTTAGGAGAGCATTTAAATTTCGATTGATGTGTTTTTGGCACTGTACTTGAGCTCTAGTGGGTCGTATTATGTTCCTATTTTGGTTTCAGAGTTGAGAATTTGGCATTATATTTGAAATACTGTTTTAGGTTTCTATCCTTGACTATTGAAGAAATAATTGAATTTGAGTGCCATATTAGTCTAATAGGCCTCCAAAATATTCCTATAGTCATTGGAATTTCTGGGTTTTCAATTGCCTCGATAGTGAGACATGCTAGGCACAATCGGACCCATACCATGGATGTTATTTGTATTGACAATTCGTATTGAAAATCCAAAGTATTTTATGTTTTCTGGCGCATATTTTTCTTGAAAAGTTTTGGACTTTGCTAGGCCTTGTTATGGTCAGCAATAATGAAAAAAGAATGAATAAAGCACAATTTGAATGAAAGGGGGTTTGTTAGAAAAACCAAACCAGAAGCACAAATTGAAATTGATTTGTTATGCCTTTTCTTTTGACTGTTGGAAGGGAATTTTTCCTTTTTCTGCTTTTGTTCTAATTGTAAGCCTACTCAGCGTTCTCAATTTGGCGTTGGGTTTTAACACACATTCTCATCTAAGAATTTTTTGAGTTTAAAGTGTTGATATTGTCTCAATTTTTTTTTAATTTTATCTTGTGTTTATTTAATTTTATTTTGTGTTTATTTAATTTCTCAAGGGTAGCTTAGTTGGCAAGCTTTCAAGGATTTGCTTGAGTCGGGGTTAGCAAAGTTTAATGCACCGCTGATCCAATGAGAGATTGCTCTCAGAGTCATACTCCGAAGAAAAGTGATTGGAGAAAGTTGAATGAAGATACTTTCAGGTTATATAAAAAAAAAAAAAATTCGTGATCTTAATGATTATTGAAACTTTAATATCATATAAAAAATTATTTAAATTCAAAATCCTAAAATATTAGATGATGGTTTTTTTAATTTGTATTATTCTCTAGAAAGAGGGTGAATGTTTCTCTATGTAAGTTCATCCACTGTCACGTGAATTGGTCGGTTCAAATTTTGGGTTAAAAATTCTGCCAAGTTATGGAGAGAGAATCCTCTAGAAGCATGACTATTTTTTAATATTTGCATAAGACTCATAATACAGGTAGATCTAATATTAGGATTATCCAGAAAGAAGAAATCTTCCTCCTAAAATTTAAAAAAGGCAAAATGATCCATGTGATTTTAAAACAATTATTGAAGTAATGAATTTTTTTTTTTTTGGTAAACAAAGTAATGAAATTCTATAATTTATTATTCAAGTAATGTAATGAGTGCCGTATATTATGGGTACGAGATAAATCCTGCAGGAAGAGGTATAAGATTTGTTAGATTGAATCACATCTCGAAAATCAACAAGTTTAGGAATTATATTTTAAACAGATATTCGTTATAGTTAAAGCATGACAAAGTTTACCGGAAAAAAAAACATGAGAAATAAATCGTAGTTTAATTTTTTTTATAAAATTGTAATTTAAATAATAAATTAAAAATTTAATATTATTTTCAAATATTTTATATAATTAATAAAACGAGTTGTGCCCAAATATAAATTGGGGTTGCAACTCATAAAACTTGTCATGTGGCACTAAGAATTGTCATATGTGTATAAAAAAATTTTTGTTGAATAAGGTTGTACTTATGATTACGTGATATTTTCGTCTCAAGGGAATTAGCTTTTGATTTTCAGCTGATGTTATTCTTGAAACAATTAAAAAAAAAGAATTGTCATATGTATAATATAAGGATTATTTTTTTTACAATAAATACAGATAAATTTTTTATATTGAGTTCAAAATAATATTATTTTGAAACAGAAATGAGGTATTTATTGTTATTAGTTAACTCTGTAATTTATCATTTAAATTTTTAAATTTTTTATCCGTTAAATTTATCCTTTGAAGTTGTGAATCTTCCGCATGAGATCGGTCCCACACTCATCTAGTGGGAGATTCGTTACTTACTTCGATAATATATTTTAAATTTATATTATTTTAATATAGTTTTAAAATTATATTACATTGATCGTCTTGCCGAAATAAATATCTCAGGAAAAAATATTTTCCAGTACTATTTCGGGGACAGAGCACAGTGCATGACAGCTACGGATGGGACGGAAGAAAAAGAAAGAATTAAAAAAAGGAAAGATATGTAATTGTAATTCAATGACATCTGCCAGATAAGATGGCGGTGTTTAAAATTAAAATAATATAATTAATATTAAAAATTGAATACGTAATGATATAAAAATTTAATAAATTTAAATATATTTTCAATATATAATTTAATTTAAGATAATCCCATGTATATTTATTTTGTGTAATTGTTACCTTTTGGGTTTTGGAACAGTGACCAAAATATCACTGTTCACCAAGTTTTTCATCTAAATGTCCCGCGAACAGTGTTATTTCTCAATTTGATACAGGGGCAAATTCGCTATTCAGTGTAGCGAACTCGGTTTGCTGACGTTTCACATTTCTAGTGGACACCAAATTCGCTACACGGAGTTGCGAACTTGGTCTCTACCCAATGTAGCGAACTTCATACTTTTTTTTTAACTTGGTACTTGTTATTCACTAGAAATGTGACACGTCAGCAAGCCGAGTTCACTACACCGGGTAGCGAGCTTGCCCCTGTGGGAGATTGAGAAATAACATTGTTCGCGTAGCATTTAGATAAAAAACTTGGTAAACAATGACATTTTGGTCGGTATTACTTGGGTTTTGGTCTATCAACGTTGTTGGTTGTTCCAATAGCTTGAATAGTAGTTGAATTTAAATGCATGTTTTATTTTAGGGAAAAACTACTCTTATGCAACATAAGGGCTTTTTGACCCTTATAACCCTATACTAATAATTAATTATCAAATTGACCTTCATTATAAACTATTTCAAAAATTTAACCCCCTCAAAAAACATAACACCAATCTGCCCCTGTTTGACCGTTGACCACGAAGCCTACCGGGTACACCCCTACCTACCCGGGTATCTTTTGAAATTTTTTGTTTACCCGGGTAGAAAAGTGTGTACCCCAGTATTGTTCTTGATTGTTTGAATTATTTACCCGGGTACGGATGAGTGTACCCGGGTAGATCTTGTATGAAATTGACAAGCACAAACTTGGTAATAAAGCACAAGTCACAAGTACAGAGTAACAAACTTGGTAATAAAGCACAAGTCACAAGTACAGAGTAACAAATCAGTGTGATAGCATGCCAGACAAGCAGTATGGCTATGAATTGGAAAATGTGTAATGGGTCAATGTGGTTTCAAGATCCCTGAAATCCTCAGATTTTAAGCTCATTCACTATTCAAAATGATATGAAATGTGAAATGGAAGTGAAGTGGAAGTGAAATGAGTGAAATCCATTTAGCTAAAGCAACATCTTCGAACCTTGTGAAATGGGAGTGAAAACACAAGATGCTTTCATATATTGTTTCCTTTGTTGCTTACCAGTGTCCACGATGTTGCCAATGGTGCCAGACACGGTGACCTAGAATTGGATCTGATATTTGTGTTTTGGGTGCCTTTGTTGCTAAAGCCTCCTTTTTATAGATGGAGGCATGAGAATCACGTGAACACAATTTTTTATTCTTTTTTGTGTGGCTTCCCAGATATTAGGTAATGACTTTTCACTGCTATCAATAATTGAAGGGTTGTTTACTTTACAAGATCTACCCGGGTACACTCGTCCGTACCCGGGTAAATAATTCAAGCAATCAAGAACAATACTCGGGTACACACCTTTCTACCCGGGTAAACAAAAAAATTCAAAAGATACCCGGGTAGGTAGGAGTGTACCCGGGTAGGCTTCGTGGTCAACGGTCAAACAGGGGCAGATTAGTGTTATGTTTTTTGTGGGGGTTAAATTTTTGAAATAGTTTATAATGAAGGTCAATTTGGTAATTAATTATTAGTAAAGGGTTATAAGGGTCAAAAAGCCGCAACATAAGAGTAGTTTATTTTTTTATAGATCCATCGAAAATTGTGATTTTTCTTTCTTTCTTTTTCTTTTTTTGTAGATAGTGGATTCCAACGCATGTGTATCTATAACATAAGAAATCATCTCTCATATAACATGAGATTAGATGAACCCTTTATTTAAATATATTAATATTAAAATAATATATTTATTCTTGATAATTGTATTGGTCAGTGATGTTAATATAACAATTCTTTATTAGGCTAATCCTATTCTTTTAGACTGAATTAAGTATTATATTATTTTAATATATTAAAAGATTATGTTGTATAAGCTTATACAATATGATAGTTACAACAAATAACTAAAAATATCATAATATATAATATAAATTTATGCTATTAGACTTCATATATCACACCAAAACGGTGTTAAAAAAAACATACCTTTAGTTGGTATATGATTATGTCATTTGTTGAAGAATTCTTATGTTGCCGAGATCAATACACAAATGTAATCAAAGAATAAACACACACAATTGTGATATTTCATGATAAAATCTTAACCCACATGATTTTTTTAATTGGTCGGTTAAACAAAGCATTACAATGGAACGATTACTATCGGCTGCAGCGGAACTAAATTAGGATCGATTGTAACTTCAGGCAAAATTTAGCTGCAATGTTAAAAGGGTTTAAATTTTAAGTTTGCCCTAAAAAACAATAACTACTACCAAGTTCATATTACGATAACTTAATGTGGATACATGATTTATCCCTTGATCCTTTATGGTTTTAAATTTGTTAATTAGATTTATTATGATTACAAAATTATATCATCTAAATAAGATTCAGTATTAAGGATTAAAATAAAAAAAATCATGTATCCAAAAATATAAATTATTTATTTTATATTATATTCAATATAGAAATTTTTTTTTTCAGTAAAACATTAGATGTATCCTTCTGATCCGATTAGAGAAAGGAACCCGCATAAGTATAAAATTAATCCTAAGTCTATTATTATCCAGTAGTAGCATGACGATTATTGTCCTTTCTCCAAGATTTGAACCCCTACTCTTATGATAATTTGTTCGTCCTAGAGTTCACAGTGTCATGTAAGTCAACCTTCTAGGTCATTGATATTCTTTGAACTAGTCAAAAATTGAAAGTAGGACATTGTTTCCCCTAAATAGGTGAAATATGTTGATATGATGTGACTAAGGAGGCAACGGTATCAACTACAACTCTTAAGAGTCACCATGCTGGACTTAGGCGAACTAATAGTGCAAGGAGGGTTGATATTTGACAGAGTAACAATAAACCTAGACAATGGAAAAGATGATCCATTTGGTGAGATAAACCCTCAATTTATACTATGGGAAACAGTTTCCTTTCAGAATATAAAATGTGACGCAATAATCGTTTCAGCCATGTGAGCCCTACTGTAGTGTAACGTAGAAAAGATAATGCGTGCATGAAAAATACGAGAGAAACACATATATTAGGGATGTGTTAAGTACCTCATACATTGTCGAAAAACCATTTAGGCTAGTTGGGCAAGGGCATATTATATCGGATGAATTAAAACATGATATATATTGATGTTAAATTGTTTATAGTGTTCCGCATATTGGTGTTCAAATATTTTAGACTTCTTAGTATTAGATTACAAAACAAAGTTATATTTAAAGGGTTTATAAGTATTATGTTACAGGAAATTAGATTCTTCCGGCCACCAAGACAAACAATCCATGGGTCCCATTAAAAAAGCAAAGGAGAAAAAAAAACAAGTGTAGCCCCCACACTTGTTTGAGTCTTTAGGAAAAAAAAATTCGGTCATATGACATGACAATTGTAAAGCCCTATATTTAAATACTAAAATATTCAATTTAAGAAAGACTTTATAATTTAGTACTATGTACATTTCATTTGGTAGTTAATCATTTATCAAAATAGTGACTTACATTTTTGTGTGTATAGTTTTACTATTATGTTTACATTAAGTTAAAATTTTAATATTTAAATTCAAGCTCATTATCATTTCAATTGTCATTTTTCAGAATATAAGAAAAGCAAAGAAGAAAATAACTTTTTTTTTTCAAAAACAATAATAAAAAAAAAACAAAGAAGAAAACCGCATTTATTATTAAAACTTAGAGATACATGAAAATTCAGATGTAAAGAAGTAACTCTATCACCGGGGTTCTTCTAACTCAACTAGAGTCATAATTCCTAACAAGATTTATTACTAATAATTCTCTGAATTATGATCTCTCTCATACCCAAATTTGGTCTATTTTGAAGTTGTGATGGATGCAGCATATCGAGCTTTGAAAAAGCCCAATAGTTTATCTCTTGGGGGCAAGTTCTCTTTCACAACAGGGTTGTTGGTGAATTCTTGACTCCATTTATGGAGCTTAGGAAATTTGTCACTGCTCAGCAACTTCAACCCCACGGCTTCTTCAATCACAGGGAGCCAGAAAGCTAAGTAGGCACCAGCTATGTCAACCAGACCAATAGTCTCTCCACCAAAGAACTTGTGCTTGAGCTCATTCTCAAGAAACTGAAGAGCCTCAATTGATTCTTCAATGCCCTTTTCACGTTCCACCTTGTCCATAGTCCATGCAGCCTTAGATATTGCAGGCAGACACTATATTCAGAGAAAAAAGGATTTCATTAATTTTACATAATAAACAATGATGATTGATTTTGATGCATGAAGATGTGACATTTTTTATGCCATGTTCTAAAAAATGTTAGCCAATTTTATGGGGAGTGATTTTGATTTTGATTCTAGACAATGTTGGTAGCAATTAGCACAACTAAGCATGGATTTGAAGTTAATATATATATCTTGTGATTAGTAATTTTCTTCACACCACCTCACTATAAGCATAAGCCGAAAAAAAGAAGAAAATAAAAACTATGTAAATTCAACCAAAAGTGAAATAAATTTAACATAATTCATATGTAACTAAGCCATACAACAAATAATTTAGCTATCATTATAATCAACGCAAAAATATTGGTTTCCAAGATGAAATCCATTCCATGGGTTACCATATTTTAATCTTATGTTCCTATGAAAAAGAAAGAAAGAAATTAAAACACTCGTAACATACCTTATCATCAATGAACCTTGACCAAAAGCGAGCCAAGGCTTTTTCATAGGGTTGTTGAGGCAAGATGGGATAATTCTCCCAAGTCTCATCGATGTATTCAAGAATCACAAGAGACTCAGCTAAGGGTTTTCCATTGTGGACAAGCACAGGCACCTTCTTGTGAACAGGGTTGTATTTGAGAAGTAGGTCACTTTTGTTTCTAATATCTTCTTCAAAGTAAGTGTATTGGATACCCTTCAGTTTCAAAGCAATCTGCACCCTTCGAACAAATGGGCTTCCCCCAAGACCAAACAACTGAACTTCTCCAGAGTCTTTGGCCATTGTAAGTCTAGAACTTTTTTTTTTCCTACACAAATGTGGTTGTGGACTCTGCTTTTAAACGGTTTTTCCTCTTGGAGAATGTGACCTAGTAGTTAGTACCCTTCGAAAGTTATTGCCATATGAAAGTCAGTAGGTCCTACCCTTTGAGAGTTAGGTAGGATTAGTGTTGCACAAGCCACCACGTATGTATCTCAAGCGCCATTAATGCCCTATTAATTATTGAAACATCAACTATATTGTTTTATACGAAATTACTTAAAGTCAGCAGATTAATTTTTGAAAGAATGAAAATAATACAATTAACTATTAAATAAATGTTATGATAAATTCTTATTTTTATTAGTTAAATTTGTTAATACTGTCACCATATATTTATAAAAAAAATATTTGGGCATCATTCAACAAATTCAAATCTTTTACATCAATATGATAACATATAAACTGTATAAGTTTTAGATTAAGTTTAATTTCCTTCACTAACAATAACATGACTATTAAAACTAAAGATATTTTGCCGCATTTGTGATCCGCGTGGTTCGAATCTGAATATTAGATGGTTTATAATAGTGTGTGTGTGTGTGTTTAAGGTAAAAAAATAAAATAAAATAAAACGCTAAATCAGTCACAAAAACGGGTTTGGAACATAACTGCAAATTGTGCCCTTACAATCACAAAAAGTAAATTGAATAAATAATCTTGCAAACTCCAATATTGATAATAACGCATTATAGTTGAAGGAATTGGATGAATATGTCCTCCAGATAATGGGAAATTAACACTGTTGAAATGGGCCAGCTCATTTCATTCGGCCATCATTCAAATGGGCCAAAGCTAAGAACCCACTAAACCAAAAAGCTCCCCAAAGAAAAGCCTGTGTTAGCCAAAAGCCCACAAAACTTTATGGGCTAAGGCCAACCCATGGGCTTTATCATTTCTTAAACTTGAAAAAAAATCCATTCTAAACTATTTCTAACTTTACCTGATAACAATCAAGGCTAGTATTTTAAGTAATCCATGAGCCAATGCATCAAACTCGACACATTATCAATTGAAACTTCCATTTCGAAGTATAATTCAACATAGAAAAATATGACTTGGTCATGCTAATAATGTATAATGTAGAAAAATTTAAAATTACCACAAGATAGAGAGAATATAAACTAAACCACAAGACAGAGAAATCACCTCAGTTTCCAACATCTGCTAATGAAGCAAATTAAGTGTATTATGTCTCCCTCATATATATATATATACATATATATATATATATATATATATATATATTGGATTAGTGAAAGCAATTTAGGATCTAGTACATTTGTACATTTACGAATCATCGTTGTCTCACAACCACAAAGGTCATACCTCTTTTTTTTTGGATATTACAAAGGTCATACCTCTTGTAGCATATACCCATGAGAAACATCCCTTGTGTAGGTGTGGTGGTCTTTCTTGCCTCTGTTACCACGAAATCTCCTCTACATGAACTGGCCTCCTTAGCGTCACAACATGAACAGACTTTCTCAGCATCTAAGTACGAACTGACCTCCTTATCGAAGATTGCTTCTGGCAAATCTTCTAGACGATCTCAATAGGAAAAGGAAAGTGTGTGTGCACTCTTAGTTTTTCGGATCTAATATTACCTCAACAACAATAGCTTAGAGGCTGATGACTATGACTAAAATGATATATATATATATATATATATATATATATATATATATATATATATATATATATATATTTATGGGTACTAATAAACCCTAGCCTCAAGCTTCTTGGGCTTTTCTAATACACTGATTCCAATTAGGCTTTGATAAAATAGCATAAACTCAACAATCTCTCACTTGCTCTTGAGATTACCACATTCTTTGTCTCAAATTAGCCTGAGGATCTATCATCTATTATTAATAAATGCTCATAATAATCAACTAATGATTATCTAATTCTGTGTTATTCAACCAAAAGCCCGAACTTGAACTCCAAGATTAATAATACTTATAACACAAATATTCGTAGCCCCTTTGTAGAATGTTGATAATTGATTGATGAACTTTCTGTTACTCAATCAATTATTTATTCCCTTGAATGTTATAGTTTCTCTAATGGATTACATGCACTGGCCATTGACTTCAATATCCAAGTACTAAAACATATCAGTGGAACATTTTCTACAAAATCCATATTATTTATCTCATAAATACTGATAATTAAATAGTCTTACTCCTAAAATACCGAGTTATTGGCTATTAATAGATCAGACCTCACTCATTGATAAATCAAAGAATGAAAGCTATTTAATTACCTATTTATAATAAACTCAAGATTAAGAATAATCACATAACTATAGTTAACTAGAGACTTGATAACTTATGACAAAAAAACAACCTTAATCAAATCTCTCTTTGATCCTTTCAATATGAATATTATTTCACACCAATATTTTACAATGATTGTTACAAAATCATTTCATTAAATATTGCAGCCTAAATAAAGTGCCCAACTTTATTTAATAGTTGTGAACTTATTCATTAATTGTGAGAACTTATGATCATGTCCTCATGAACGTATCCAAGTGACCATATACTTCACAATTGATCTGGACTTTAATGTTTGTAAATTGTGTGCTCAAAATAATGAATAATAGATCATTTGTAAAATTCAGAAAGAATTACATTGTTTTATTGTCTTACTCCAAGAGCACAATGAACACAATATCTCCTATTCGCCTAATGCAAGTTTGGGATCCTCTTAAGACCCAAAGAAGAAACATGTCTTTTGAACACAAGTTCAGGCAACCTCTTGGTAAAAGGTCGAGTAGATTTACCTCTAATGCTATCTTGGTTTAGTGTAAACACATAACCCGAGATAAATTTTCTTGAGTCAATATCCACTTGGAAAGTTAAGTATGTGTAATCTAAAGTTTTAAAGACCCCCACTATAATATATTAACATATAACCTCTCATTTTCCAAAGATACTTGAGTACATGCTTAGCATCAATCTAGTTTTCCTCTGGGATCGAATTGGTACCGTCTCACTACTCGCACTATGTGAAAGATGTCTGGTTTATTGAACAACATAGTATGCATGAGACTACCTATTGCTAAAGCATAAGATATCATACTCATGCATTCTTCCTTCTCATGAGTCCCTAGAGGTTAAACCTAAGGAAGATGAATTCCACGTCTGAGAGGTATGATGCACCTCTTAGAATTTCCAATGATGAATTTTGGCAAGAGTTTTGTCAATATAAGTAGCCTAAGGTGATGCCAACAAGAGTTTCTTACCAAGAATATAATTGGCTTTCGCTGGTCCTTCATATCAAAATGCTTACTCAATTACAGAGGTTTAACAACTCCACAACTTTTTCATTCCAAAAAGAAATTAGCTTATGTTCAAAGACATGGCTGAAAATACATACAATGTCTTAACAACTTGAAATCTCATAGACCCGAGATACAAGTTGATGAAGACGAACATGAAGAAGAGAAATGACATACTCAAAGTGAATACAGAAAAATAGAGACTCAATATAACAGTGAAAGAATAAAAATGGAGACCTGGTGGAGAGTTGCTCGTGAGGAGACTTGATGGAGAAGAGAAAAGACTAGGGTGTTGTTCTAGTAGTTAAAAATTGCTTGCCAAAACTTTTGTTGCCTTCGTTTGATCTACTATTTTTAGGCTGTGGAAGATAGTGGTACTCTTGTGATTACTTCAAGTTGTTCCCTGCACCATTGGTTCAAGAATGTCTCCTCTTTCCTTTGATTAGACAATGGACTTTGATTTAAAGTGGATAAGACTACCATTTTTGAAGCAAGAATGATGGATTTCTCAAATGTGGGTGTTTAATTGCTCTAGCTTCTCTATTTAAGTTTATAAGGAATTAATTTGCTATGTAGTCCTTGATAGGATGATTACTATCATTTTTTTATGTTTTAATTAAGGATATTATAAAGCATATGTAGGAATAGCCACATGATTACATTTTTGTATTTTGTTATGGATGTGAACAAAGCAATTTCAATATTGTTATTTCTATATTATAGCAGCTTCTATGAAGCACGATCTCGTTGAGCAAATGAAGAATATCTAAATAAAATGCGGAGGTTTTGGCACTCTTGAAATTGTTGAAGATTCCAAGAAGAAAATATGGGTTTATTTTGTAGATTTCTTTTATCATTTTGTAAATTTCCTTTTGCATTTCTTTTCTGGAAGATTTTCTAACGATTTAAAGAATTCAACTTCAAAAGTAACGTTTCAATTCTTGTTATCTGATTTTTCAACCATGAATGGTCCTTCGTGTTTGTTCCAAAGCTTCTTGATATGTGGATTTGTAGGTGGATTCTTGTATTTTGAATTCTGATTCCAAAGAAATTATTCTGAGGATCATGGAATTATTGTAAAGATGGGTTTGAACAAAGGAATAAACCTCACATTTTTTCAACTTGGAAAAAAATTGATTGTTTGGTTTAAGGTCAACTTTCTTTAAACGAATACTTAAAACGAAATTGAAAATTGTATGGGAAGAATTGAATGATTATAGACTAAGTTTCTTGCACATGTGGTGCCATCCAGCCTTTGCTTGATTTTACTCAAAGCAAAGTATGGTCGTGTTCAAGGAATATTGCTTTCAGCCAACTCCTTTTTTGAATGTTAGAGCATATGCATATGCAAATTTTGCATCCTGTCTAGATAGTTTTTGGATGTCATGTCTTTGATGGAGATTTTGGAAATAAAGAAACAAGCTACTGTTTATAGAGATCTTTGGCTGAGACTGGATACAAGGCCCTTACTGCTGTAGCCTTGAGCTAGTAAGGTAGTCATGCTTAAATAATTGCAGGTAATATTAAAATGGTTAAATAATTATTAATAGTAATCATAATTGCTTTAATTATCATTAATTCATATCTTAATGGTTATAGAATTAAAAATAACAAAAATAAATGATGAATGTTACAAATCAACATTACCACCAATTAACGTTACAATTTTATAATTAAATAATGACACACTAGTAACAATTAATGATAGTAAATCTCAACATATAAATATATTAATGTTTATTCCTATAACACCACTTTATACCAAAGTCAATATGTATAACATCATATAATGATATACATAAAGATATGCATTATTATTATTATTATTATTATTATTATTATTATTATTATTTGAGTTATTATAGTTTGTTTGATAACAAGGGTTGTATGCTTTTTTAAAAAAAAACATTTTCATAAAAATTAATGCTTTAGTTTAGTTTTCAACTTCAATCCATCGTAGAGATTTGTATGTATTTTTTTTATTGTAATAAGGGGGCTAATCTTTTATGGTTAGGTTTCTTCCTTAATTTTTTTTGTTTATGATCGACTATAACTGATTCAAGAAACTAACACGACAACATGAAAGGTGATGGAAAAACGTGCCAACAAGCACCAAAATCTCCAGAATGGCCACCACACTCGCCTCCATATCCCGCATCATGCGACTACATATTGGCGTCACTCATTTGCAAAGAGGTAGCGCGTGGAAAGCTATTTGTCGGTGGTTCCAGTAGCAGTTTGATCTTCTCTCCGTGGCGGTTCCAACTATGTAACTAGTGTGTTGATCAGAGGTCCTAAGGTGGTGCAACACACACGACAACTAGGGTACCAAGAAAGGGATTTCTTGCTAAGATTTTGTATTTTGGGCCTTTAAGCCTATACCAAAAGAACTTGAATCAAAACCTTATAGGTCTAAAAGAAGGGGAAAAATAAAAAGACAAATGAGAAAATATTTTGGCCATATAATATTGGTTTGTAAGATTTTTAAAGAAACCATGGATTAAAGTTTATTTTATTATTACTTTTATTTTATGAATGGATGAATTATGTAATTTGATAATATGCTTTATGTAATAATCTGTCATATAAAATAAATGATGCATAACTTAATGATAACATATGCATAATAATTATTATAATTTTTACTATCTATTATGATAATTATTGTTGTAATTATCAGGTTATTCTCGAAAATAATTAATAATTGTTACGATTTTTAAAATCTAGACTAATAATTATAATAATTTTTTTTTATAATTAAAATTCAAACAAATAATCAAGATAATTTTCTAAAAGAACTGATTAAAAATTTTACCGAGTAAATTATGCGTCCATTAAAATGATCATGTGTAAACACATGTTGCTTATCACGGTCATTGTAATACGATTTGCCTATTATGATCATGTGTTATACATGTTGTCTATCGTGATCGGATATCACATCCATTAAACATGATGATTTCAAATTTTGGTAAGTGTAGCATTGTGTGATTATCGACTATCGTTTACTTAGATAATTTTGAAATTAAAGAAAGATTGCTTTCAATCAACAATTCTAGGAAATTAAAAAATTTCTTATTTATTCTACCAAAAAAGTATTCTTATTTAAAATATAGGTAAATTATATACAACCACCTCCTAAAAAACACACCCAGTAGTTTCAATTCACTCAATTAAACCCCTTCAACTTTCAAATCGTAACGATTAAGCATATTTATTAATTTGAAGACCAAAATATCCTCATCCTCAACTTATCGTTCACCATTGTTCCTGTTGACCTTCGGCCATTGCCAGGCATCACCTGCCTGTACCGCTGCCCCACAAAAATCCATCTTTCCTAATTTTTCGTTCTTGCCAAGCTTCAGTTTCCCTCACCAAAAACATATCCAAAAAAATGTTAATCCTAACGTGTCATATTGCCAAAAAATTTTTGAAAGAGATTGAAACCAAATTATCTTTGAAGTTGTTTTTCTTTCTCTTTATTGAATAGGATTTTCAACTGGGTATTGTGTTATGTACTTCAGAAAAAAATTCACTACATACGTTGAGATAACCAAAACGCATACAGGGGGGACAAAAAATGTTGGATGGGGATGCCAGATCTGAACAAGGACGAACACATGGGAATGACCTATCCGCAACAGAAAATATTGTCACACAATTCCCACAAATCATCATTAAACAACAAAAATCCACCCCCATAAGGCGGTGGCCAAAAATGGGTGGTGGCGGAGGGTGGTTGTTAGTGGGCGGCGATGGTACAAGGGAAAGGTAACCGATAGTTAGACCCTCTGAAGCACGGACACGCCATTGGCCAAAAATGCGTGTCCGACACGGACACGTTCGGACACGCGGTCAACTTTTTAGGACACGTTGACTACGCGAGTTTGACCGAATCCGACACGCGGTCAACGTATTTAGACACGTTTTGGTATTTTTTTTTGTAAAAATAAAATAAAAAATAAAAAAATAAAAAATATTTAATAAAATTTAAAAAATCTGGAACCCTTTCTTTTTCGCTGGAGGAGGCTGCTAGTCGGTCGTCGGTCGTCGCCGGTCATCTTCAATCAGGGTGGCATCGCATCATCACTAAGTTCTCATTTTTTTCTCTTCTCTTCCTCCATTAACGACTTTAAACTCTGCCCTTTCTTTACCTGCACCTGAGTTTTTTCTTTTTCTTCTTTTTGTTCTTTGTGTGCATTCTTCTCTTCTTTTTCCTTTTCTTCAAGAATATCATCTTCGCATCTCTCTGAATAAATTTTTTGCTGGAGCAGACCTACAACGCATGAGCAATAAACCATTTGGAAAACACAGTTTTCGATGCTTCCTTATCCTTTTTTTTTTTTGGTAATCGTCCTTATCCTTTCTTTTCTTTTTTTGGTGAAGGTCGTCCTTATCCTTTCTATCTACTGCATCTCCTAGTTGTGTTTACTTTAGTTTTATTTATTTATTTTTCTTTTTTTAGTTTTTGTTTTTTGTGGATTTGTAACTCTTCAATCATTATAATAATTTTTCTGTTTTTCTATACTCTATACTCTTGAGATGTTCTATTTTTTTTTTTTAATATTTACGTTATGAAATTTGAATATTTGATTAGTATATGAGTTATTATGAGTTGCTATATGTAATTATATTACATATATTAAAAATTTATTTAATATCAAAATGTGTCCCAACGTGTCCAAATATGATATTTTTTAGAATTAACGTGTTAGCGTGTCGTGTCGTGTCGTGTCCCGTGTCCGTGTCCGTGTCCGTGTCCGTGCATCATAAGTTAGACCTGTCAAAACGGGCCAGCCCTACAACCCTACTTTTCAGCCCCATTTTATTTCAGCCCATATTTCATAAAGCCATTTTTGACCCTGGCCCCAATACCTCTCATATCTTTTGGGTTGGGATGAGGTTAACAACGGGGCAGCCCAATGTTTATTTTCTAAATTCTAATTCCCAATTTTCTCTGGTTTGCTCCATGTCGTTCCAATTTCTTCCTCTTCGCAGACAATAGCTCTTGTAATTTCTTCCTCTTGCTCCATGTCGTTCCCACCCCTTGAGCTAGCTTTTGGGGTGGTGTATCCCAAGGTTCTTTATTGCCTTCTTCTCTTCAAGAAGATTCGAATGAAGTGACCCCACATGTCCCTGATCATCCATCACGAAGTTCTGTACTTGAAGCACAGCCCGACGCCAGGGGGAGTTCTACGCGTGGTGCAACAGAGTGCAGTTCTGAGCACCTTGAGCATTCTCCATCACCTCCTGATCCCATGCAAGGGAATCTAAATCCAGCACCTACTCTAGTACATAGAACTGAAGAGCCCAGTTGTGATTTGGGGCCCCGAAGTGAAGAAACAACTCAACCTGAGTCTCATCGTCCAGCACGAACACGACGGACACCATCATACTTGAATGACTACAACTGTAATATGATCACAACACATACACCACCACCTGCTCTCACCTCTTCCACTTCTACCTCAGGTATGCGGTACCCTATTGCAAACTATGTAACCACTAACAAATTTTCTTCAAAACATCGCATGTTTGTTGCTGCTATTGACACAGGAACTGAACCTCGCTCATTTAAAGAAGCTATGGCAAATGTCGAATGGCGTCAAGCCATGGCACAAGAGATCCAAGCCCTAGAAGAAAATCATACATGGGCTATCACCGAGTTACCAGCTGGGAAGCATGCTCTTCCATGTAAATGGGTCTATAAAATTAAATATCACTCAAATGGCAGCGTCGAGCGTTACAAAGCCCGATTAGTAATCGCAGGCAATCACCAAATTCCAGGCGAGGATTTCACTGAGACTTATGCTCCAGTAGCGAAAATGGTGAGTGTTAGAACTTTACTCTCGGTTGCAGCAGCAAAAGGTTGGTATTTACATCAAATGGATGTTCATAACGCGTTCCTTAACGGCGATCTTGATGAAGAAGTGTACATGCGCATCCCAGCTGGCTTTAATCAAGGGCAAGGAAGCAAAGTATGTCGCCTACAAAAGTCCTTATATGGTTTGCGACAGTCTCCCAGAAATTGGTTTGCAAAACTAAGCACTTCTCTTGTCCAATATGGTTTTATTCAATCTGCAGCAGATCACACTTTATTCACTTTGCAGCGTGGTCCTTGTTTCTTAGCCATTTTGATCTACGTTGACGATTTGGTGTTGGCAGGGAATGATTCACAGGCATGTCAAGAGGCTAAAGCTTATCTTAACAAATGCTTCAAAATTAAGGATTTGGGCCAGTTGAAATATTTTTTAGGCATCGAAGTTGCTCGTCATGATGACGGTATTTTCTTGTGTCAACGTAAATACGCGTTGGATATTCTCAAAGAAACTGGTTTGTTGGATTGTAAACCAGTTCAGTTCCCAATTGAACAAAATCATCGTTTGGCTCTAGATGATGGTCCTGCCTATGGTGATCCGGGACGTTATAGACGAATTGTGGGTAAGCTAGTCTATCTTACAATAACTCGGCCTGATTTAAGCTATGCCGTGCATATTCTCTCCCAGTTCTTGCAAGCTCCGAAGGAAGTGCATTATGAAGCTGCTATCAGAGTATTACGATACCTCAAAATGAATCCTGGCCAAGGAATTCTCCTTCCTTCCAAGAGTGATCTCAAAATTCATGCTTTTTGTGACTCCGATTGGGCCAGCTGTTCTTTAACTCGTAGGTCAGTTTCTGGGTTCTTTATTATGCTTGGAAATTCACCTATCTCATGGAAAACAAAGAAGCAGCTCACCATCTCACGCTCCTCGGCAGAAGCTGAATACCGCTCCATGGCAACCACCACGGCTGAATTAGTTTGGTTGAAGTCCTTTCTTGCATCTCTTAATGTTTTTCATGATGATCCAATGGAGTTGTGTTGTGACAATCAAGCGGCTCTACACATTGCAGCCAACCCTGTGTTTCATGAGCGCACCAAACACATTGAAATTGACTGCCACTTTGTCCGGGAACGATTGTTATCCAAGACTATCCGTACTATTTTTGTTCGATCTCAGTTCCAACTTGCGGATATTTTCACAAAGGCACTTGGACGCGCTTCCTTTATGGCTTTCCTTCCCAAGTTAGGCATTTCATATCTTCATGCTCCAACTTGAGGGGGAGTGTTGGAATAGAAGATTCGATCTGATCTGATTGTTATTAGTTGTAGATTGGTTGTTATCTTAGTTTGTTAGGATACCTTTTTCCTTGCTTATTTTGTTATCTGATGTATTCTAGGATAGTAGCATCTTAGCTTTTGCATATATTTAGGAAGTAGTTGCACCCATCAGGAATAGCCGTAGGCCTATTTATTTGTATTCATGTTCACTTCATACGATAGAGAATTAATGGAAACAATTTCCTTTTGTACAATTTATCACATAGGCTATTGCAGTGTTTCTTCCCACCTTCCCATTCAAATTTTGGCGATTTTGTTGCTGCGTTCTGCTGACGTGATTCCTACTCAATATACCGAGTCGAATCGTGTTAACTCGGGGAGTTTCAAAGAGGAACGGAGCAGAGGCTCAAGTGCACCCCGGCGCTTCCAGAAGGTTCGCCTTATCATTCTTCTACCACACTTCATACTGTTAATCAATGCATTGAGTGAAATACTAAAACATGTTAATCATTAATCATCTTCATGCATTGCAATTAGAGTTCTTTTCTTTGTTATTCTCTTTATTTATGTATTTTACATGTTTGATGAAATTCCTGTTCTAGCGTTTCTTCTTATTTTTTGTTAATGTAAAGAATGAAGATGCTCCTTAAGTTTATAGCTGCTGAGATTTTGAAATTTATTTTGATGTTAGTTTTTTTGTTGATTATTCTTTCCCAGGTTGGAGATTTTGGATTATCAAAATCTCCCCCATTTCATTATTTTTAATTTTTATTTTTAATTATGAAAGAGGAGATTCCACCATTTGATTCCCACCTGATATGTTTTGTTCTACCATTTACGTAAGATATTTCGTGCTTTTTATCTTCTTTTGTGAATTTCTTTATTAGTGGATTTTTATCAAAGCTTGTACAATGTTATTTATTTTAAGCTTTTATGTTGTTGGCTCCTTAGCTCTCAGATGCTAAGATACGTTGCACTATAAGATTTTGAAAATGGGATTAAGTGCTACCAGAGTGCACTCAGGGTTGATGCAAGGCACTATAACGCCTGGTATGGACTTGGAATGATATATCTTCACCAAGAGAAGTTTGAGCTCTCTGAACATCATTTTCGTATGGCTTTCCAAATCAACCCACGATCTTCTGTTATATTGTCATACCTTGGAACTGCTTTGCAATCTTTAAAGGTTTATCTCTTGCTGCATTAATTGTAGTAGTACAAATACAAAATAGAACTGCATTAGTCTTTTGCTTGTGTTTTGTATCCAGGGTTATAAAATTTTGCTTCTATGAGTTGTCAAAGAAGTAAGGAAGCGTTGACCATAATGGAGAAGGCTATTTTAGCGGATAAGAAAAGTCCACTTCCCATGTATCAAAAGGCCAACATACTCATTAGCCTGGAAAATTTTGACGAGGCTCTGGAATTCCTGGAAGAGCTTAAGGAATTAAAATTTTTGTAGAATTGTGCATCATTGTAGTGGGCACAGGGGGAATCAAGCCCAATATTTCTACTATGGGTGCAGACCAATTTGATGAGTTTGAGCCTAAAGAGAGATCCCATAAGCTTTCCTTCTTCAATTGGTGGTTCTTTAGCATTTTCTTTGGTACCCTTTTCTCCAACACTTTCTTGGTTTACATACAGGACAAAGTGAGTTGGACCGTTGGATATGCCCTTCCAACCCTTGGGCTTGCTGTTTTAGTATTGGTGTTTCTGCTAAGATCTTCATTTTATAGGCACAAATTGCCTTCAGGTAGCCCTATAACAAGGATCCTTCAGGTACTTGTGGCTGCTGGAAGGAAGTGGAAGGTACATGTCCTAGATGATCCAAAAGAGCTACATGAGCTCAACATGGAAGACTATGCAAGTAACGGGAGAAACAGAATTGATCACAGCTCTGCATTAAGGTTAAAGTCTAATTACTTTTAACCACTTATGTCACTGAAATTTGGCATGAATCATTTTCATTTGCATAAATCTCACTCCCTTTTCTACTTTCAGTTTCCTTGACAAAGCAGCTATCAAGACTGGACAAACTTCATCATGGATGCTTTGTACAGTGACCCAAGTTGAGGAAACCAAGCAAATGATAAAAATGATACCTATTTTGATTACAACAATTATTCCAAGCACCTTGATAGTTCAAGCGAGCACACTCTTCATCAAACAAGGCACCACGCTAAACAGGAGAATGGGACCCCATTTTGAAATCCCTCCTGCATCTCTTACATCATTTATAACTATCTTCATGCTGTTAAGCATTGTACCCTATGATCGGCTTTTTGTTCCTGCTATCCGACGCTACACAAAGAATCCCAGAGGGATCACAATGCTGCAGAGACTTGGAATTGGAATTAAAAATTTATTAGTTTGTTGATGACCACTTTAGAAGACATTAAAACTTCTGGTTGTTGTCATTTCTTTATTTCTTTATTTTTCCTAGGTGACTTGGGAGCTTCTTATTCTTTTCGAACAGGCTGCCATTAAGAAATTGCATATACCCGATGAGTTAGAAGACTACCTCTGAAGTGCAAGATTTGAATATTTGTTCATAATGATTTGCTTTCGGCTAATCGTGTGTAAAAGCATACAAATGCTTGAGGAGTATCCATTGATGGAGCCATGATCTCTAGAAATGACTTGAGTTTTGTAGGATATTGACATGGGTTAAAGCCATAAATTCTTAGTTGTTCACAGTACTTTTGTGTATTATTTTAACTATAAAAATATCCCATTAAAAAGAAAAGGTTTGGCACTCTGGTGAAGGTCCAATCCATGATATTAATTTACAGTAGTTATAATTTGAAAACTAAGATTTTTGGCTCGTGGGGTTATATAATTTTTTGGCTCGTGTGAGATGTTTAATATGTGGGCTTTTTGGTCCTATGGACTTTTTGGCCTTAACCCGTATGAGCTAGGGCCTAACGAGTCGGGCTGGCTCATTTTGATGGCTCTACCGACAGTTTTGTTGATGGATAAGGCTATTTTTGTCTTAAAATTAAAACATATGCTTAATTATTACCATTTAAAAGTGTAAAGGTGTTAATTGATTGAATTGAAACTATAAGGTGATTTTTTTGAATGAACAGTTAATTAGGAGGTGGTTCTATATAATTTACCCTTAAAATATTGAATGAGAGGAATTTTAATTTAAGAAATTATTTTTAACCTCTCCAGACTCGTTATTGATCTATTAATAAAATATTCATGTGAAGATACATGTATAAAGGGGCGTTTGCTACAGGAGAAATTTTTATTTGTCCGAGAATTTTAATTTTTAAAAATATGATTTTTACATTCAGTTTACAATAATATTTGAAAATTTAAAATTTAGAAAAATTCAGTTTCTCAGAAATCCGACCAAATACCGTGTACCAAACGGCCCCTAAATACTATGAATTTCATTGAATTGTACTTGAATAATTTTAAACTAGCGGCTTTGATTACCACCCCCAATCCCCATTCCCAACGGAACTGATTTTTTTTTTTTTTCACAACCAGTTCTGCTCCCCTCCCCGAACGGAACTGGTTTTTCCTTCTCTTATTTTTTTTTTTTTTTTTTGAGTTTTGTGTTGAAAAAAAAAAAAAAAAAAAAAAAACTTGCAACTACTTTCTCTCTCTTTGCAACTCAAGTAACCTGATGCAGTATGTACCTCTTCTATAAATTTTTTGCAGATCCGGACTTGTACATAGAAGCTGGCACCATGTCTCCCTTTGAGCATGGAGAGGTTTTTGTCCTTGATGATGGCAGAGATGAATACCTCTTAAGCATAATGGAATACATATTTTGATGATGACAGAAGGTTTACAAAAAGTTTCAAATTAAGTTGGAGTTTGAAGATACAAGTGATTAGGTATTTTTAGATATTTTGTTACACACAATATTATATCATATAGTATCTTCCTAAGCTCCAATGCATATCATTGCATTTCATACATTTAATTTGAGTTTAAATAATAATGATTAGTTTTGTTTGTTATGGTTAAGATTTAAAATTTAAAACAATTAAATGAGTATTAAAGGTTTAGTTAAAATTAAAAACTAAATCAATTAGATATTTAATATAAATAAAATAAAAAGGACGTTACCTTTTCAATTTGAGTTTAAGGAAAGCTGACGGTAAAGCAATTAAAGTAGCTTTATACAATTGAAATGGAAAAATTCTAATCAGGTCACCATGTCACGTGAAATTAGCTTTATATATAATAGTTTGCTTTATTTTTTTTGGTAACAGTCTTCGCCTCTTGTTATCATCCGTACAAAATTTTCTTTGAAAGCACACTGAGTTCATTACCTTGAAAATAGCGATATTCTTCCTCCAGAGTGCAGAGCACATTTTTCTTTTCTATAACCGATTTGACAATACTCACTCATCTTGATTTCTTGACTATTTTTCATCTTCTGAAAGAAAAATATTAGTTTTGTCAATACACATCGATTTCCTTTCTTTCACTTTATCATTGAAGCACAGCGAAAGAACTTTCCAAGAAATTCATCTTCTTCTCTCTTGCATCTTCGTTTGAAAACTTTGGGTTTTGGAGAAATCTATTTGGGGCAAAAAGTGGTGGACATCAAGTATCTGGCTCAACCGATTTGGATGAAGATTTATTTTTCTGAGAAATAAATCTACATACTTAAAGATCTGTTCGAAGGTGTGGGTATACGAAAGATAAAAATTCAGGTTTGGTAATACATAAGAATTTGGGGCTTCATTTTGGTAAATTCTAATCAACTCATATTCTTGGTTAATATTTCTATTTGAACCCTATATTCTGAAATCTTGAAGAATTTTGGTTAAGCATGTTAAATCTGAATTTCTGGTTTCATTGAGGCATATTGTGTTTAATTCAGATTTTCTTGTGGTTACGTGTTAGAAGATTAATCTAGAATTAATTCTGATTTTATGTGAAATTTTGAGATAAATTTCAAATCTGATTTTTCATGTTATAATTGTGATATTTACTGTTTAAATCAGATTTATTGGTACTCATTGATTAGAAAAAAAATTGTGAAATATCCAAGCTCCTTTGTGCATTAATTTTAGAGATTTTAATACATATGTCATTGGATTAATTTTCTGCATATGGCATAAATTTGTGGAGCTTAGTTTGATATTACTGTGATATATTTGGTGTGATAGGACACTGTAATTTTGGTTTATTTCACTTGTTACAATTCTGAAAATTCTGTATTGATTGTTAAAGTGGAGTAGTTGCGTGCTGTAAATCTGTTGTGGGTGCAACCGAGTGGGTTGGCGATCTTGTGCTTGGCTTGAGAGTGTGTCTCAAGGCTTGGAGCCTCAAGAATCCACTAGGGAGAGTGGAGGTCTTGTGTGAGAGGAGTTGGTGAACTCCTTAGGTTCGGCTTGAGAGTATTCTCTGAGCTTGGAGCAGTGTAGGCACTAGGAAGATTTTTGATATTTTGTTTGATTGCATGTGTGACACGTGTTTGTAAAACTGGTACACTTGTGATAAATAAAATATCTGCAGCTACTTCAGTCTGGACGTAGCACCCTACTTATTAGTGGGTATGAACCAGGATATATCGTGTGCCTCTTGTCTCTCATTTAATTTCTGAATATTTTGTTTAGAGACTGACAGTTACACTAATTCTATTATAATTGCTGCGTTTATACTCTATAATTGCTAAGGTACGCTTTCTATTACTACATTGTTCTTAGCATTGCGAAAAACTATTTTGGGCATATAGGGATTGAAGAAAAATTGTGTAATTGTTTACTGAATTCAAAAAGATTTTGAAAAAGTTGAGAACACCTATTCATCCCCCCTCTAGGTGTTCCGTAAGCGTCCCGTGTAAGAAGCCACTTGCCCAACAAGAGAGGTTTTGTTTCTTTTTTTCTTTTCATATTTATACTTGTGCATGCTTGAATTTCCATATTTCTAGGGGAGGGGGGGAATTGGTTGAAAAAAAAAAGAGTTGCGCTGGGGATGTGAAATGAAGTTATTTTAATGATTTCTCATCAATATGCTCGGTTGTAAAATGAAGTTATTGGAATAGATTGATTTTGCTAGAGCATTCATAACTTGTCATTTGTTAGCGCGCGTGTGCCAAGCAGGAAACACATGACCATGACAAGGAATAACAATTGAAGTATAGAAATTAATATATCTGGGCATAGACTATGTTTAGGATTACAAATTAGTTACCCATTTATAGGTATGTTATACTCTCTCTGTTCATTTTCTTTTATTTATGTCAATTGATACAATCCAAAGTTTGAGAGTTGAAGTTATGAAACTGTCACAATTGTCATTATCTCAGCTTTTTATGTAATAATAAATGACCACGTCTTTTATATAGAGCACCATCTATCATCTACGTTTCTAATCAGGATAATTGAAACAGAACAGATATGAGTTCTAATCATGTTTGACCTCTGGTTTTATGCCCAATAGACACCACCGCAGAGAGAGATAGGACTACAGAAATGAAGTAAAGTTTAAGAACAATTCTTCAATTCTCTTGCAACAAAAATCCAATAGTACACCCATTTAGGCAACTTATCAGCTTGATTCAATCAGTTGAAAAATCAGGCAACAACACACAACACTACTTTTTAATTCCGAAACTGAAATAGCGGATACCCAATTGAAAACATAACAAGTTTATGCTCACTACAAGATGATTGTTCAGCAGGAAAATTATGGAAACTAGTTATGATTCTTATGAATCCTACCTCTCAAATGGATTCTACTTTGAAGCAGAAGCTTTGAAAAAGGCAAACAGTTCATCTCTGGGAGGCAGGCCTTCCTTGATCACAGGGTGATTCACAAACTCTTGACTCCATTTATAGAGTTTGGGAAATTTCTCAATGGTAAACAACTCCAACCCTGCAATTTCTTGTAATATATCAACCCAATACCCAATGAAATTTGCAGCAATATCTACTAATCCTATGGTCTCTCCTCCAAAGAACTTCTTGTTCTGTAGTTCATCTTGCAATATCTTCAAAGCTTCCAAGGCTTCCTCCACAGCTTTCTCACGCCCCTTCTCATCACACCAACAAGCATTCCATATAGGTGGCAAGATCTAAACCAAAAAAATAAACAAATAATTAAAAATTCTACTCTAAATAGAATAAAAACATTGGAAGAACAAAACAAGACACTAACCTTGTCATCAAGGGTCTTTGACCAAAAACGAGCCAAGGCTCTCTCATAAGGGTCTTGTGGCAAAAAGGGGTTGTTTTTCCATGCCTCGTCTATGTATTCAAGAATGACAAGGGACTCAGCTATTGGTTTTCCGTTGTGAACCAGAACTGGGACCTTCTTGTAAACGGGGTTGTAATTGAGAAGGTCAACACTCTTGTTGGCTAGATCTTCCTCCGAGTATTTGTATGGAACTCCTTTGAGTTTCAGAGCAAGATCTATTCTGTTGCTAAATGGGCTTGCCCATTTTCCCAATAGCTTTACTTCTTCATGCTCTGAAGCCATTGTTAGTGGTTGGTTTGAGCTCAAAACTGAACTGTGTAGCAACCTAATGTGATTGTTAGTTTATGAGTTTTGTTTAATATCTTTTGGTCTTTATAGAGCACAAGGATTACTCACAACACCCCCACGAAGTTAGAATTTGGAGTTTGTTTTGTTCCTAGTTGTGATGTTTTCGGTCAACTTTGGGGGGTTGGTGGGTAGGTAGCTTCCTCGAAGCTCGTAATATAATATATCTATAACTGTGTACAAGAAAATGTATTTATATATACATCTATAACTATTATAACATCCTCATTCCTAGAAATAACTCATGAAATGGGAATTTTTTGGATTGCGAGAAAACTTTTTTGGCTTCACTAATCTAATCACTACTCTAGGGGCGTTCGGTACAAGAAAAAAAAAAATTAGTCGAAAATTTCAATTTTCAAAAATATGATTTTTACTTTCAGTTTATGATAATATTCGTAAATTTAAAATTTAGAAAAATTTAATTTTCTGAGATTCTTGAAGAATCCCGCGTACCAAACACCCCATAGTAGTTTCTTAGGTCGGTTTGTCTATTTTTATTTATTTCTGTTTTCATTTTCATTTTTTTTGTAATCATTTCTGTTTTGATTTTTACATGGATTTTAGTTGGTTAACATGGCTTCATATAACATTTTATATATTTAAACTTAAAATAATAAAATAATTTTCAAAATATGATTTGAACCAACATTCATTAATGAGTAAACTATTTTTGGTTGAATAAATAAAAAACTATATTTAAACCATTATATGAAGTTCAAACCGATTTAATCAAGGTAGAACATAAATTTATAATGGGCTTTATTACTGTCAAGTAACAGTGAAATAAAACTCTCTTATGCACTTACATCAATAAGTGAGCTGCTCTCTCTCTCTCAATCTCACCCGGTGGATCCTGCTTTTGATTGAGTGTGAAAGAAAAAAATTATTTTCCTGTTACTTGAGAGCAATAAAATCCATTTATAATTAGGGAGAAATTTTTTTATCACTTGAGTTAATAATTATTGAGTAGCTTACGAAGATTACCTCTCTTTATTAATAGGAATGAATTATATCAAGGCAACATAACTAGGACACTCATTTATTATAAATATAGAGACACTAAGTTCAGGTATGATCATCTTCTCATTAATACTTGAACCCTTGAATAATTATTAATTTGATCGTTGGAGTGCCATGCAAATACTTTACCCAATCTCTCCAAGCTACTCCAAAAGTATAAGTTCCAACCCAAACATCTCCTCAACCAACCAAACATCATGCAGGTAGAGTATGCTCAAACCCGATTCTCGCGTAGCCAACTCAATCATATAATGGGTAATAGTTTTCTTATGTTGTAGAAGATATGTATTATCTTCTACACACTCATTGGTGCAGGTGGGGTCCATTTTTAGGGGAAGAGAGAGAAAAAGTAAAGTGGGACCTATTTTGAGTTTGTGTGTGTAGGAGATAGATTATATTTTATGCAACATAAGAGTAATAAATCCCATCATATAACCCAATAAATGTTGGATGTGTGTGATCCAATCCAATAGTTATGGGACTGATTACTAACATATAAAAAAAACGAGTAAACACCCTTTTTAGTCCTTGTCAATATTTACGAAGTCTTTTTTAGTCCCTGACAATAAAAAAGGACCAAATTGGTCCCTGAAATTACAAAAAAAGGGTCATGTTAGTCCTTAGGTCAACTCCCAAATATGTAGAGTGACCCTTTTCTTGTACTTTCAGAGACCAAAAAAGAACTAAAAAAGGTGTTTACTCTAAAAAAACAGTCAAGTTAGAGACATTCTTGCAAATATTTTATTATCTGATTTACATAAGTGTGTATGTGGCAGCAATTAAATGATTATAATTTTAATCAGACATCAAATGAAGTTCCGGGGTGTGCTCATATGATCATTAGGGACCTAGCTGGAGTAGGCCGTAGGCCTGCCAAGGCAGTGCTTGTGTTAGGGCTCTGGTGCAGCGTTGTTGCGTTTAAGTTAGTTTTTTGTTGTTTAAATTCCCCATATTTCAAAAAAAGAAATTAAGTTTCATTTTACGCATATCAGAAAAAAAATTAAACCTCATAAGCAAAATGTTCAGCATCATTAAATTCCCTTTATTTCGTCTATCTATATATTTTAATCATTTCCTTTTTATTTAATATTTAAGCAAAATGTTTGAGAAGATAATTTTGTGCAAGTAGGTTTTTTCCCTAACTTTATTTAGTTCAGCATCATCTTTTTTTTTTCCTAGCATACTGTATATATATGGAGTATATTTAAAGCATAAGAAACAATCAAATCCTAAAGTAAATTTTTTTTTGGATTAATATTTTTCATGTTATATAGGAGATAAATTTTATCTTCTACACACACATAAAAATATGTGGAATTCATATGGATCCACGTGAGAAGAAAAGATAGAAAAAAAAAATATGAATCTCACACACTTTTATATGTACGTATATCTTTTACAACATAAGAAACAATAAACTCATTTTTTTTGGTATTAATAATTTGTTTTATATGAATGAACATATTTTCTTGTGAAAAATACAAACTTTTTAATTTTGATTGTAATCAATATTATATTCCACAAGGATTTAGAAGAAGAAAATATAAAAAATAATAATAATTAGTGGACGGTTCGAAATGTCCAACCCAATTAATGGAAGCTGGGATGTCAATCTACAGGACGAAGTTAAAGATGTCTGGTATGGAATGGATCAGAATTTTGCAGGTACTGCTGCTCTATAAGGGAGGAATGTGAAGAATTATTAGTGAAATTCCTTTGTATTGGGTAATATAAGTAGGAAAAACTATTCTTACGAGAATAATTTTTCTTTTTACAATCATTCGATAATAATATTATTTTTTTTTGGATAGTAGAATCTATAAATTTGTCTCTATGATATAAAATAATTTTTTTTTAATATAAAATTAATAAAACCCATATAAATAAGGGGAAGTCATAACAATTGAAGGGAGAGTGTTTATAATGGGCCCTGCAAGTATTGGTGGTGAGACAGTGGGCTCAATGACATAGTAGATGGTAGTGGTTATGTGTGTAGAAGTAGAAGAGAGATATAAAATTATAATGGACCTGATGAGGAAGAGCTACCCAAGTGACGAGGCAAGGCCCAACAGTCCGAAACATGTGTATATATATTGCTTATAGATATGATTGTATGTGACTTGTAAAACAATATCAAATTTTTGTGTCGTCGTGCTGTTGATGTCGATTAGGTCATTTGACACAAATCAAGCATACCATTATTATGTTAAGTTAGTTTGAGTTAAATTTTTTTTCTTAATTTAATATAATCTGGCAAAACTTTGATTGGATTAATTTTTATTTTTAAACCTAACCCAATTACAGCTTTATGCAATTTTTAATGTAAAGTTTCTCAACTTGTTAAATGAAATTGGATAAGACTCCTCATTCTTTGTGTGTATGTATGGGTTCAAAACTTCCACTCTGCTAAAGATCCTTTATGCCTTTATTTACCTTTTGTAATAAAAATTAAATTATTACCGTGAGATTGACAAAAATTGACGGTGATTAATTTAATAGTAAGAGTAGTAAAAATTTTCAGTTGTAAGTCTAATCGGTCCCAAAAATCAAATGCATTGATAGTTTGAAAATCACACGCTCTTAATAAATTAGGTATAATTTATTACAAAATGTGTAAGAGCTCAATATCCATTTCACTTTGATATTCAAATTTCAAAAAATAGTAGAAACCACCATTTCTTCTTATTCACCTGTTTCACATCATTGAACCAATGTATTGGCCAAGTTATTCCAACTTACCAAAAATAAAAAAATAAAAAATACCTTATCCAAATGAGCCAATAAATGAGCATCATCAAGTATTTACTCTCTTCACTCAAAACTTCAACCGGAGCCAATGCGAATTAAAACAAGGACTATCCTATACACGTGACTTTGAAAATTAACATATTAAAGAAGAAAAATCAACAAATGGAGAAGCATGAAACTGATACAAATTTTGAGGTTGAAGTTCCCTTTTTCCCTCTAAAGTTTTTCAAATTTTTAGTCCACATGCACCAACCCAGTTGTTGTGTTAGCCTTTGGTAGAAGCCATTGTCTTTTTCCCTTTGCAAAATCTGTTGGAACAACCTCCATTATGATCAAAGAGAACAATGTGTTAGTTTTGAGACTAGGAGAAGCCTTGCAAGGAAAGTCAGAAATTATGTTATTAGGGGTTACTTATCAGATCTCAACTGCAACTCACTTATCATAAACTAATGTCCTTTTCCCTGTGATTTACAACTGATCTTTTTCAATGATACCTGTGCCCTTTCTAGTTTCTAGTCGATTAGATTTCTAATTTTATATTTTAATATAATAATGGTAGCATCAATGTTAAACACCTCGTACAAACTATACACATATTGCGGTAACCTAACGTGACATTTTTGTTTTCAAATCTTTTCTTAAGAAATATATATATTAACATCAACAACACTTTTATACCAAACTAGTTGGAGTCATATATAAGGGAGGATCTTTTGACTTTAGTATAAGATTAAAAAGTATTATTCCTCACTTCAGTCATTGATTTTCGTTCATTTAACTATTATAATGTATTAAGTTATATCTAATAAATTGAATATAATATAATCATCCAATTAATGAAAATCAATTGCTAAAATTATATATATATAAGGTCAGGATCATTTTACACCAGTGTAAGTTACACTCTCAATCTTGACCATTGATCTCATTTATATCTAAGTGCTCTAATTTTTTTAGTAATATAAGTCATTGAATACAAGTGGATTAATGATCAAGATTGAGTGTAAGATTTATAACTCTTAGACTAGTGTAAGAATATCCTGCCATATATATATATATATATATATATATATATATATATATATATATATATATAGAGCTTGTCATTTCTCAAGCTGCTTGAGATAATTTTATCTCTTGCTACTAAATCATAACCGTACAAAGATGAATTAATGGTGATAAAGGAAGAGAGAGAAAAAGGGAATCATAACCATTCAAAGGTGAATTAATTAATATAAGAAAATAAATAAATAAAACGACGTAGTTTTGGGGTAGCCGAATATAACCTTATCTCAAGCTGCTTGAGAAATATTTTTCTCATATATATATATATATATATATATATATGAGATAAGATCAATTTATATTGGTGTAAGAATACTAAGTCTTACATCAAATCTTAACCGTTCATTTTCGTATATCTAACAATTTTTAAAAATTAATAATTAAATAATGAGTGAGACTCAATAAATAACAACCGTTGGATTCACGAAAATCAATAGTTAAAATTTAGTGTAAGACTTACTATTCTTATGCTGATGTAAATTAATCTTGCTATATATATATATATATATATATATTTATATATTTATATATATAGCTTTACTTTTGTCTCCAGCCGCTTTACGTCTAGTAAATAAATTCAAAAAATTATAACCATACAAAAAATGAATAAAAATATTAAATGCGAGAAATTATAATCAATCATGGTATAAAATTTATTATTTAAAAAAAAAAATTTATTATTAGACGTACGACGGACAAAAAAATATTGTACCATATATATAGGATAAATCGAAGTGTTGACACAAAACAATCCACGGGCCCACATGTTTTACTTAATTTTTTGTTTTCCTGTAACAAACATCGATGTGTCAGCAGCGCAAAGATTCTGACCCATGTATATAATTTAATTGTCTCAGTCATGGTCAAATATTCGTCATTTGTTACCATGTTTCAGTGAAAATAAAAAAAATTTAGGATACTTTTTTTTCATTATTCTCATTTTAACTATATATAGAAAAAAAATAATCCCATTTCTTCCATGGTATTATTTTTTTAACCAACTAAGAAAATTTTCATATTTTGAGACAAAAATGTCCTTATACAATATATCAGTATGTGTGTAAAATTAGATAATTTTATCATTTCAATTTAAATTCTCAGCAATATTTTACAATCAATCTAACGTAACATTACCAAACATCTTTTCATAATTTATCACGGAAAAGAAATTTATCACCATATTTTTGAAAATCTATTTTTTTCGATAAAAAAAATATTTCCTCTTGCACTAGCCAGAGCCAAATAACATTATGATTTTGGGGATTTCCCATGTGATGTGCGGTGTACAGAGACGGAAACATCCTTTTATAGGTTATCCTTTGTTACTATCAAACACTGGAGCTTTAATTTTGTGCTGGCAGTGCATATTTTAATAAGTGGGTCGGAAGTGAGAGAAAGAGTGAGGAGATAGAAGAGAGGGAAAAAAAAAAAATCTTCAGAGTGTCACTCTTTTAGTGGAAGATCCACCGGAAAACAAGACCACTTTAAATTTTTCCCAAACACTAACCACAAGAGCCAACAAACCTTCTGATGGGTGAGACGGGAAATAAAATTTTTACCAAACAGCCTTTTACTGTAGAATAATACTACACTCGCATCACTTCAAATTTACAAAATTTTCACTGGAACCATTTAAATTTCTACACACGTTCATCTCAATTTATTATAGGTGTGTCATGAACATTTCTAATTATAGTTTGGCATAAATTCACCACTAGTCTAAAAAAGGTAGCGGTGACTTTATTGAATGAAGGACATATTGGAGCGGAGGCATGACCTTAACGTGCAAAAATAAATGGTAATTTTAAAATGACAGAGTGACTACTAAGACTTGATTTCTCAAATAACTGTGTGCATTATTTAATTGTATGTATATAATATCCAAATTAGTTTTCTTATTTTATGATCCTTTATTTATTATAAATATGGGTTATAGTTTTATATTTTGTATTATTGTATCTTTGAAGCCTCAATTTATAATATTTTTTTATTAAACTTTTTATCTCCTTCCTTCTTGAGTAAACTAAATCCTTTAATTTCAACAAGAGTTCATGTTTGATCTGTCAAAAGGATAATGTGTTTGATTCGTGAGAGTCACAATTTCTAAAGAGAATATGAAAACTATAATGTGTTCGATTCGTGAGAGTCACAATTCTCAGATAGAATGTAGAGACTCAAGCTTGAAACCAGATTAATCAATTCCATTAAGACTTCGGACATAGATTGATATCTAATAAAATAAATATACTATATTACAAATAAATATGTTATTATTTTTTAAGATAAGTTATTCTATTCTACTTACTTTTTTTCTGCCTATTTTTACCTATCACTCTTTAACATTGTTATATCAGAATCTCAAAAAAAAAAAAAAAAAGAAAGATAAAAGTTAATTGAGATTCTAATCTAATAGTGTTTGAAAATGATAAAAAAAAAAGTAAGTAGAATAACCTATTCCTTATTTGTTATTAACCTATAACGAAGCAAATTTTGCTAAGAAGCAAATTTGAAAATTTTGCTAAGAAGCAAATTTGACTTTAACGTTGTAATGAGGAGGAATTTGTGTCTCTTTCACATCAGAAGCTTTGAACAATCTTCAGTAATCATGATTAGCTTCATCCTTCACATATAAGTAAGTAATCAGAGCTAGCCCACAAAATGGTCCACTAATATATCTATCTACCCTTCACTATAAGACATTGTTGACAGCTTATAGAAGGTGCCTTCACCGAACAAATAGAAAGAGTTAGAAACCCAACAACAACATCAGCAGTTGAAGCAATGTGCCCCATTTTTGAGGCTTACAAGTTACAATGCCCTGTAATCAGAACCCATTTTCCATTTTGAGGTTCTGGGTGTCTCAACCTTTTCAAAGTTTGCACTACAGAGATAAACTCTCAGAAGGGTCTTGCTCGAGAAGGACTCAGTTCAATGGCATGGTAATAAACAACTCTGTTTTCTATTCTGCTCCTGATTTTCTTGAAGGGAAAGCTGCAATGGAGGGTGTGGGTTCGATTAAGAAGAATGAAGTTATTGAAGGAAATTGTTTCAACAATGAGACTTTTGCTGATTTGATCGAAGAAAAGAGCAGTTCCAGCTCTGAGCTTATGCCATCTGAGATGAGTCAGAGTAGTGCTGAGGACTCATCTTCTTCACCTTCAATGGGATGGCCTGTTCATGAAATTTCTGCATCTAATTGTACTAGTCCACATGCAGTTGAAGATGCAGATAAAAAGGACTTGGGTAATGAGAATTTTGAGAAACAAGTTTCTGTGTTACCAGGTATTCAAATTCAATGAGTATTTTTATAAACATAATCTGCGTAATTTCTACAATGAAGTGCTCAGGCTGACAATATCAGCATGATTTTGTTCTGTACTTTGATTTTGATTTTGATGCTCAGTGCGAGAGCTTGAGATGATGAAGGAGAGGTTTGCAAAATTGTTACTTGGAGAAGATATGTCAGGTTGTGGAAATGGGGTCCCAACAGCTTTGGCTATATCCAATGCCATAACTAATCTATGTGGTATGCACCCATTGAACAGTACCTATTTTCTTGTTTGGTTGTTGTATTTTTTATAAATCTATGCAAAGGGCCGTAGAGAATTTTAATTACACCGGTAGGACGCTTATACCAAATTTTGATCATTGATTTCCTTGCATCCAAGGCTCAAATATTTAATAAATTAGAGCCGTTAGATATCAAAAGGATCGTCGACCAAGATTGAAAATTTAACTTACACCAATATATATATATATATATATTATAACTTTTCTTATGTATTATTTATTTTTCCTTTATCTGTTATTGTTTTTACATGGGTTTATGGAACCTCACTCATCTTGTTTAAGAGAAAGGTGATATTGATTACAATGTTGCTTCTGAATTTGAATACATTGCCTGATTCTGTAGCTACACTCTTTGGGCAAGTCTGGAGATTGGAACCTTTATCACTAGAGAAGAAAGCAAAGTGGCGAAGAGAGATGGAGTGGCTTCTTTGTGTCAGTGATTATATTGTTGAATTGAAGCCTACTTGGCAAACATTTGCGGACGGAAGCAAGCTAGAGGTACAGATATAACTTCAGAAATAATTTTAATGTGGACTTATGTAGCTGTTTGATGTATGTTTTGGTAACAAATATGTGCTTCTTTTACCCCTCAACCTTTTTGATATAACTCTCATTTAGCATTTGAAATTCTAGATTATAGATGTGTTGAAGTTGAATGTTTTGTGAGATGATCGTCAATGTCTTTCTGTGATAAGGCTTGGTGGTTGTTGTTATTATAGGATCATCCAATGATGCAGGAGAAAAGATCTATTATCCATGCTTTCTTCTTTTTTGATTGATTAACCTTTCTACTAAATAAGGATAGTTAGTTTTGATGCTTAACTCTGTTTATTCTCAAAATGTGAATCAGGTTATGACTTGTAGACCCCGCTCAGATCTTTATGTCAATCTACCAGCTTTGCGAAAATTAGATAACATGCTTCTTGTAAGATTTGACTAAAATTGGTGCACATTAATCCAGTTTCAATAAGTAAAACATTCTAAAATGTTTTTTTTTCTTTCCACAGGAAATACTAGAGAGTTTTGTCAATACAGAGTTCATGTATGTGGACCAAGGGGTTATGGCCCCAGATGCAGATGGTTCATCTTCTTTTAGTAAAGCACTTCAGCGGCAAGAGGAGAAATGGTGGCTTCCTGTACCTCAAGTCCCTCCTTGTGGTCTCCATGAAAATTCAAGAAAGCAGTTGCAACACAAGCGGGATTGCACAAACCAAATATTAAAAGCTGCCATGGCCATTAACAGCATTACTTTAGCTGAAATGGAGATTCCAGATACTTATTTGGAGTCTCTTCCAAAGGTATGGATGTTTCCTCTATTTTTTTTTTCTTAGCTTCCCAACCAGTTCATCCAAAGGCGAGGGCGAGAGCGAGTCTTGAAGCAGTGGTAATATTGTTTCTTGTTATTGGAAGGTCATTGATTCGAACCTTTTTGTAAAATATAAAGGTAAGACTACTTACAATCGACTCTCGTCTTTACCCGAGTCAAGGAGCCTTGTAGACAGGGATTTTCCCTTTACCCATCTTTAACAAATTCCTGAAAAATTCAACTAATCAGGTTCGAGCTGTTAGACCTATATAACTGTGGCTCTCCCAGCAACCATTTTCTTCCCTCTTATGCATAGAACTCGAGACTTCTAATTAATAGAAACAAGTTCTTTATCATTTGAATAATAATTGTTGGTCCTTTATTTCAAATATCATGATATGATGAAATGACATGATCATCAAATTTCTAATCCAACCCTTCTTTCAGACTGCAAGAGCCAGCTTGGGGGATATAATTTATCGACACATTACATCAGACAATTTTTCTCCTGAATGTTTTCTTGCTGACCTTGATTTATCCTCTGAACATCAAGCCTCAGAGGTTGCCAACAGAGTAGAAGCTTCCATTTATATTTGGCATAAAAAGACCAACTCAGCAAAGCCTTCAGGTCGCACTAGATCCAGTTCAAGATCATGGGAAATGTTCAAGGATCTTATTGTTGAGGGAGACAAAAGGGAAATACTTGCTGAGAGAGCAGAAAACCTTCTGCTATCCTTGAAACACCGTTTCCCTGGTCTCCCTCAAACAACCTTAGATATGAGCAAAATCCAATGCAACAAGGTTTGTATATGTCATGTTTATTCTGTAATAATACACGCACGATATCGATTCTTTCCGTAATAACATTCCTATCTTTAAGGCCTTTTTATTTCTTGAGTATCAAGAAGTTTGATCCTACTGATTTGATTTGTCTTCTGTTGTTTAGGATGTTGGAAAGTCCATTCTAGAGAGTTACTCTCGAGTACTAGAGAGTTTGGCATCTAATATTGTTGCACGCATTGATGATGTGCTTTATGTAGATGACTTGACCAAACATTCTGATCAATTCTCGTGTCTCTCAAAAGTTGGTGTAATTACTCACAAGGGTGTTTCAGTTCCATACTCAGTGCCTGTGGAAAGCCCTCCATATAAATCAGCTTTTGGAACAGATATGGAGTCCAATGATTTCACTGAAGAAGATGCTAAGCTCAAGGAACTGGACAGGGCATGGCTAGAGTGAAAGGGTTTTGCTGAGGCATTTATCTACTGCTTTTCTTTAAAGCTTCTTTGTATGTATTTGAAATATGTAGAAGGATTCGCATATTTACTATTCAGAGTGGATAAAATCTTTATATTATAAAGAGGTGCCTCCGTGTATATATATATATTTGAAATTAAGTCAACTCTAATTAGTTCTTTGAGATGAGTTGGTTTCTCTCGATATTCTCACAAACTTCGACTCTTTGAGGGTCATGAGACTAATCCGAAATGGAGATAAAAATATTTAAACTCTTCCTAAAGATAACATATAGAGTTCGAACTAATACCTTTTCATTGTCAATTACTTAGCTCTCTTAGTAGTGACTAAGCTACCGCGGTTTGGTTATAAAATTTATGGTATTATATATGCTAATTGCCACTTGAATCAATGCTAATGATATAGAAAAATAAAAATTGAAATATATTTTTAAAATCTTCCGAGAAAGTACTTCGCATTGGTCAGCGGAAATTACAGGGATGTGTCCAGTAATTTCCATTAGAATATCTTTTCTATTGAGTCATAGTACCCTATGATTCGATCTCTAGAATCCATCTTGTACCATTCAAGTTGGGCCATGTCTACCTGCACTAAATTCATTTTCTTGGATGGATCAATTGTTTCCCTCTTTTGGAAAACTAAATTTTTTTCTCAGGGTTTCCATCATTGTTACCAAAGTATTGATATCAATGCTCTGCTGTTGTTGCTCCTACCAAATCAATTTTAGAAAAGAGATCAGGAAAAATTGGATTTACCAAATACTAGTCTAATTTCAAATAAGGTTCACGCTTAGAATAAAAGTTATTTAAGAAATAAAACATTCAGCTACGTGCATATATGGTGTGAATCCTAGCACCCGCAACTGCAAACGGATACTTTCATACAGTGAATTAGAATAAGTCATGTCTTATAATCAAGTATGTTTGATCAAATGATACGTGGTTATTCAGTAATCTTGAATTCGAGTCCTAAGTATGCAAATATATTAATAAATATGCCGCACTTGTGATCCTGCCTGAAGCAACTAGATTAGTGTTACATGTTCCACATTGGTTGCCTATATAACTAATGTAGGGTTCAAAAGACCTTGGGCATTTTCACCCTTTGAGTTAGCTTTTGGGGTAGTGACTTCAAGGTCCGTAACAATTAGTCAATTAATGGATTCAAAAAAGAAAAAGAATTAAGTCATGTCTTTTGTTGTGAAGTCCTTGCAAATTGATTTATGATAGAGATTTTCCACTACATTTCCATAATCTACTTACTGAAATCCTTGGTTTTGATCACGGATTGAGTCAATTTCTCAAAACAAGTGAAATTTTCATGATTTGTAGTGAAGAGCATTAGAAGTGGATCTTTGTGTGACACAACATTTAGAAAGCAAGAATTCCAATTAGGATTTCGTGATATGGTTTGTTGTAATTTCTTGTCACCAATAAGGGGAGAACCAAAGGTGATGCAGAGTGGACAATTATTTCCTGAACCAATGCCATTTGATAGTGATATAGCGAAGAGAGAAGCAACTGATCCTCCAAGAGCATGTCCAGTAACAATCAATGGAGTGGAACTATTAATCTGCATTAAGATTGATGTATAAGGGTTTACGGGGGAAGAATAATATATGCCCAAAACAAAAAACATGCAGAAATCTACACTTTTCTTAACACAAAATTTACACCCACTATCGCGGTAAGTTTGATGGAAAATTTAAATTCTCCCCCACAATCTTATCCAAACACCTTCAAGTTTATTGGTTATCCGCAAAATTATTTTCTCAAGAACTTAAAAGTATAACGAGCGTTAAAAATAAAAGTTGTTAAAGAAAATGAGTGAAGAAATGAACATTACGTGCTTTCAAAATATAAACATTCACGAACTGTTTGTGTTAGGAGTAGATTAGTTTATCATACAAGAATGAGTTGAAGTCCACAGACCAATTTGCAAAGTCTTACATTTAGCCCTAACTCAGTCAGGTTTTATTTGGAAGGGAAGGAAAGGAAGGAAATCTAAGGGGAAGGGAAGGAAGAGAAGGAAAGGAAATTGGAGGGTATTCTATTCCCTTGTTTGGGAATTAAAAAAATGGTAAGGGAAAATAGTGAAGGGTTAATGACATATTTTTACCATTTTAACCTTTTTTAAAAATTAATATAATTATTACATTTTACAAATTAAATTAAATTTAAAATTTTTAACAAAATTATTTATATACTTTTCACACTACTAAAATAGAATATATTTTTTTATAAAAGTTCTACGTTGCAAACGACGAAAATTTCGTCACAAAATTATTTTTTCGTCGTAATATTTTTCGTCGAAAAGCGACGAAATTTTTTCTCTGATGAAAATTTTCACAAAAATATATTTTCTATCAAAATTTTTGACGAAATTTAGTTTTCGTCAAAAGTTTTGTCGATAATGATTTCCTCCATCAAATATTTTAAACAAAAAAAGAATTTCGTCAAAAATTTTGACGAAATATTTTCCGTTCAAAATTTGGATGGAAATGTATTTTGAAAAACATTTTGAAGCAAAATTGTTGTCAAAATTTTTGAAGGAAATAGTTCATTCGAAACTTTTGACGAAATTTAGATTGTGTAAAGAATTTTGACAGAATATTTTTCCGTCTAAAGCTTTTATCGAAATATTTTTCGTCAAAAATTTTTACGAAAATATTTTCAGTCGAAAATTTTTGACAGAAATGTGTTCCGTTGAAAATTTTGGTGAAAATGTTTTTTTAACAAAAATTTTTACAGAACTTTTTTCCATAGAAAATTTTCGATAGAAATGTGTTTCGTTAAAAATTTCGACGGATATTTTTTTTGTCAAAAAGTTTAATGAAAATGTTTCCGTCGAAAACTTTTGACAAAATTTAAATTCTCTAACGAATTTTGCTGAAAAAAATTTTCTGTCAAAGATTTTTGATGGAAATGTGCTTCATAGAAAATATTGATGAAAATATTTTTCGTCAAAAATTTAGATTCCGTAAAGAATTTTGACAAAAATAATTTTTCGTCAAAATTTTTTAAAGAAATGTTTTTAATCACAAATTTTTGATGAAAATCTTTTTCGTCGAAAATTTTTGCGAAATTTTTTGATGAACATGTTTTTCGTAAAAAATTTTGACGTAATTTTTTTACGTTGAAATTTTTCGATGGAAATATGTTTCGTCAAAATTTTGGACGAAAATATTTTCGTTGAAAGTTTTGACGTAACTTTTTTTCCGTAAAAAATTTGTGAGTGATTGTGGAAAAATATGGTTCCGTCTCTAATTTGGTCTTTAGTTTTGTCGGAAATTTTTTGACGTATATGATTTTCATCAAAAATTTCATCACTATTTTTTGACGAAATATTTTTCGTCGATAAATTCTAACGGTATTTGAGACTTTTCTAATAATTTTACATTTAAAAATGATTCACATTTATGTAGTTTTTACATTTTAATGGTAAGGGTAGATAAGTAATTTTTAATATTTTCCCCCTCAAATTCCCCTAAATTGGGAGAACTTTAATTTTATGAAGAAGGAGGGGTTTGGAGGGTTTATTAAAAATCTCCAATTCCTTCCCCTCTTTTTTATAAACTCCCAAATAAGGGAAGGGCTTACTAAAACCCTTCCTTTCCTTTCCTTCTCCTCCTAAAACCAACTCCCAAACAAAGCCCCTAACTCAGTTAGAGAATAATATAAACCGTAAAAAATGCCCTTACTCAACACTTTAAAGTCTGGATTGAAGTGGTTCTTTATATGGTATCAGAGCTTCAGTATGCCCTCACTCAACACCTTAAGGTTTTGGATTGAAGTTGTTCTTTATATGGTATCAGAGCTTCAATGACCATAAGGTCATCCTCACCTAGGGGTGTTCATGGAGCAGTTCATAACTGGTTTTGACAAAAATCGAACTGAACTGGTTTTAAACGGTTTGGTTTTCAAATCGAACCGATTTTTTTATTATTAAAAAAACCAGTTTTTAATTTTTCAAACCAGTTTATGGTTCATAACAGTTTTGATTTAAAATCGGTTTTAAACTAGCTTTAATTCAAAACTAGTTTTAAATCAAAACCGGTTATCAAGTTCAAAACTGATTTTATAACAAATTCAAAATCGGTTTTTGATGAATTGTTCTATTTGTATATGTAGTCATTTGTTTCTCCAGATTATAAGTAGTTGCCCAACTATTTCTTGCAAGAATCTTCATTGTTTTGGAACTCTCCGGACGAAAGGATTCTTATAGAAATTGCTTCTCGTTGTTTTGAGAATGTTTGATAGAAGAACAGTTGAATTTTTTTAAATTACAAAAAAAATTGCTCTTCGTTCTCTCAAGATTTACGTTACGAAGAGTTTCATTTGAACTGATGAAGGAAGGTATGAGAGCTGCGTATGGCACCACAAAGAGTGGCGTGTGTGTGGCTTCAGATTGCATCTACGATTTCTGCAGGAAACAATGGGAAATTTGTAGAGAGAAACAATTCACTTGACAACAACTTCAATTCTATCACTGGAAGATGATGAATTCACCTTAATTAGAAGAATAAGATGATGACTCATCAAAAAAGAAAAATACAAACATGTTGAAGAAGATTGGAGTTTTATGGAAAAAGATCCATCGATAAGCACATGTGGCCCAAGTATTCTATCACCGCATAAACCTATTAGCCAAAACGGATTTACTTATTTGTTCTTTTATTGTAGAGCAGTTTGGTTATGGATAACCATTATTTTAATGGTTTGGTAAATAACCAGTTTATAAAATAAAATACAGTTTCATATGAAATCGATTTTTAAAATATGGAGCAGTTTGGTTATGGATTGGTTTGGTTTTTTTGGACATTTTAACACCCTTATCCTCACCGCCCCCCACTTGTGGAATTAAATAAGCATAAGGTAAACCAAAAAGAAAAAAAAATTGGGCCTATGCAATATCTACGCTTCAAGCCCAAAGGGCTCTTGCGCAGGAGGGTGTGTTAGAGAATAATATAAATCATTAAAAAGGCACTCATCAAAACCTTAAGGTTTTGGATTTAAGTGGTTCTTTACAGTGGTTGAGCAATTTTTGGCCCTAACCCTCAAAGCGGCTAAAGCATTATTCTAGGACTTTTGAGCAAAACAATTGTCCAGTTAAAGCTGATTGGATAAGTTTTTCCAAACTAAGGCAGCCAAACACGTCACTAATACTGACGGGACTCGTGCTATGTTAGTGCCACGTAGGCAGTCCCATTACCATAAAACTTCGGAAGACTATAACTTTTGATTTGGGTATTCAAATCAGATGATTTTTTTTTATTTCACATAACTTTTCGATATCTACGTAATGACACCTCATTTGACATATTTTATCTCCCCTAAACATAGTTTGAATTTGTAAACATGGTACCACAATTACAAGATCATTTAAATCCAGAAGATCCAGAGTTCTTTCCGAACCAACACCATGAGCTGCCGTATGTGCTATCTTCTGGATTAAAATGCTTTTGTGATTGTGGTACCATTGTTACAAATTCGAACTATATTTTTGGGAGATAAAATATGTCAAATGAGGTGTCATTGCGTAGATCTCGAAAAGTTATGTGAAATCAAAAAAAAAAAAATCATATGATTTGGATACCCTAGTCAAAAGTTATGGCTTTCCAAAATTTTACGGTAGCGGGACTGCCTACGTGGCACTGACATAGCACGAGTCCCGTCAGTATCAATGACATCTTTGACTCCATTAGTTTGGAAAAACTTATTCAATCAGCTTTAACTAGATAAATTCTTTTCCTAAAAGTCTTAGAATGATGGTTTTCCCCCCTCAAAGCCCTATAATTTAGTGGGTTGAGTTAGCTGGCTTGCGAGTCAAACTTTTTTCTTTATCAAAATTTTCATTATTTTATATATACAAAAAAATAAATTTATTATTTCAAATATAAAAAAAATAAATTTAAATATTTATAAATATAAAATAAATTAGAAACATAGCATAAGTAAAAATGAATCTTTCAGCAATGATATGTTTCAACAGAGAATTTCATCTGCGCATCAGTAAAAATGAAATTTTCTATTGACGTCTAAGCATGTTGCATATCCAAATTTGCACTGAAATATATCGTATACAACACACTTTGATAATTTTGTGGATAATAATAAGTTAAATTTTTTTTGTAACAGTAGTAGTTGAAGAAAATTATTTGTTTAGCTTTTAAATATATAGCATATTAAGAGCAATTTGTAACACCCCGTAGTACTCTGGTATGCTATCATTACGTATGATATTAAGCGCAGTTACAATAACAACAATTAAATTAAAATACGGCTAAACTTTTTCGTTTTAAACATTACACATTTCCATTTTAAATCATTACCATATTTAAAACAAACTGAATCTGTAATTATAACACTGTAACATTAAGGAATATTTAAACTTGGCTTAAACGTATCATACATTGCTTTACATAAATGCCAAGTGATCCCCATAAACTAACAATGCTAAATTTACAACTTTACCATGTTCAACACTAAAATTCTTTACGTTTTACTAAACTGGGTTTGATCTATATGACCATAAATTTTTATCTTTTAGTATGTTAAATTAAACCTCTTAAGCTTTCCAACGACATATTATAAGCCTCAATTGGACATGTAAAACTCAAGATACGTCCGACATAAGTCAACTGCTTAAAATGGGATTACCGGAAAGCAGGGCAGCGAACTCAAATTTAAATTCGGAATGTTCCACCGCCCAATTTATTGTAAATTTTTTATAAAAGAAACTAGATTTTTGGGACTTCAATTTGATATATGGTACGCCCCGTTTTGTTAAGGAACGAAGGAGATACGATCGTTCTTAGAGCTTACCAGAAACTGACAGCATTACTGCTAATCTGAGTAGGTCACACCCTCTCGATAGCTGGGGACGAATTCCAACCCAAAATTTTTCCATATTTTAGGACATAAGAGTAGACATTCTAAGTTTTATTTTGGCGCCTCACACAACACATTTGGCAAAGAACTGAGTGAGTTATGATTATCTTAAAATGGAAGTAATCATAGACCCTAAAGAAAATTGGGCAGCATCATTTTTCATTTTCAACCTAATTGACATGGAATGGCAACCAAAGGCCCAATAAACCTAGGTGCACTTACATCTCAAATTATGTATCCATTTGTTGCTTGATTGCCAAGTTTTCCACTTCCTTACTTAGCATACATTCCATTTTACTTCATGCATATCCCGACAACATAAATTACAGGATACGTTCCATTTTCCTTATTATATGTTATTGATCTTATCCTCTACATTAATTACCCTCTTTTTCATGAGGTTATTTCGCTCATTATTTTCTGAAATTATAGGATTACAAGAATCATGGAGAGCATTCCGCTTTCGTTATAGTTCTAGCCAATGACCACCATCAAAGGACCCTGGCCGGATTTCTCCTTAGTTATCATTTCTCTAGTCTTTCCATAGTTTGTTAACGAGTCTGTTGTTGATGTCCAACTATTTCTGAATGCTTTTCTTTGTTATGCCATATTTGTCACATCCAAAACATATGAGGAATAGGCCTACTGTGTAGAATTTATTCCCAGTATTAGATATCACAACTGTAACCATTTTCACCCCCAGTCTCCGATCTTTTTTCATGTAGAGCATTTCTATTTTGTTGCCTAGTAGTTTAATGACTGGTGCTTGTGTATAGGAACTTTTTATTATTAATTATAGTTTTTTTTTTATATAAGTGAGAATTAAACACATAACCTAATACAACATACTCAAATCCCTCACCATTAGACCAAATCTAGTGGCTTCATACGATATTTAATTATTAATTAACGATGCATTAATATTTTATTAGCATATAGTGATCACAAAGAACTTATATTTCTCGGTTTACAAATTTTACAATAAAAACCAGCATGAGATTTATAGTATCCAATTGAAACAACAACACTAGTAAATATTAAGGGTTTAATATTTCTAATTTTTCTAAAGAAATTTTTTTTCCACCAAAACTCACATAAAAGTAAGTGGATTCTGCTCTGTTTTTATCACAATAGAACTCATTCACTTTTATATGTGTATGGCAAAAAAAAAAAATATCTATAGCAAAAGTAAAAATATTTTTCCCAAATATTAAATAACAATAAACTGAAAATAACCAATATAATATTAATTTATTTGGTAAGCATAAACAAGGTCATACACTACTTAAAGAGCAATCGAAAGTCCACTTATTCGAGTTCAATCTTAGGTGATATTTGTTACACATGTGAGAATGAGACGTAACACAATATATGAAAACATAAAATAGGATTAAAAAATGATAAATTTTAGTTTAACTAAAAGAAATGAAACTAAAGATAACAAAATAGAACGTTTTATTCTATAATGATTTTTCAATCATGAACACAAATTTGATTTAGCTGATTTATTCTGTTTGATAAATTTAGACTTTTGAAAACCCGTAATTTCAATTTTTAAAAAAGTAATAAAGAGAAGGAACATCTAGAAGGATAAAAAAAAAAAAAATTGTCTTGGTTAGACAAGATAACCTGATCCATTGATTAACATAATGTGAATAATGGCAACAGCTAGAAGGATCAACAAAAACATATCTTGGCAAACTTGGTCGGTCAATAGAAGGAACCGTATTGGTTCATATTAGATTTTTATAGCAAAGTGGTGCAAAAGACACTCACCTTTTGTCCCAGTGCTAGCTCCATTAATTTGAGAGGGGTGACTGTACCAAGCACATTTTGTATGCAAGTTAGACTATAAAATCCCATTAGAGTCATAATGTTGTTACATTGTGAGATAACTAGTTCACTGATTGGGAAATGGAGGCTTATACTAAGTTCTTAACCCTTTTTGTGCTACTAGTATTTGTTAGCATTTCAGAGATTCATAGAGTGAATGCTGCAGGAGAATGTGGGAAATCTACCACTCCAGATAATGAAGCACTGAAGCTTGCTCCATGTGCCACTGCAGCACAAGATGAAAATGCTAGTGTTTCTCAGAGTTGCTGTGCTCAGGTTCAGAAACTTGGCAAGAACCCAAGTTGCTTATGTGCTGTTATGCTCTCTAACACAGCCAAATTGTCTGGAGCAGACCCAAAGGTTGCCATAACCATCCCCAAACGTTGCAACCTTGCTAATCGCCCTATTGGTTACAAGTGTGGTCGTAAGTATAATTTTCTTTTTTTCTTTTTTTATAGTCTCTTTATAATTATGTTAGGATAAAATTGCGTATAAGAATTGCTTTCATCCCACATGTTTAGTCGCGGTTTAATGGAGATAAACTTTTTTTTAATTTCTCCCTCTGTTGTAGTTTTATCGAACCCATACTCAAATTCAAGACCTTTGATTAAGGATGACACATTCTTTATCAGTTAAATCAATAGTTATTGGTGTATAATTTATTATTTCTCACTATTTCCTATATACCCTTTTTCTTGATCTAACAACTAGTTCATTACTCTTATGAAATTGCTGATTTTGCAGCTTACACTCTGCCTTAAGAATGCTGTGAAACAAAAAGGACTGGGGGGCATAAAGGCACAACAGCTGTTAGTTACTAGTTACTAGTTACTGTGACTATAACTACGTTTAATTGTCCTTGTAACTTTCTAATCAATAATAGCTAGCAGCTCACTGGTGTACTTCCTTAATAAACATGCAAATTTAGTGTTTAATGTTCCTACACCTGTCTTCTATTTTTTATCTTGAAACATGTCAGAACATTGGAATTTCATTGACTTAGTAAGATGTGTAGGTAATCAACTGTGCTTATCTTAAAAAATCTTGAACATTATAGTTAAAAACAAAAAACGGTAAGAAAGAAAAAGAGACCAGACACAACTACCCCCTATGGTCAAGAGGCCTTGTTTGTCGCAACGTTGATGGATAAGGATGGGAGAAGGTGACATGTCAGAGTTTGGATGGGGTATAATCTGAGACTCAAAACCTTTCTGAGCTAAGATAAGAAATTGAACGGACACGTTAGTTAAAGTGGTGTTGGACAGGTTTCTACATAATTATACTTGATGGACCACACACCACATCCATATATGACCCATGTTAATTAAAGATATGATTCTTGCATGTAAGTTTTATGCAAATACTGTCATATACGAATCATTTACCATTTATATTGATGAATGAGAGAGGAACAGAAAGAAGGACACAGATAGATAGATGGTGATGATTTGGTTAATGTCAGTTATGTAAGTTGCTTTCTATATGCAACTAACATAACCCTTTCAGGAATATTTGATTGTTCCCAGTAGTGCAACATCTACACACATCACTGTGTAGCAATAAGGACTAAAGAATCTACACCACTTTTTTTTATAAGTTTTAGTTTCTCATGAAAAAGAGAAAGATAGATCATTGGCGAGTGAGCAAGTTTCAGCCTCGTTGATTTTCAAGAGTAAAGTTTACCAAAAAAAATGCGCATTATGCTGCTAACACGACCATATTCCCTGCTAAGATTCTTGTTGATAAGACAAATAAGACATGCTGAGAATCTTAGAACAAGGTATAGAGCAAGAACTCTTCCATATACTCATCAAATCTAAAATACAAAGCAGAAGGGAAACCAATGAATATTGTTCCAACTAAGGTGAATGATTTTTGTTGCAGCCACATAACAATTGTTGATACAAGTATATTTATCAGTAATCATAGCTTAAATACAAAATAGAGCGGAAACCAGTAAATATAGTTTTTTCCCATTAAATAAAATAAGAGTTTAAGCCACATGATTACATAAAATTCCTATAATATACTAATAGGAAGACCAACCCAATAATATTTACAAGAAAATAAAAGAAACGCATATGACCACAGATTCATATTATGATTCTGTCGTTTGGCCTGAGAAAACAACTAGCTGTTCACAATGTTCTGACTGCTTTATAGTTCTTCCATATAACATAAGATGCACTATACTGCTAAACTATCCTTCTACGAACCTGCAATATGCATTCAACTGATGAATGAATACCAAACACTAAAATCAAAATCTGAACATATAAAACAGAAAATAAAACTAAAATCCTACATTGTCAGATGTGTACCTTGAGGAGGAGCATGTGTCTTGGGAAGGGTGACCTTAGTAATACAGAGAACCTGTGGATAGAAAGTTAACAAGTCAGCAAAAGAATGAGAACATAATGAAAACCAGTTTCAGACCACAAATCTTATTAGACAGGTATATGTCATCATAATATACCTTGCCACCAGTTCCCTCTGCAAGCACTTCCTGAATCATCTTCTCCTTCATCATTCTTGGGCTGTCACACAAGAAATCAATGTTAGGTATTCCTGATACTAGAAAATAATTATTCACCAAATAAAATAGAATAAACTCAAATAATAAAAGTTTCTTGAGTATAATCTAGCTTAATCATGATCATCCACATATTTCTATTTAGTACTCATCATTTGTATTTTCAAGATTTGTATAGGAGTTAGCACAGATTAAAGAATAAGCCTGCCCCATGAATGGTGTTTACAAAACACATACATGTAGTCTGAAATTTGGTTATGTCCTTGATACAATTTCTGGAGATTTATAACACACACACACAAAATTGCCACTCACCAAAGTATTTAATCCCCCATTCTGTGTACTCTGAGGACTAAAATATATGTCCTGGCCACCATAATAGATTGATGAACTAAGGTGACATGGTTGAACTCTTTGTTCCTGATAGATGGAACTCATATCCTTATTTGTTGTGTTCTGAGCATCACCATCGTTGCTCTTGAAGATGTCATCTGTATTGACACCAAAAAAAGAAAAAAGAAAAGAAATAATATATCTAAAGTTATTAAAGAATTAGTCTTAAAGATACACAAGATATATTATTTAATACACATAAAAAATTAACCGATTAAATTTAATGGGACTGATCTAAAAAATTACAGCTACAAAGATATTTTTTAATGATCTTTTTCAATATAAAATAATAATTAGCCGTCAGGAGGATTAGGATGTTAGTGAATGGAATCAAGACCACTAACTATTAAGGGCGGTGGTCTTGATTAAGAGAGTTCAGAAAAAAATGGAAAATAGTGCCAATAGGAAATATGCTATATCTCCAAAAAATAAATAAAAAATATGCTATTATGTGATTTTGTCAATACTATATCTTAAAACGTTACCAAAAATTACACATACTTACCAAAATCTGTAAAACCAGAGGCTAAAAACAGAGTATCCTACCTTTAGTACCAAATTTGGAGCTCCATGTATCATTGGCAGTTTTGCCATTAAGTTCAGCGCGCAGAGATTCTCTCCCTAACACCTGAATAAACACAACCCAGAAAAATCTCAGAGCTGCTTCAACATGAAACGATATGCAATGAACTTGTTATATGATTCAACCCAACTTAAGGATCCAAAATAAGAACTTCAAAAGGTTTAAATGCTCATTGTCTATCTGCTTTGCAAAAAAGAATATAAATTTAGTGAAAGAGATAGCTAATAGAAAGGGTCAAACTTTAATCACAGCATAACCAATATATAACAAACATCATCAACTTAAACAAGAAATGCAGAGAAAAAAAAAACCAAGGGGTTTAACAAAAACTAAGCAAAAGCACAAAACAGAAAAAAGCTATAGAAATGAAAAACATCACCTTAGGCAATGGAGGAGAAAATATAGACCCGAAAATCCCAGAAGAAGAAGATGGGTGAGAATCTTTGGACCCAAAGAGCTCAGAAGTGAAGGAAGAAGAAGAAGAAGAAGTACCCTTATGCTTTCTTCCTTCCATTATTCTCCTATCACCCTAAAAACCTTTGTATCAAACTCAATAGCTTAACCCCTTCAACCAAAGTGAGAGTCTTTATATAGAGACAACCCCACAAAGATACATCAACCACCGCCTGAGAAAGTGCCTTAAAATGAGAAAAACCCAATTACGTTTTTTCTTGGGAAACAAACAGAACAGCAAGTTAAGATGAGAAAACGTAATAGAAGAGAATAGAATAAGAAGAAGGAAAGGGGTGAGGCACGTGAAGAGATCCCTCCTTAAAAAAAAAAAAAATAGACAGAGAGATACAGAGAGTGCGTGTGAGTTTTTTTTTCAAATGCAACGCTCGCTCATACCCATTTATAAGGCAGAAAATATGGCCTGTGATGTAAAAAGTTTCAACCTTTATCAATGTTATTATTAAAAATATTATTTTTCTTACTTTGGAATTTTTTTTCCTTTTCCTTAAACACCAACAAACCCGAGAGAGGAACTGAAAAGAAACATAAGAGAGTCCTTGTTACAGTGTCTTTCTTTCTTTCTTTCTCTCTCTACTTTTTTTTCTGTTTCTGTTTGTTTCACTTCTAGACTTCTAGTCCTTCAGTTGAACAAGAAACAGATTTTAGCCACCTGTGTCAGTGTGGGACCTGAAAGCAAATTCCAATATTTTACTGCCACGAGTGCTAGTGGATAATAACAGAAACCCCTTATATAGGCTTATACCCTTTTGTCCAATTTCCTCTAACTTAAGCTGCTGTTTGGTTTTTGGTCCTTTCATGTATTTTTTTTTAGCAACTGATTATAATTATATATTTTCTAAAAATATATAGTTATAGAAAAAATTATTCTCATGTTACATGAGTTAAGTTTTTCCTCTTATACATCATACGATAAATGTGTCACATTTTTTTTCTTTTATTTTTATTTTTCAAGTGATGGAGCCCACAAGTTTGTCTCTGTTACATAAGATAATTTATCTCTTTTAACATGATATTAATAAAACTCATAATTATAATTAAAAAATTACTTTTGTCTCTCTTGATGTTAGTAGATAACTTTTGGAAAAAGAAAAAAAATTTAAATTATAACTATATATTTTTGAAAATATATAGTTATAATTGGTTGTTGTAAAAAAAATATTTTGGCTGCAAGATAAGTAAAAAGGGACCCTTGGTTTTTTTACCCTTTTTTGTGTGACTTTTTCCTTAATGGGATTGGTTTGTGTCATATTGGTTCATTTTTTTGGTTTTGGGTGCAAATTATTATAGGCACACAGTTTGGAAACTATATAGACTAAAAAGTGAGAGGAGATGAAGAGGACCTCACTTAATCTAGCCTTATCTTGTTATCTTGTCGGAACCAAAACTGGGTCGGAACATAATTTGCTCTTCTTCACTCTACCTTAAAATGTTGAAATGACTCAGATTTGTTGCTCTTTTGAGTCATCGATAAAGTGAATTGGATTGGAAATTGGGGACTGGCTGAGTCATTTGTAGGAAATTGGATTGATAAGGACATTGGGTTTTCATTTGATGTGAGATAGACTCACAAAAAGAGAGACAAATGATAATATTGTTTAGCATATTAGATATTATATTTATACTCTTTTATGGTATTTTGAAATTTTAATTAGTAGATCATTTATATTAACATGATTGTTTATGTAAACGAATGAAGAGAAAGATTCTGTTTTTTTTTTAATTCGTTTACCTTTATAATATGATTTATTCAACTATTAACCCAACTATAACTTTAACTCGAGTGACATCAAGTCACTTATGTTCAGCAAAAGTTGTTATTTTGTATTGCAATTATAAAGCCAGAGATAGTTGAAAGCAAGCCGTGAAGAACATAAGTAGTTGAGAATAGATACCAATGGAGAAGGTTGAGGCCAAGCAATTAGCAAAGAAAGGAAAGAGAACAAGCTATGTTGAAATATCGCCGTTTAATATCATCTAAACTTTTATTTACTTAAAAAAAAAAAGAAAAACATTTGGCAGTAGTTATGAAAGGAGACAATTGAAAGCAAGCAAATTACCCGCTGCGCCAAAAGTAGAGATAAAAACCGAATGGAAAGTGTTTTATTTTTAGTAAACATAAAAGGTTTGTTATACATAAAAGTCGTCCCCCTTTAAAAGCATGTTCAAGTCGCGTCAGAATCCAAGATAAAATCTAGAGTTATGTGAGAGAAAGAAACCAAATGGAAAGTGTTTTATTACTTAAATGATTTATTAAATTCAAAGCTCTATTTAAAAACACGTTCGAATCGCACCAAAATTCAAGATAGAATATAGAACTATGTTAGAGAAATAAACGGAATGGAAAGTGATCTATTACATAAACATTCAAGTCGCGCCTAAATTCGAGATCGAATTTAGAATTGTATTAGAGGAAGAAACCGAGTGAAAAGTGTTATATAATATAATTAAACCTATTTAAACAAAATCTGGCTCCTCCGATAAGGAATGAAATGTAACATCTAATTGATATGATTCAAGGTCATAAAGCAGAGATCTCATTCCAAAAGATTAGTATAATATATGGAAGAGTATTTAGACTTGATTATCACATTGAGTGATCATAGGTACTTCATTATACATAACACTATATATGTGAACCAAATCAACTTTGCTTTGTGTATTCCATTTTTAACCAAAACTAGCACCCTGTTTTTTCTCTTCCTTTTTAGGTAAGAAGAAACACTTGTATGTTTTACAAGGATGGATGTGACCTTCGAATTGATTCTGAATGACACGTAATAAGGCTCATAAATGTTTTGGATAAGAAAGTGGTAATAGGATGCACTAATTGTGTTAATTAAGAATGGACCACGCGACAAGGTTTTTGGATAAAGAGAGATAGGCATCGTGAGAGTACTAGTCAAGATATTTATATATAGGAGATAACAGCATATATATGGACCAATGGAGTTCATTAAGAAAGTGGGAATAGGATGAACCAATTAATTAGTTCATTAAGAATGGACAATGAAAGAGGTTTTTGTATAAGGAGAGTAATGGGTCATCATGTGTGTATCTAAACTGTATTGGGATGCATTAGTCGAGATATTTAAATATAGGAGATAACAATATAGATATGGGACCAATTGGCAATAGTATCGAATGCAATACGAAGCACCAAAGATAGACATAAGAAATGCGATATTTATTAATTAAGAGTAGCATAAAATCAATGATAATTATATGGATGGTTAATTACTTAATTATAGTGGATAAGCAAATTAATTATGGCATTGGACCCACATAACAAATGTGGAAACAATAATAGAAGATGGCAAAATAAAGGTCCACATTTGTAGGCGAAGTCGTTGAGGTATAAGTAACTGCTCCCAGCTCATGCCGCCGCAGGCTAAAGGTTTGTCTCTCTTGCACTTCGTGCCAAATCTCAATGAGTTTTTTAATTAATAATTTTAAATCACTCTTTCTACAGATTTTTATAGGAGTAGGATATTATAACAACCAAATAAAGTTACAATCAATGTTACTATCAATCAATTACATCGTTAGATCGATTATGTTGATCCAACGGTTATATTTATTTTCATCTTTGTGTGATTATGATTCCTCATATTTAATACTTTATATTTATTTTCATCTTTGTATGATTATCATTTTTCATATTTAATACTTCCACTTTAAATGTGGGGAATCATAACCATACAAAAATGTAAATAAATATAACCGTTAGATCAATATAATTGATCAAACGGTGAAATTAATTGATAATATCATTGGTAGTAACACTAATTGATTGTTACAATATCCTACCCTATTTTTATATGACATAGGTGTGATTTTCGATTTTATATTTTTACATTGTTTTTGGGCGCGTCATATTTTCTATTTTTCTATTAAATTTAGTTTTTGTAGATTATATGGTGAAACTTATTTAATATCACAAATCAAATTACATAATTGATCAGTCATACTCAATGAATTTACAATCGAGTAGTTGAAGATTTATATTAATAATAGCGAGGGAGAGGCTCATCTGGATTAAAAAGTAAAAAAAAATAATGGTTCGAAACCCTTTGAAAATTTCGAAGGTTTACTCGAAATAATAGAATAAAGCAATAGGAAATAATTAAGCTCGATTATCAAGGAGTGAGGGAGAAATAAAATTTGGACAAATGTGATCCATCACTTATAAATAAAAAAATAATTATCGAATAAAGTGGCTGTTAAAAAGGAAGTATATCGAACGTGTTCTAATGATAATGGTTGTGACATAAGTATGGCCCATATCATCTACCAACAATAACCTAGTAACAAATTAAGATGGAGCAAACATTTCAAATACTAGAAGATAAGATCTATCATCTTATCTTGAATGGTATGACTCTCATCAAGACTCTTAACATTTCTATAAATAATGGATTAAGTTTCGATCATATATTCACAAATCCAATTTTAAATGAAACTGCTGTGCCCGAAAAATAATTGTTAAGAGAGAGAGAGAGAGAGAGCAACAATTTACCATCATCCCAAGATCCATGATCCATCGGTGTGAGAATATTTTTCAGCCTTAACCGGCAGGGCCACATGAATAAGTGGATTGAGATATGACTTATTCACGGGCCAGTGGGTATAATAAGTTTTCCTTATTTTAATTATAGATTTTTTTTTGGTACAAAATTTTTTTTTTTACTAAGCAGGTCTAACAACATTGATGAAATTGCCAAATGGCACTTGTTGTAAAATTAGCAAGAGACGCTAACGCAAGTTCACCGTCTGACAATCCCTAGTCATCCCTTGACGCTAAGCCGTTGCGATCGTCTCACAAATCTTGTCGTTTATTGTGTCTATGTTTGAGATTAAAGGTTTTTGAAAAGAAAGAAAAAAAATAAGAGAAAATAAATTTTTTATTTCAAGTATGTTTTTATTTTTTTATCATTTAAGAACTTTTTGAAATAAAAGAAACAAATAATATATTTGATCAGTCCAACAGTTATTGGACTAGGTCTAATCATACACGATTGAAGATGAATAATATTGATGAAGAGAATAAAGGTTGAATAGAGTTTTCCCAAGATGCTGGGTTGCTTTGTGAGTTGGAAAAGTCGTGAGATTGATGTCTGAACAATTTGAAGGAGATTGGATGGAGTACTTATAAGGCATTTTGATGCTCAAGCCAGTTTAGTATTCAATATGATTTAAGTATTTAAATAAAGATATCTTATCTACTAATTGCCTATGTATTTATAGTGTACACTGCCCCGTTTCGTATTACCTTTCATTGGGCGATCTTCATTCTTATTGGGGGAGATGGGTGGTCTTTTACAAGCTATTCCTTGGTTGATAAGCTTAAGGTGGGGCTAGTTTCAGTAGATGTGGTGATAAGTTGGTGCTGCCATTCATTCATTGGTTTCAGGTGATGGCCAAGTTGTCTAAGCTGTTGATCTCGACAACGATGTTTCCTTTCATTTTAAGTTATTTTGGCTTGCTAGCCAAGCAAGTGAGATTTTCATGCTTTGTACACGAGATGAGTTGCCTTGTTGGTCAAGCTTGTTGGTTCTTATCAATTTGGGCCTCCACCTCGCATATGTCGAGTCCAGAGATGAATATTATAATTAAATCTTTTAATAACCTTTTTAAAAAAAAATTTATAAACTCTATATAACTCTTACTTCAAAATTGAAACTTTTACCCTTATTTTGCGTTTCCTCTAAAACGTATATATGTCTAGTTTACGTCATATGATATTTATTTTAGACATTCAAATATCAAAACTATAACTAAGGATTTTGATAGTTCATAATTTTTACATTCGTACTATTTTGTCATGATGCAGTAATATTTGTCCATATGAAAATCGATACTTCGATTTGCAAAACCTGTAACACATTAACATAAACTCTTATCTATCCTTCTCATAATTTTTTTTTTCTTTTGCTATATTATCAAAAAAACATGAAAAAAATAACTTTGATAAGCATAAAATGAAAATGACCAGTTTATTTTCTTTTGATATAATTCAAAAGACAACTACTCCCGTTAAATACTTTGAAGGCCTTCCCAAAAGTAACGTTGCAAGTAGGGTTGGCAAAACGGGTCAACCCGGCTCGATCCGGCCGAACCCGCATTCAACCCGTACAAATCGGGTCGGATTAGGGTTGACTCGAAAAAATAAACGAGCCAGAAAGTCCAACCCAAGCCGGGTTAGGATTGGCTCGCGGGTTGGCTCGAAAAAAGCTCGTGGGTTAGCTCGAAATGATGCCAGTGGGTTGGCTCGCGGGTTGGCTCAAAAAAATTGATTTTTGTTGAACTAGTCTTATTTGTTCTCCAACACTGCATAAAATTATCAAAACTGCCAAAAATATTGATTGCCTAATGGATAATGGTGTAAAGACAGTAACTGAGTAACTAATAAAACATAACCAATAAATTAAGAAATCCCAACATAGCAGTAGACAAACACATTACAAAATAAAAATTGTCCTATGAGTTCCCATGGCCAATACAGTACAATATCAAAATCTAAACATCCAAAAGTACACCATTATCATTAGATCATCTACAAAGTTTCACGACCATTAGATCCCCGTGAAGAAGCTAATATATGGGAAATACCATCTTCATCATCATCATCATCTACAAAACACAAACCATAAAATGTAAATAATCAATTAAGGTTACAATGACAAATGAAAATGAAATTTTAATTGCATTGAAAATAAATAAATTACCATTGGCATCAAAACCAACCAACCAATTGCGGGTACACACCAAAGCTTCAACATTATTTGACAACAACTTATTTCTATATTTGTTAAGCACACGTGATCAAATGCTAAAAGCAGATTCAGATGCCACAGTGGTAATAGGAATGCTTAACAAGTCACGAGCCATTAATGATAGATTCGGAAAACGTCAACTATTATCCTTCCACCATTGCAATGCATCAAAACTATTCCAGTTGTCAATAACCAATATAGGCTCCTCTAAATAAACATCAAGTTCAGATTTTCTAGCATTTATTGCAAGGTGTTGATTGTGCAAGAACAATTCCTATCATATTTGAGAAGTGCAAAAACATAATAATTGAAGTAAGTAAGTACATGCATAAATAAAGGCGTGAAAATGAATATGATATAACATAATTAAAGCTTTTTGCTAAACATGAACTTACATCAAAGATCTCATCATTCCATCCTCTCGTTTCCATTGACCCTTGACTTGAAAAGTGAGTGTTATCTTGACTTTGATCAATGGTAGTTGATGAATTAATGTTTACATAATTCTCAAAGAGCTTATACACGTTTGCCTTTATATTTTCCATCTTGTCATCATGTGTGTAAGCATCAATCTTTTTATGACAAAAAGATAATGTAGTAAACATAATGCAAGGATCAAGAACAACTCCTAGTGAAAGCACATCACTATACTCTTCCCAATATTTTTGAAACTTATCCATCATCTTATTAGCCATGCTACTTACAACCACATCTTCATCATTACTCATACGAATGAGAACATGCTGAATTTTCCAAACTTGTAGAAAATACAAGTTAGAAGTGGGATAAGAAGTATCAGACATCAAATTAGTGATATCACAAAATGGTTGCAAGAACCGACAAAGAATTTTCAACCTATTCCACTCTTCTTCTGAAGGATAATACTTGTAATTTCTATCACTCAATTGGAGAATTGCTATCTCACGCCTGAATTTGAGAGCACGATTAAGCATTTCATAAGTGGAATTCCATCTAGTGGGTACATCTGCTATCAATGCAGTTACAGTTTTCTGACCACCAACTTGTTCAATGCACTCCTTAAATTTGATCATTCTTGATTCTGAGCCTTTTATATATTTAACACTCTCTCTAATCCGAGACAAGACATCATTTGCAACTTTTACTCCATCTTGAACAATCAAATTCAATATGTGTGTAGAACAACACACATGAAAAAAATTCCCATCACATGACAACTTTTTTTGCATATTCAATTGGCTTCTCAAACCACAAACCATAGAGTCATTTGCAGATGCATTATCCAAAGTAATGGTAAAAATCTTCTTCTCTATGCCCCATTCCTTTAACAAAACTCATACAATCTACATTTAAGTCACTTTTAAAACAAAATGCTCAAACTAAATAACATATATTTCATCATATCCAACAAACAAATTCATACTATGTAAATTAAAATAACTACATGAATCCAACAAACACATCATGATGCTTGTAGTAAGTATAACCTCTCCCAAAAACCTTTTAATATATTCATATACACAATCTAACATGCTGAGATGTTGGTTCCTCCTACATAAGAAATAAATTCAGATTTTTATTAAAATATAATCGAATATAATTAAGTTATAAATAATTACAATTGATTAAATTTATATTTTTTCTTTTTTCTTTAAGGCATACTTGTTTTATTTTATTTAAAATAAATACTATTATATAGGCTGGCCTGTAGGCTTATAGGCCAGGCCTTGTGAAAGTGGGCCTACGACCTTTTTATTAAACAAGCTTTTTCAAGGCCTAAGTTCGGCCTATTTTACGAAATATATTAGGTCAGGACTGGCCTGACATAGGCCGAGCCGTAGGCCCCTGTAGGCCGGCCCGACCCAGTTTCACCCCTACTCACTGCCCCCACTTTCAGGTGAAATTTAAAAAAGCAGAAGGTAAACTAAAATAATAGGTCTTTGCAACACAAGGTAGACAAAAAAAAAATGAACTTGTGTCATATTCAAGCTTCAAGCCCGAATAGCTATTGCACGAGGGGGCGTATTAGAAAGATACAAAAAGATACAAAATAATTAATTAAGTCTCACCCAATACCTTAAGGTTTTGGGTTGAAATGACGCTTATTATGGTATCAGAGCTTGAGTGACCAGGAGGTCATGAGTTTGATCCTCACCGCCCCCTATTTTCAGGTGGAATTAAGAAGAAAAAAACACAAGGCAGACCAAAAATAGGCTTGTACCTTACAAGGCAAACTAAAAATGGGCTTGTATCATATCCACGCTTCAAGCTCAAAAGGCTCTTGCGCGAGGGTGTGTGCTAGAGAGATACAAAAGATACAAAAATAATTAATATATCCTCACCCAATGCCTTAAGGTTTTGAGTTGAAGTGATGTTTTTCATGATTACAAAGCTTGAGTGACCAGGAGATCATGAGTTCGATTTCACCACCCCACTTTAAGGTAGAATCAAGAAAAGCACAAAGTAAGCCAAAATGAGCCTGTGCAATACAAGGTAGTAAAATAAAAGGTTTTTGTCATATCAACACTTCAAGCTCAAAGAGCTCTTATATGAGGGGGTGTTAGAGAGATACAAAAGATACAAAAATAATTAATTAAGTCTCACACAACGTTTTAAGGTTTTTGGTTGAAATTGCTCTTATCACAAATGTTGTCAACTTTTCATGATATATATATATATATATATATATATATATATCCTCATGATGTATATATTTTAATTCCAATAAAATACTCCGTTAATTTTAGTGACCTTGATTTTGATCTACATAGCAGCTTGGCTTTGGATAAGAAAAAACTGGATTTCATTGTGGAAAATAACTAAACAGAAAGGAGTTAAATTTAATTTCAACCAAAAAGCACGTTTGATTATTTACTTCAGAGTTGTTAATTTTAAACTAGTGATATTAAGGGGTATGATTTAAAAAGTATAGAGTAAGTAAAAAAAAAAATTTAAAAAGAAAAAATAACAAAAAAAGTTTATGATTAAAATACTTTGGTTGAATCTCGTTGCGACACACTTTCAGCAGCAGGTTGATACAATGAAAAACAAGTGAAATATAACGCAATTCCATCTCAATACGTCAAGACATCTATTTGTCTACATTACATATAAAGAAAGCCAATTCAAATACAAAAACAACCATACGTACGCGATAGCATCTGTTTTATACCTACTTTCTCTTCCTTTAATGTTAACAGTCAAAACTCGATCGAATCAGAATGAAAAGTCATTGTGCCCATATAAGCAATGTGTAGTTAACGAGTCTCAATGATCACCGCATTTTGCAGTCCACAAGCTAGAACGTTCTATTCCGTGAATTTTTTATTTTTTATTTTTTGGGTATATTAATCATCACCTATTGATGGGATCATGAGATTTAATCCTAAAACATATAATCATGTATTTATTAGTAAGTTACGTATATATATACTAATAAAAAAAATCATCGGCACCCACCAATGTGGATTACACCCTAGAAAGAATTATAAAAATTTAGTTTTCATAAATAAGATTTCGACCAAAAAAGGTTATCTTAATTTTAAGAATTAAATCATAATTAAAAGTTGATTATAAAAATATGTCCACTTTGAAAGACAAATAAAAAACTTTATTTTAAACTCTTAATTTGAAAATAGTCTGTGTCAGTAGTAACTTTTTATTTATTTATTAATAATGTATGTATCATATACTAACTCATATTCTATTTGAAAGAAAGGGAGAAAAACACTTAGCTTAATCGTTTGCTCTTAAGCTATTAGGATTGATCTATTAATAAAGGGTTTGAGTAGTTTATATTAAAATATGTGTTCGATTCCTATCATTGTATCCAAAAAAAAAAAATTGTTTTTCTTTTTTGCAATTGCATTGATTTTCTAAAAGAAAGAAGCAAAGGTGCTATATATAACCATGAGAATGTCATAATACCAGGAGGATAATGGATGTTTGGTGAACTAGCAATTCGACAGGTAGCTACGCTTACAGCTTATAAAGCGTCAAGCTCAAGTATCGTAAAAGATTCGTTCTTATAGTTTATGTTGTCACGTAATTCACATGTCTATAAATGTCTATTGAAACGAAATTTGACAAGTTTTTCAACTTTCAACTTAGTTGCCATAAAGTAATATTTCAATCGAGAACTCAATCAACACTTTGGACTACCAAAATTAAGTACCGCGTGCCTAATATGCCAAAAGCCAAGTACATGTGAGTGGAGAAAAGCAGACGTACCTTATTCATGATTCTGTTTCCACAAAAACGCCCTTTCCAAACCCACTAACTGAGAAAAAAAACCAAGAAAGTAAAACATTACCTGTAATGCAACATTGTACATGTAACTGAGATATCTAAAATTTATTAGGTTGTTATCAAATGATACTAGCTCAATTGATATATGAGAGCTATGCAGGGGAGGATGAGATCATGTTTCGATCCTTTCCAATATCATCTTTGGGACGAGTTTGAAATCTTAATCCTGGATCTATTCCAAATTTCAGATTAGTCCATAGAAAACCTATGCAATTACCGCGAAGATAAACTCCGGAAAAAAAATTATTAGGTTATAGAATAAGGATTTCAAGAACTTGGGCTTGTTAAACATCCATTAATATAGTTTCAATTATAGAAATATAAAATTGGAGACCAAATTTTGAAAGATTGAATTCATACATTTTCCCTTCCAGCAAGGAGATATATATTTGAGTTTTTTTTATACGCATATTAAATAATCTATCAATGTAAATTACGCACCCTTACTTTGAGTTTTTGTGGTTGAAAATATTCCAATCAGTTCATCACTTCGCGGTTAGTCTGATTCGAGATGGGTTTCAGGATTAAGACTGTAAACTCCTTCCAAAAATGGTAGTGAGGAGAATCGAACACATGCTCTCACCCCCACCTACTCAGTTCCCTAACTCCAAATGAGTTACCATCATTTGGTCACACTTATTTTGATAAATACTTGAACTATACTATCATATCTTCTATAAAAAATATTACACTCCTCTCTCATGAAAGATAATTATATATTGGGGAAGGATATTGAGACAACCAAGTTGTATTACTACCAAGTGACTACCAATCAATCTCACCGTTAGATCGATTATATTGATCCAACAGTTATATTTATTTCCATCTTTGTATGGTCATGATTCTCCATATTTAAAGTGAAAGCATTAAATATGGGAAATCATAATCATACAAAGGTGAAAATAAATATAAAATATTAAATTTGGGGAATCATGACCATACAAAGATGAAAATAAATATAACCGTTGGATTAATATAATCGATCTAACGGTGAGATTGATTGATAGTCACTTGGTAGTAACACAACTTGGTTGTCACAATATCATTCCCCTTATATATTACACTTTTGTACGTTTATAATATAAGTGAATCTCGTGGGGATAATTATTCTCTCAATATCATAGGAGCTAGAACAACAATTGCAAAACAAACATTACTAGATCCACTCGGCAACTTAATTTATAAATAATAAGTCAATTATGTTTTACATCAAGAATATTAGATACTCCCTTGAAAAAGGAAGAAGATTCCACACACAAATAAATACCATTGTCATTGTCAACATCTTCATCCACAAATCAATATTCAAAACTAACAAATAATTATGATTTAAAATAATATAATAATTACATTTAAATTTAGATAAACTATCATCGCCAAGAAAATTATGCAAACAATTGGAGTACAAGTCAAACTTGGACATTTTGTGGTAAGGGATGACATCTATAATTGTTAAGAGCATGTGCTCCAATGCTAAATGCAAATTCAAATGACACAATGGAGTCATTAAAGATAGATCCGCAAAGCGATTGTTAATAACTCTCCACTATTGTTATACACCCTCTAGCATGCACTTTTATTCAATAACAAATAAAAGGAATACAATGTTCATAGCAGCTATACAAGCTATTATACAATACCGCTTCATAAATGTAAACATCAGAGGAAAGAGAGAAAAAATAACACCAGCTATTAATAGCAAGCAAGAAAACACAAGGCAACATATCATACATCAATATACAAAGCCAACATAAACGGTTAAAGCTAAAAACAAGAAAGAAATCTCCAATCTTGCACTTCACACCTCAAAACAGCAGCTATCTTCAAGTAGATCCTCGTCTTCTCCTCTCAAGACCTGAACACCATGCAAGAAAGGAACCTTCACCTTCGAACCAATCCCAAATTCTAAATCGATCAAAACATGTGCCTTGAATAGATGATCACTTTCCCCTTCAGCGCTACAGTGAGATTCTTAGTGCAACTCTCAATATCAGCCTCACAAAACACTCAAAGAAACCCTAACTTTGGTGTTTGAGAATGAGAGAGAGCATAGAAAAAACGAGGAGCTATTGTGTTCGGTAAAAATCACAATATGCCAATGCAATGCATGCAACTAGGGTGGTCTAGATAATCATACAAGACAAGTAGCACTAGCATCAATCAACTTTAAAGTTCCATTCTCATTTTTCAAATCATCAAGTTGTTCATTTAATGATGCTACTTGTTTCAACAAATCATCATTATGCTTCCTAGCCATTTTTAATAAGAGCTAAAAGTTAAAAAGTGTGTATCTTGTTCACGGGCTTTGCAAATTAGAGCAAAGACTCTAACTTTCATCAAATTAATTTGTATAGTTGGAATTTTCCAAAACGGACCCCAAAAATAGATCAAGAGCACCCAAAAACCTTTAGATAAACTACCACTGTTGCCAGAAACTCACCAAAATATTCCATGATTGAATATTCCCTTGGAATATTCCTTTTTGTAGGAAAATTCTTTTGCGCACAAAATTATTCCTGAAACTTCAAACAACTATATCTCCTTTGTCTGACCTCTGTTTGAGGCAAGTAACCACTCAAAACGATTTTCTCGACGAGTAAAACAAAGCCTAGTAGGTTTCACTTCCTGAAAATGGCCGAAATTTTCGCGAAAGTGATTTAAAATATGAGTTCCTCTCGTTGAGAACATCGAATAGACACCTTACTCGCTCAAATCCGACACACGAAGCTAATACTTCAAGATTGTTGGAGGTTATGTGTTTGAGAGAGAAGGGTTTTTAGGTACTCGAATTATTATATCAAGAGACATCAAGTTTAGAATGCTCAACAGTGTTAGCTCCAACTTAGTGAACCCTAGAGATATTGCAAGCTATTGAGCTCCAACCCAATGAACCCATATGAACTCAATAACCTTGTTTTCACCTATTTGGCTTGTATGTGAACATACTATTCACTATAGTATTAATATATCCAACACTAGTTACACACACAATTCCTCTTATGCTCTCTACTCTTTTATGTCATTTTTAATTTGATCGTTTGAGTGCCTTACATGAATACTACCCTCCTCTACTCAACTAGCTAGTGCCATTAATATTTTTCAAGAAAATTTAAAACATACAATACAAGGAACTTAGGACATTAATCATCCAACTTAGTCTGAAATCCCGGGAGGATCAAGAATAAAAGTTAATATATATATATATATATATATATATATATATATAGAGGTAAACATTTCTGCAGTCAATTTAGATAAGCTTATCTACAGCTATCCTTTATAACTATGTTTTCCCGGGAGAACATAGTTATAACAATAAAAGTTGCTTTTTTTTCTCTCTCCTCATTTACTTTTCAGAACCTGTCTGCTGACGTGGAGAGAGAGAAAAAAGCAACTTTATTGTTATAACTATGTTCTCCCGGGAGAACATAGTTATAAATGGGTAGCTGTAGATAAGCTTATCTAAAGTGGCTGTAGAAGTATTTTTCCACATATATATATATGGGGAGGGTTATATTTACAAATTTTTTGTTTACAAACAACATTATGTTCTCCCGGAAGTATATATTGTAATTTACAAAAATTTGTAAAAAAAAGTTTGTAAACGGATCCTTCCTCCATATATATATATATATATATATATATATATATATATATATAGGGGAGGAATCTTTTAACTCCAGAGTAAGACTTAAAGTCTTACTCATCATCTCCACCTTACATTTATTTTAAATCTAAAGGTCACAATTTATTTGATTTAATTGTCATGTGAGTTCCTCTACTTTCTTTCTCTCTCTATCCTTTTTTTTTCATCTTCTACTCTCATCCATATCCCTTTATCTGCTGTTGTCGTACCATTGGGGACACATTTCATCTTCTTCTCAAAGTTACCATTTCATCTCCTTCCCTAGCCATTTTGGTTCCTTCGCTGTGTGCAATTTCATATTCTCCTTTTCTTATTCCAAATTATTTACTCCCTCCCTCAGTCCTTTTTCCATAGCTAGATCTTGGTCAGTTATTATAGAAACATGCTTCTTTCCATTCATTGCCTCAAACCAAGTTTCAAATAACCATACAAAAGATTTCTCAGATTCATCTTGTAATAATGCACAACCAAATAAAATTGACTACAAATGATGGTTCAATCCCGTAAATGGGGCAAATGGCATACTATATTTATTGGTTCTATATGTTGTATCAAAAGTAATAACATCTCCAAAATATTGATAAGCAGCCCTTGACCTAGCATCCAACCAACAAAAGTTTATCATTCTATCATCATCATCACATTGTATTACATAAAAAAAATTAGAATTCTGAGCTTGTTTTTGTTTACAATAGTTCAAAACAGCTTGTGCATCTCCAACATCCAAATTCTTCCTTCGAACATTCCTCAAATGATTCCAACAGTCCCGGTTAGAAAAAGCTAAATCACTACCGTTAAAGATTGCAGCAACCTTAGCAGTAGGTAAACCTTCTGCATTAAACTTTTCAACAAGATTTTTTGCAGCACCATTCATTTTCCTATGACACCTCAAATAAGACACACTATTAGGACTAGCCATGATATGATTATGATTATTGTCAAAAGATTTTATAACCCATATGTCTCGTTTCTTATCCTTTGACACACAAAGTGATGATTGACATCCCAAGCGTTGGGTTGAAGACGTTCTCTTAACTTCTCCCATGTTACCACTTTTTGGTTTGTTTTCACCTTCCCTAACACATACAAATCTACAATAATTCTTTTTACTATCGCAGGTACGAATTCCAAACCCCTTTGCCTTAGCAAATATTTTATATAATTCTTCAACTTTTTCCAATGAGTCAAATTCCATTCCAACATGAGGCTCAACAATTACTTCTTCAACATTAGAACAATGTGGCACGTCTTGAAAGTTGAAATCTGTTACCACTCCGTTGTTCGAACTAATATTAGTGTCCGTATTTATGGGAGAATAATTGACAAAGTCCATATCCATGACTTGCTAAACTGAAACCATAATTTGAATAAAACAAATATTACTAAAATCAAGAAAAAACAATGTTTTACCATTACAAAAAATAGAAGGAAAAAAAACAGAATCATTCAATTTATAATAAGAACAACACTCATTTGTGGAGGAAACGAAAGTAAACTAATTTTTCAGTAGCGAATTTGTTCATATAAGCATTCCTAAGAAAAAATATATCACTAATTCATTGATTTCAAAAAATTTCTTAAGGAATACCCAAACAACTTCCTCTATTTAATGAATTTCATTTATCATTAAGACCCAACCCCAATATACCACCAGTTACATCAAGGGTTACACAAAAGACAAAATACTTGGTCTAAAAAAGTAGACAACCAGTTGAATAGAACAAATATTCAAACATACTAAAATCAAGAAATAACAATGCTTTACCAGTACAAAAAAATAGAAAAAAAATAAACAAAGAGCAACCACAGATTGTCGTAAAAAAACATGTAGCTATTATAATATCTCCCTCGTTCAATTTATAATAAGAAAAACATGTAGCTATTATATATATAAAAAAATGAGTAGTTCTAGCAAATGCACCTGAAGACAAAGAAAAATAAGTACACTCCAGACTGTCATAATTATTGCAAAGAGCAACCACAGCTTTCTCAACCACTCTGGTCTCAAAAAACCCTCCCTTATATTAACCTCAAGAACTAAACTAGAGTAAAAATTGGTGCCTTCTCAAGTACCGGAGCTCTGAGCACACAAAAAAAGTTAACATTGATTAAGGAGATGAAACGGTAACTTTGAATGCCTAATGGTATGATGGCAACAGAGAAAGGTATATGGATGAGAGAAGGAGATAAAAAAAAAAATTAATGCTAAGGATGGAGAGGGAAAAAAAAGTGGAAGAACTCACCGTGACTATTGAACCAAAGGAGAATACGAAACTGCACACAGCAAAGGAACCAAAATGGCTAGGTAAGGAGATGAAATGGTAACTTTGAGAAGAAGATGAAATGTGTCCCCAATGGTACGACAGCAGCAGATAAAGGGATATGGATGAGAGAAGAAGATGAAAAAAAAAAGGATAGAGAGAGAAAGAAAGTAGAAGAACTCACGTGACTATTAAATCAAATAAATTGTGACCTTTAGATTTAAAATAAATGTAAGGTGGAGATGATGAGTAAGACTTTAAGTCTTACTTTGGAGTTAAAAGATCCCTCCATATATATATATATATATATATATATATATATATATATATATATATATAGAGAGAGAGAGAGAGAGAGAGAGAGAGAGAGAGAGAGAGAGAGAGATAGGATCCGTTTACAAATTTTTTTTGCAAATTACACTAAGTACGACCGGTCGTACACTTCATAATTAAAGTATGACCGGTCGTACTTAGTGTAGTTTGTAAAAGTTTGTAAACAAAAAAGTTTGTAAATATAACCTGCCTCGTATATGTATATAACTTATATTGATGGCATGGTCATGCTAATCATTGTGTTCGAAGGACGAAGCCAATTAATCACTAATGATCTTGGAGCGCCAAGAATTTTGCTTAGAATATATTTAAAAAGAGCAGTGAGCAGTTTGGTATCGTCTTTTTACAATTTGCTTGTGATCGACGTTACAGTTTGACAAGTTGCACTTTTCAAATAAAACCGAAAACTAAATAGGAAAAATTTGGTGTGAATGTAGTTTTGCAATTTACCGCCACAAATGCAATTATCTTCTAAATATTTGTAACACAAATGCAATTGTTTGTTTTCCTTTTTTTATTTTTTATAAACCACATATATTCTTCACATGAGTCAATTTTGTTTGGAATGGATCAAGAATTAAAATTTTAAACTTCTCCTAAAGATGGTACCAAAGATAATCAAACATTGTTTGTTTTCCTTAAGTCATATAATTTGTTCAAAACCTATCAATTATTAATAGAAACAGTTGATCACTTAATTAATGATGGTTTATTTCAAACTTCGAGAATGATTATTACCATTTAGGATTGGTTTAATAATGAGGGATTTGGATAATATTTATGAGAGGGTAGATTCTAACCACAATGCCCACGATTATATATATAAAAAAAATTGATTACCATTAAGAGATGGAACTCAATATTTACTCTAGTTTTTGTGTGTAAATATTTACTCTAATTTTAAATTAGGATACAGTTATTTTCATATTAAAATAAAGAATTTGTCAATAGTCCAATGTACCCTTTATTTCAACGAAGAATTAGTCAACTAGCCTTAAGAGCCATACTCTGATAACAAAGTGACTGAAGGAGATTGTATGAGAATATCTCCAGATTATTTATAAAAAATAAATAAATAAAGAACTTGAGAGATTTCTCGTACACACTTCATACTTCACCGTTCTCCATTTCCTAATTCGTATCATCCCAACAAGTAACAACTGAACTATAAAACGAGTCAGATCTGGTTAAATTGCATTTTTAACGACAATAAAAAAAATGTCAATTTAGACCAAGCTCGCGTTAGGTCATGACAACTTGGACTTGGCCTAATTTCGTAAAAAGTTTGGATGTAATTTCCAAAAAAAAATAAAAAAAAAATAAAAAAACCTGGACTAGGCCAACATTAGGTTGCCTTGGTCATTTAGACCAAGCTCGCGTTAGGTCATTTATAATTTTTTTCTTTTGCCTTTAAATAAATTATTTAAAGTTTTGTAGTCTTATTTACTAAAATCAATTTTGTTAATAATTTTTTATAAGATAAAACAGCTAATTAAAAAAAAAGTAGTTAAAATATTTTTTTTTCTAAGAAAAAAATGTTTAGCAGGCTGCCTCACGAGTTAATAGACTCCAACTAAATTAACTCGTGAATTAAACAAACTAGTTATAAACTAACATTTAAATAAACTTACAAAATATTTATTCCTAACATAGATAGATTATAGGTTAAATGGAGTGGATCACAAAGGAGATAAGGCAAGATGTGTGGTCTCTTATGTGGAATTATTTTGTATTGGTATGACCATCAGTTTAGATTCCCCGCGCCTTCGCTAAGCAGAGAACAAATTATAGAACAAAACCAACGCAAAAATATGATACGATTGCAGCTCCCAGTTACAATTGTATCATTAATGATAGTTTTTATTTGAAATTTGAATTTTATATTACAGCTAGATAGTTTGATTATTTTTGTATTTTAATTGTGTAACAGTAGGATAAGTTTTTATAACTTAGGATTTGAATTATGTAACGGTCTTGTTAAGAACCTTGAGGTCACCACCCCAAAAGCTAGCTTAAAGGGTGAGAGTGTACAAGGCCTTATAAACCTCACATTAGTTGCCCCATACAACTAATGAGGAATTATATTTCTCAATACGCCCCCTTACACGAGAGCCCATTGGACTTGAAGGGTGGACAACATACAAGCCCACTTACATGTGAAAATTCCACTATAAAGAAAGTGGGAGGCGGTGTGGAAATTTCACTACAAAGAAAGTAGGAGGCGGTGAGATTTCGAACGCTCTGATACCATGTTAAGAACCTTGAAGTCACCACCCAAAAGTTAGCTCAAATGGGTGGGAGTGCCCAAGATCTTATAAACCTCACGCTCATACAACCAACGAGTGACTATATTTCTCAACAGGTCTTAAGATTGGTAACTGTAAGCTTAGAATTTGAATTATGTAACTCGTGTAAACAAGCTTTTTTTTTTTTTTTGGATACACCATTGTTTACATGAGTTACACATAATTCAAATGCTAATTAAGCCTACTGTTACACAATTCAAATGCTAAGACTGTTACATAATTCAAATCTTAAGTTATAAAGCTTTATCTTGAAGTTACACAATTTAAATATAAAAATAATCAAACTGTCACAAAAGTCAAATCTCAAACAAAAACTATCACTATGCTATAATTGTAACTATCATTAATCTGTAACACAATTCAAATGTGAAAATAATCAAACTGTCACAAAATTCAAAATTCAAACAAAAACTAGCAGTAATGCTATAATTGTAACTATTATTAATGTTGTATGTGTAATTATCATTAATTCTGCAACTATAAATATGAACTGCAATTGTAACAAAATAGCTTCAACTTCCACGAGAATCAATTGTTATCACTTGAGCATTAAAAAAAGATATTTTTTGTGACATTCTTTTCGCCGGCTGTATTCTTCTAATAATGTGTGTAACCCGTGTGCAAGTTTGAAATTTAAAATGAAGTGAAAAATTGAAAAGAAAAGTTTGAATCATTTTATTTCTAGATTCTTTCTTTCTTACTTTCTTCCCATATTTGTATTAAGGATATTATGATCAACTTATACCATTATTAAAAAATATTACGTATATATATATATAGAGGAAGGATATTTTGACTACCAAAAATTTTCACTACCACCATACTACCTATCTAATCACCATTGGATTAACATTTTCTCTCTCTTCAAAAACTTTTTAACATTCTCTCTCTTTGATCCAATGGTGATTTAATAGGTAGTAAGGTGGTAGTGGACACTTTTGGTAGACAAAATATCCCCCCTCATATATATATATATTATGTCCTACACTCAAATTAGTAAGAACCCTTGCTTGACGATTGGGGTGAAGGACCCTCTTATATGTCATAACTGCCTAAGAGTCCCCAAAGCGGTCTAGAATTTTCCCCTTAGTTAATGGGTTCTATTGCTAATGGGCCTAAGCCTAAATAGCATATCTAGAACATATCCAACATTAACTATTGATCCGATAGTATTTAATTATTTAGTATCTAATAACAAAGATTATTAGGTACAAATTGATCATCAATTAACATGGAGTGCGTAACTTTCATCGTGTAAAATGATGTTGTCTATGTATATGTAAAAAGATCCGGTTATGTTGATTTTGAAGTGAAACTGAGGTGATTGGATTGCGCAAATGATAATTGAAAAGATGGTGATGCCCGAGAGGTTACTAAGATTGAGGATTTGGATTCCACTCCAAGAGAGGTGAATGTGGTTTAAAACATACCGGTGCTTAATCTTTACTTTGTTACTTTAAGATTACTGAAATGTGGGCATTTCTTTGCTTTTCTGCCATATGGTATTGTTGCTAAGGCTATTTTTATTATTATTATAAAAAAATAAAATCAGTAGTTTTATAGTCACCGTTCTCTCTGTTCAGCAATTTCTTCTTTCTTCTTTCTTCTTAATGCTCTTGATGTCCCAAAGTATTAGCACAGATATTCACAAAGGTTATATAATTAATTTCTATAATATTTCTTAACCATGATATACAACAAATAAAAACTAGAAAATATGAACTAAATTAACTAGTGTGATTTCCAAGGGAAACACTGCAGGTTAGAACAAGACTCTGTCCATGTGCTTGTGCAGGCACCTTCAATCCCATCACAACACTTGCAAACAACTCCAAGTGTTGCAAAAATCTTTGAGTACCCTGAAATTACATCAAGCACAATGAGCAATTATATATAGCACAAGGCACAAGCATGAGAAACAGATGATCAAGTGAATAAGAGAAAAGAGTAATTCTGAAAGTTCTTATTAACCTTGATGAGATATTAAGGAAAGTGCCCTTCCTTCTACAACTGAAGGTTTCTCTGAGATTGAAACAACCAAGACTATTAACAGCACGAGCACATGAAGCTTTTTCATACCCATGTCTTGTATTTTTGTTGGTGAGCTTCAAAAAATCTGAGAGGTTTAAGAGAGCTCCGAAGAATTGAGGGGTTTCGAAGACTATAAAAACTCCAAGATGGGGGGGTTGCCTAGGAAGTTTCTGAACAATATGATTGTTATTACGATATTCACAAAATGGAAAAACTTATAATAAAACTGACAGTGACAGCGAATAAGAAAAATTAGATGTGATACAAAGAGGGGTGATTCAGTTTCAGAACATTATTTTTAAAATAAGAAAAATTGTGAAAAAATTATTATTTTTTATTCCATTCAACCAACTAATCTTTTATAATAAAACGATAATACATAATAATAATCAATTGATTAAATTTTAGTCTAATCCTAATACATTATTAAATAATCCTAATTAATGTAATTATAATTAATTAATATCAGTCTAATTATTTTATTAATACTAGTTGATATCCATCATAATTTTATGATATCAATCAAATTATTATGAAATATATTTGTTACATGCAGGCTTAGTTTTGTGAGATTTTATTAATATGTTCTCTAGAAGAAAGGGTGGTTTAAAGGTCTTGTCTTTTTTCAATTGGATTGTGATAGCTTGAGATGTTGGGTGGGGTTGGCTTCTGGAAGAGACACAGAGATCATGCCACACGTTTCCTACTCCATCACGTCTCCATGGAGATGACTTAGAAATTGGATGCTGGCGAAACCTTTTTGTTTTTTCGTCTATATTAAAGTTAAGTGGGGCCCTATTTTCTTCGCGCGAGCAAGGATACAAAAATTATACGGCTACCTAGATCCTACTTGAGTGTGGGAACTCCTCTAAGTTTATTGGAACTTAGTCCTAAAAAATATAAAAAACTATAAAAGTGGCAAAATTATTTTATACTAATGTATATTATATTTCAATAAATTAAAGCAGAGGACATTATTCTTTTGTGTAATATGATGGTCCGTATGTGTAAGTATTAAGGAAGTTGACTATTGCTTTACATGTCCGCACAATGATCTGTTTATAAGAATAAGGGATGCGAGATTTATTTTCATGGTCTGGATCATGTGGTCCCTTAATATTATAGAGGGGTAAAATGAGAAAACAATTAAAAATTACGAGCAAAATGAAAAATTAATGTGAGAGGGAATACAAAATTATTCAATGGTCCATGACCATAAAATTATTTTCCCAACGATGCAGGGTATTAGGGGTAGGCTTCCATAGAGTATGATTTAGGTATTAGGTGTTTAATCCTTTGTTTATGCATGTGAGCTCCCTTAAATAGTTGTTGCTAGTATAACGAGGATCATACCGTGATAGGGTTGCGTCTGGCAAGAGGAGTTCACGGTAGAGATTGTCATTTATAGATTAAGTGAGCAACGATATTAACTAGTTTTATATACCAGAGTCAAACCCAAATCTTAAGGCATTAGGTGCATGGGTTCTTCTATTTATATGGTACTCACTTAATCCATTGTTAACCAATATGAAGTTTTAGTCACTCACACTTGGATTCCTCAACATCTCTCCCTCAAGTGTGGGTCCTAGGCGCACATTCTTTTCCCCTTAAGGAGAAACTTCTTCGAGTATTTATTGGGTTCATCAATGCTTGACTTCTCATCAAAATTGGCTCTTCCATCAAGGCTTAGCTACACTCATTAACACATTGGCTTCTCATATCTTCAAATACTCTGATCACCACAAGTCAATCCACCATTGACTCTGATAACATTGTTAGGACGGGGTCCAATGATTCGCGCGGAAAAAGTTTATCGATCAACTATCACGAGCTTTCTGCCCGACACTACTAGCTTATTGGTCAGTACTACAAGCTTTACCGTCCGACACACACACAATCAGACAGTCTTAAGTCTTCAAGCTTACCCCTCAGCAATCCAGTCTTACCAATCGACAATTTAGTATTGTCAGTCGGCCAACACAAACAAATAATAGTAATCGACCAGTCAAGAAACACAGAAACAAGAAAATATAAGAGACGAGAAATAGAGATAAAGGCCCTACAAATTTTAACATGAAAAACCTCCTCTAAGGTAGATGAGTAAAAATCATGGGATACTAGTCCAGAAAATCTTCCACTATGAAACAGTAGGATTACAAAGGATTCAAACTTCCCTAGTCACATTAGATATACACTCAAGCTTCACCAACAATGATGGTTATAAAGATCTTCTCTAAAGAATATCTCACTCAAACTTCTCTTCAGAGGATTCACACACTCATAGAATGTCTGCACCTTGTCATAAGAGGTTTTGTTTGCTTAAAAAAGTGAGGAGAACCTTACACCTTCTTCTAGAGTCTTCATCAATAATTAGGTGGACAACATTCATTGAGATAGTTGTGTTCAGACATTGAGTCATGTACCCATAAATGAAGTGCCAGCCTAGCCACCAAGCATCAAAGAAGGAACACAGCCTAACAAATCTCCCCTTACGACTTTAATGCTCAGGGTTCAGTAGTCGGGCACCTTGACAGCAATCTTTAAATTTCCTTGCTTCGACCCGCTTCGTCATCATATCTGCCCAATTCCAGTTGGTTTGCACCTTGGCTAGTTTAAGTTGTTTGTTTTCTTTCATCAACCGGATCTAGTGATATTTCACATCAATATGTTTCGTGCAGGAGCGATAGACAGAATTCTTTGCTAAGTGGATTTCACTCTGATTATCACACTTCAGCTCATACTTATCATACTCATGACAGAGTTCAAGGAGAAACTTCTTCATCCACATCATCTCCTTACAAGCTTCAGTCTCTGTTATGTACTCAACCTCAGTTGTTGATAGTGCAACAAATTTTTGCAATTTCGATTGTCAAAGGACAACACCTCTTGACAAAGTCATCAAATAACTGATAGTCGATCTTCTAGAGTCATTATCTCCCCCTAAATCAACATTCGTAAAGTATTCCATCTCGACTTTACCATCTCCAAAGCATACGCATAAGCTTGTCATTCCTTTGAGATATTTGAAAATCTACTTAACAGCTTCCCAGTGTTCTCGGCCTGGATTAGACAGATACCATCTTACCATTCCAACTGTTGGGTTTGCTCTTTTACTAAAGCCCAAATGGGTTATTAGTATGAGAAGAGCCCAAGGAACCTATAGCCCAATGAGCTAGGGTTTCTTGGAACCTATATAAATAGTACCTCTTAAGTCATCAACCTCCAAGGTCTTTTTTGTGAGAAAGAGGCAAGCTCAGAATCTAATCAGTGCCCACACACTTCCCCTTCCTCCTCGAGAGATAGTTTGGAAGATCTGCCACAGTCCAGCTTCAAGGAGGTTGTTCGTGTTGCGGCGCTGAGGTGAGCTGTTCGTGAAGAGGAATCCTACAAGGGAAGATTCTACACGAGACTTGCGCACCGAGAGGTAATTGTGAAACAAGGATGATTCGGTAAGCATACCAATGTACTAGGTCCTAAACCGCTTCCGCATAAATCTAAGATTTCCTTCAATTGGTATCAGAGCCTTGGCTGTACATTGGTATGTGAATCTAGTTTCACTATTCATGTAATTAGTTTTGCTTCTTGAAATGTGGCACCTAGGGTTCTATGATTATGGTATGAATCTAGCATGTGTATTTTATAATTCATTTTCATAAAAGTTTAAATTTTAATCGGTAAAAATGCTTTAATCCATGGTTAGGGTCTCTCGTGTATTTCTCGATTTGTAACAAGGAGGCTAATCTCATATGATTAGGTTTCCTCCTTACTGTTTTTGTTTATTTTTGGAATTTCTGTGTATTTTTTCAATATTTTGTAAAAGTTCAAGATCGAGAAATCGCGAGGAAGATGCGCAGTCAGCACTGTCGGAGACTTTTCGAGGACTTAACGATCTCGGAATGGGGCAATCTATATATGGTTGGAAAGAGGACGGAAAGATGAACGCAACGGTGGGTGGATCGCCGCCATCGAACCCTTAACGCTCCCCCACGCGCCTCCACAAGCGGCTGAGAGTGGTCGCCACTCTCCGGCAAAGAATTGGAGAGTGAGGGAGCGTCCGGCCACCTTTTTTGGGTGGTTCCGGCGGTGCACTCGTCTCTACGTGGCTAGGGTTCCGTCCGGTCATTCCCCTGGAGTTTCAGCCTGATTTAACTTCGGGTGATGGCGCGGCAGACCTGACGGCTAGGGTTCCTCTTTCACGTCCTAGGGTTTCTCGCCAAAGGATTGGGTCTTTGGGCTTTTGGGCCCATGGAAACCCTAAAGAGGCTTGAGACAGATACTATAGGCTAGGCGAAAGTCGAATTCCAAAGTTGTATTATTCAATTTAATTTAATTTTATTTTATTTTCTTTAAAATAGGAAGGCCATGGATTAAAGTAATTATGATTTATTATTTAATGCTTTTATTGATTGGTATAAATTATATGATTGATAACATGCTTTATTGCGATAACATGCCATATAGAATAGGTGGTGCCATATTGTTGCATAACTTGTATGATTGCATGAGCATAATAGCTATTATGTCTTCAGCGACTAGTATGATAGTTATTATGGGATTATTTTAATTTTAAATCATCCTAAGAAATTAATTAATAATTATTATTATTTTTATTAAAAATCTAGATTAATAATTGAATTAATTAATTTTGGATAATTAACATCAAGACAAATAATCGTTATGGAAATTATTTTGATTTCAAATTATCCTCATAAATGATAATTATTATGATTGTTGCAATCTAGATTAATAATTAAGTCAGCTATTTGGATGATTTAAATCTAGAAAAATAATTAGAGAAAATTTCCTAAGAGAATTCTTTTATTTTGCGAGTAATTTGTGGGTTTTCTGAAATGGTCATGGAATAACACACGCTGCATACAACATTCATGTATCATGATTGTTTGGAGCACACGCTGACGTAAAGTGACCGCATTTCAGGACCTTAATGCTTTCAAAATTATGTTAAGCTTAGTGCACGTTTATCGGCGCTCTTACTTATATAGTTTTTGAAATCGAACAAAGGATACTCTCCATTAAATAATTCTTGGAAATTAGAAAATGTTGCTTATGTTGAATGGAAGGAGATTTAAATTAAGAGATTAATTTAACCTTCAAGCACATTATAGGACCATTAATAAAATAATCATGTGAAGTCCCATCGAATAAGCATGATTGAATTTTATTAGATTGGACCTAAATAATTATGGGAGGAGATTTAAATTAAGAAATTAATTTAACCTCCAGGCGCATTGTGGGCCTATCAATAAAATAATCATGTGAGGCCCCAACGGATTAGCATGATTGGATTTTATTGGGCCTTAATAATTTCAAAATTTTAATAAAGTATTGTACGGCCCATCGTCGATAATATTAAGTTATTAAAGATAATTTTGAAATTAAACAATGAATTCGACAGGGCTTATGAAAATTCTCAAATAAAAATGTTGAATGGTTGAAGGTTTTAAAAAATTAATTAATTTTAAAACCTGCGGGCTCCATTTGTGGGTTTATTAGTGAAATGGTTATCGCTGAAGCCCCATCGGATAAGGATAATCAGATTTCACTAGATTAAATCTTAATAATTTCAAAATTTTAGTAAAGTATTGTACGGCCCATCGTCGGCAATGCTTAGACACTAAGGATAATTTTGAAATTAAACAATGGTTAATTACATTCAACTTTGGTAAAATTGTTAACCCTCCCATCGAGGCTCTGGCAATGGCACTGAAGGCCCAAATAACAATTTTGGTTTTTACAAGTGACTTGCCCATCGTAAGCCTTGTAAAGATAAACTGAAGGATTGTTAACAATAAACAAGAGTAGTTATGAGAATCTACTCGCACTTCGTTTGTTTATTGCATTATTTGTTTGTAATTGTGTGCTTTATATGTTTTTCAGAAAATATCTTAGAAATGATTTTGAGTCGAAAACCTCTAGATGGTACCAACTATGAATAAGTGAAAAGCAAATTTTTTGATATTGTTCTAAAACATGGAAGCTAAAATTTGTCCTGACAATGCGAGGGCCATAGCAACCTGCAGAGAATGTGTCTAAGGAAACTAAGATGCATTTCTCAGATTGGGAAAGGGCAGATATGGTAGTTCGCTGCTATATTATTGTCAGTCTTTCCAAATACTTGCAGAAGCAAGTGTACATGATTAAGAGTGGAGTAAAATGCTTCAGACTCTTAATGACATGTTTGCTGCGTCTAGCAGCTCTGCTAGACAGAATGCAGTCGGTGCAGGTTTTGCTAAGAGTCTTGTTAAATCCAAAGGGAAACCCAAGGGTGGTAACAAGAACAAAATGACTTGGTTATCAGTTGTCAAACCAGTTGCTATGAAGAAGCCGCAAGGCAAGTTCTTCAAGTGCAGACTGAAGGGACACTGAAAGAAAAATTGCCCAGAGGTGATGAAAAGAACCTGACATGGGCATATCAAGGCCTGATCAGTGAATGAATTATTGATTCAGGAATCACTGATTATGTTTGTTACTCTTTGTAGTAGTTCAAACATGGCATACCTGTCAGCAATGGACATAGATATTTTAAGCTTGAAAATGGGAATTTGTGTCTGCATTTGCAGTAGGACAAGTTATTTATAAGACTATGGTTTTGGGTGACTGTTTATTTGTTCCAGATTTCAAGAGGAATTCAATTTTTGTTAGTTGTTTTGGTTAAAACACGGTTTGACAATGCAATTGATTCCTCAGTTACATTTCGAAGTTCATCTTCGTCTTGTTTTGTTCTGGTACATTGTTTAAATAGTCTTTATTACCTTTGTCCTATACCCCCTAAATTTTTTGTGTTGAATGGAAAGGATGATGAAGAAGGATTTTCACCAAAGAAATAAAAGTTTCAAATGAAACAACTTTGGCCTTTGTGATTGAGTCACATGATCTCAAGTAGCAAACATGTTTTAGTTAAAAGAGGGACTGAAAGTTCAAGAATCTTTTAACTAACAGCTACATGTTAGTCCTATTTGGAAGGTAAAATGGCCAAGCAATCCTACAAGGGTCAAAAAGGTTTTGCGCAACTATTCAACTGGAACTGGTACATACTAAAGTATGTGGACCACTTAGCGTTCAGACCAGAAGAGGTGATGAGTACTTCATTATATGAATGTTTACCCTGGATTTGGACAGATGAACCAAGTGCGCTATAAGTCTAAAGCTTTTGGAAGTTTCCAAGAGGTTTAAGTCTGAGGCAGAAAAGCATGTAGGTGTTCAAATCAAACCACTTTGGTCTACTAAAGTGTTTGGCTACCTGTCTGGCAATTTCAGGTCTTACCTGATTTAAGAGGGGATAGTTTTCGTAACTGTCAACTCTAAGAATGCGTTAGTTGAATGAAGTTGCAGTATGCAAAAATCAAACATTTCTAGACTTGGTGAAGATCATGTTCAGTTATTCATCTTTGCCAATGTTGTTCAAGGGAGATGCCTAAGAGAAGGAAATCTATCTTCTTAACTTGGTTCCATCAAAGTTTGTTGTAAAGACACCTAAAGAATTATGGAAAGGGTGCAAGCCCAGATCAAACCCTATTCGGATTTAGGGTGCTACGGCACACGTCCTACAACAGCAGTCAAATAAGATGGAATCTTGTATGGAAGAGTGCATATCTTTTGGCTACCCTAAGAGAACTAGGGATGATTTTTATTTAGTCTTAAGGACAAGATAATCTAAGTGAGCACTCACATGATTTTCTTAAAGGAGGACTAGATGAGAAATTATAAGCTCTTAAGTTAGGTTATTCTTGATGAGATTTATCTCAGCTCAAGAATTTCCAGAATCTCTAGAAGCTTCATCCACTGTTCCCTTGATTGTTCAAGAGGGGATAAATATATCTCTAAGTGAACAAACAAGAGAACCATGATTGGAAATTCAACATGATAATATATAAGTGAAACTAGTAGAAATATTAGTATCACATGTAAAGGAACAATATCAAGTATAAGCGGATCCTCAAGAAATTGAAGATCCATCATTTGACCCACTTTTTGTTTTACTTATAAATACACAAGGTCTAGTGCAGTACATTCGTAGTGGGAGAGAACCTTGTTAACTCTCAAGTTGTGTCTTGTTGAGTGATATCGATCCTACTAGTTACGATAATGCACTAGAAGATGTTGTTGATCAAGTGTTGCTCAGGCTATGAACAATGAGATGAAATACTTGTATTTCAACTCCGTTCGGTCCTAGTAAAGACACCAAGAGGGGTAAAACCCACAAGGTGCATGTGAACATAAAAGGCAAAGAGAGGATGGACAGAAAGGTGAAAACCTTTAAAGCTAGCTTGGAGGCATTTTTTGCCAGATACCATGCTTGAGTCTATCAAGATTCTCTTAGTTGCTATAAGTCTGAGATTTCATTTTGGGAGTTGGATGTCATGATATCTACATACAACAACCAAAAGGGTTTATAGCAAATGAGTAGGAACACACGGTATGCAAGTTGTGACAGTCTATTTCATAGACTTAAGCAAGCATCCAGGTCTTGAAACATCAGTTTTGATCAGGTTATCAAAATTATGATTTTGAGAGAACCTTGATGAATGATGTGTATTTGTATGTAAATGATACAACGGAAGACAATAGCTTTTCTGGTACTTTATGTAGATGATATGCTCCTTATTAGAAACAATGTGGAGGTAATATCAAGCATAAAGAGTTAGCTAAGTTAGTGTTTTGGTATGGAAGTACTGGGGAAGCCAATTATATTCTCGGTATAAAACTCTTATGAGGCCGGAAGAATAAGTTGTTGGCATCACCTCAGGCTACTTACATTGACAAAACCCAAAATTCAACATGAGAATTCTAAGAGAATAATTATAATTCTCATATGTGGAATTCATCTTCCTAAGGAGTGACCAAAGACTTCTAAGAAGGAAGAATGCATGAGCAAGATATCTTATGCTTTGGCAAAGGTAGACTCACGCATATCATGTTGGGCGTTAAACCAGACATCTGTCACGTAGTAGGAGTAGTGAGATAGTACCATTTTGAACCTAGAGGAATACTAGATTATTGTTAAGCATGTACTCAAGTATCTTTGGAGAACGAGAGATTATATGCTGGTATATTCTAGTGGGAGTCTTGAAAAGCTGAGTTTTCAAAAATTCAGTTATTTCAAGTGGATATTGACTCAAGAAAATCAACCTCGAGCTATGAGTTTTTCACTAAACTCAGATAGCATTAGAGGTGGATCTTGCAGACCCAGTTACTAAGAGTTTGCCTGAACTTGTGTTCGAGAGGCATGTTACTTCTTTGGGTCTTAGGAGGATCCCAGACTTGCATTAAGCAAGTGGGAGTTATTGGTTTCATTGCGCTCTTGGAGTAAGACGATGAAACAATAAAATAATTTTCTGAATTTCATAAATAAGGTTTTATTTATTTATTTTGCGCACTATTTACAAACATAAAGGTCCGGATCAAATTGTGGAGTATATGATCATATGGATACGTTCATGGAGGACATGATCATAGGTTCTCACAATTGATGAATGGAGTCACAGCCGTTAAATAAAGTTGGGCACTTTATTCAGGCTGCAATATTTTATGAAATGATTTTGTCCGAATCATTGTAAAATATTGGTGTGAATTAACATTCACATTGAAAGGATCAAGGAGAGATTTGATTAAGGTTGTTTTTCTGTCATAAGGTATCAAATCTCCAGTTAACTATAGTTATGTGATTGCTCTTAATCCTGAGTTTATTATAAATAGGTAATCAAATAGTTTTCATTCTTTGATTTACCAACGGGAGAGGTTCGATCTATTGACGGCCAATAACTCGGTATTTTGGGAGTGAGATTATTTGATTATCGGTATTTATGAGATATACAACATGGAATTTGTAGGATATGTCCCCTTGATATGTTTCAGTACTTGGATATTAAAGACACTGGCCAGTGCATGTAATCCATTAGAGAAACTATCATAGTCAAGGGAATAAATAATTGATTGAGTTACAGAAAACTTGTCAATCAATTATAGACATTCTACAAGGGGCGATGCATATTCATGTTATAAGTGTTGTTAATCTTGGAGTTCAAGTTCGGGCTTTTAGTGGAGTAGCACCGAATTAGATAATCATTCGTTGATTATCAGGAGCTTTGATTAATAACAGATGGTAGATCCCCAAGCTAGCTTGAGACAAGGGATGGGGTATTTTTCGGATAGATGATGACTTATGGGTTACATGATCTTGGGTTTTACGACTCAAGTTTGTATCCAAAAGAGCAAGTGGGAGATTGTTGGGTTTGCTCTTTTATTAAAGCCCAAATGGGTTATTAGTATGAGAAGAGCCCAAGGAACCTAGAGCCCAATGAGCTAGGGTTTCTTGGAACCCATATAAATAGTACCTCTTAAGTCATCAGCCTCCAAGGTCTTTTTTGTGAGAAAGAGGCAAGCTCAGAATCTAATCAGTGCCCACACACTTCCCCTTCCTCCTCGAGAGATAGTTTGGAAGATCTGCCACAGTCCAGCTTCAAGGAGGTTGTTCGTGTTGCGGCGCTGAGGTGAGCTGTTCGTGAAGAGGAATCCTACAAGGGAAGATTCTACACGAGACCTGCGCACCGAGAGGTAATTGTGAAACAAGGATGATTCGGTAAGCATACCAATGTACTAGGTCCTAAACCGCTTCCGCATAAATCTAAGATTTCCTTCACCAACAACATATGTTAGGTCGGGTCTCGTACAAACCATTACATACATCAAACTTTTGACAACAGACTGGTAAGGGATCTTGATCATCTCGTTTCTCCTCATCAGACTTTAGACATTATTTCTGGCTCAGCTTTATGTATTCGGTCAGGGGGATGCTCACTGTCTTGGGTTTGTCCATGATAAATCTTTTCAAAATCTTCTCAATATACTTTTCTTGAGATTTCGACAAAAGCTTTCTTTGACGGTCTTTGATAATTTTGCTTCCTAGAATTTGTTTTGCAGGGCCAAGATATTTCATTAAGAAGGATGAGCTCAACGCCTTCTTCAGGGCGACTATCTTTGTCATATCTTGCTCTACAATCAACATATATAAGTAAAATGAGAAAGTCTATCACCTCATACGTCTTAACAAATATGTAGTGGTCGGCCTCAATTGTCATGAACTTGTGCTCGGTCATGAATAATTCAAACTTCATATATCACTGCCAAGGTGCTTGCTTTAAGCCATACAAACTATTCTTCAATCGGTGGACCAAATCTTCTTTTCCCAGAGCTTGAAACCCTTATGGTTGCTCCATATAAATTTCCTCTTCCACATCATCGTGAAGGAATATAGTCTTTACATCCATTTGTTCAATTTTAATTCCATGGATGCAGCAATAGAAGTACCAATTGGACTGAAGTCATCTTCACGTAGAGTGTCTTATTTCTGATCGGTCAGTTTAAGCGTCATTTTCAAAATTCTCACCTTGGATCTCTAACCCATCGGTCGACATTTCTTATTCATTATCTTTAGCATTTTCTTTCTTTGTTTCTGCCCAAATAGGAGGAATGAAGTCTTCACGCTAGTTGATAACACATACGTTGGGCTTCGAGATGTCTTTGATGGTCTCATCTTCATGGAAGATCACATCTCGACTTCTAATAATCTTTCGATTGACAAGTTACCAAAGTCTGTATCCAAACTCACATCTCGGCGAAATGAGGTATTTTTTTTTTGTCCTGGTATCAAGCTTCGCCCCATCATCTTTGGGAATATGTACAAATGCCCGGCAACCAAAAACATCAAATGATTATATATATTGCTTTTCGACCTGTCCATACTTTATCTAGAATTTCTCCTTCAAGAGGTCATGATGGTGATAAGTTGATCAAATCTACAGCTGTTTGAACAACTTCACCCAAAAATGATTTAGGTAGCTCGAGATGTGTTAACATGCATCGAACCTTTTCTTGAATGGTTCGATTCATCCTTTTAGCAACTCAGTTCAACTGACGAGTCTTGGGGGTATCTTTTTGAGTCTTATACCGGTCGCCCGCCAGTAAGCATCAAATGGACCGTAGTATTCTCCCATGTTATCACATCAGACAATTTTCAGCTTCTTGTCAGTCTCCTTTTCTTCCATAACATGAGATTCTTTGAAATCTTGGAGAACCTGGTTTTTAGATTTCAACAAATATACCCACACTTTGCAAGAATGAGCATCAATAAAAGAAATAAAATATTGAGCCCCACTAAGCGATTTCTCCCCCATGGAGCAGACATCAATGTGGATGAGGTCTAGAATCTATGTCGTCTGGGCTGGTTCGGGCGGGCAAAGGATACTCTATGCTGCTTCCCAGCAAGGCAATGTATACAGCTTCCCAACATTTATCCATTCTGATCTGTTAAGTGCCTGTTTGGATCCTCTTATTTTTAAGCTAGAAGCTACTTATAAGCATAAGCTAGGCCAAACAGGTTTTGGAAAAAGCTCTTATAACGAAAAGCTCTTTTTTTTTTATAATGAAGAAAAAAGCTGCAAATTAAAAGCTCCTAGGAGGAGCTTTTTTTTAAGCTCTTATCTGTTTTTCTTGAATTGTGTGCTTTTTTTTAAAATGAAGAGTGATAAAGATAGAGAGAGAAATAATTTTCTTGAAATATGTGCTTTAACTAATTTTTAAGCTAAATTTTTTATGTAATTTCCAAACAGCTTTTAGCTTCTTTTTTTAAGCTCTTTTTTTAACTTTAGCTTATAAGTAGCTTCTAGCTTAAAAATAAGAGGATCCAAACAGGCTCTAAGAGTCCTTGCTGGTCACATAATAGTCCTTTCTTGTTCAGAGTTTGAATGCCTTTTACACTCATGTGACCAAGCTCATGGCAGGAAGAGACTGCCATCTATGGGCTAAGTGAGAAACGATGTTAAGTGAGTTTAGACACCACAATCAAACCCAAAATCTTAAAATATTAGGTGTATGAATCCTTCTACTTATATGATACTCACTTAGTCCATTATTAACTAATGTAGAACTTCACCTACTCATACTTAAATTCCTCAACAAATAGGTGTTATGTCGTGTTTTGGTGTTAGTGTTAGAACCTTCATTTCAAGAGATGAGGTGTTGTAATAAGTCTCGGGTTACTCATTAGTGTGATATTAATTAATTAAGCATATGGTGAGGCGACCAAGGACTGATCCATAATAGACTTGATTTAACCATTAAGGTTGACACTAAAATTTATTATTCTTATGTTGGTGTAGAATAATCATGCCTTATTTTTTAATTTGTTATTTATAAAACAAAATGAGATAAAAAACATTAAAAAAATATAGATCATAAACGTAGGTTCTTAGAGAAAAAAGTGAAGCGTAAGAATAATAAATAAAATGAGAAATACAATAGTAATTTTCAAGTAATTTTCAAACAAAATCAAATATAATTTTTTTATTTATTGACCATTGGCCGCATGCAGTTAATTGTAATTCAGTTAGATTTGACTATGAAAAGGAGAGATGGATTTAATTCACGCTCCATGATTTAAGAAATATTTAACATCCAAAAAAAGGAAAAAAAATAAAGTCTTTGTCTAAAAAAATGTCTAAAAATTGTCAAATTGGTGCTTGCGTAGAAGAAGTTTAACATCGAGAAACACACCCCAATTTCGACAGCGTCAGGGCTTTAACTAATATGCTACCTAACCAAAGAAAACTCAGTGAGATTTGTGAATGCAAAAGGCCTAGAAGAAATTAAACTTCCAGAAAAATTCCCCGCAGCTGATAGCGTCAAAATTTCAAATGATATACTACCAAAACAAAGCAAAATGAAAACCCACCAATAGCGCTTGCCCAATTTGACAATTTTTTTTTTTTTTTAAGAAAAATGAGTTTAGTTTCATAAAATTAGTACAAATCACCTTATATATCATTGAATTTTATGTCTGCACCTAGTTTAATTAGTTTAACTATATTAACAATTAGATAAAAAAATATTAAATTCATCAAATAATATGATAACAGATTATTAGATATACGTATAACTTTTTTAAGTTGATAATGTATTAAAATTAAAATAAAAAAATGAATAAATTTTTTATTTTTTGACCCATAAATATATAGATTGGATAGGCATCCCTCTCTTGTTCATTTTATTGGTTTGAAAAGTTTGAAGATTTAGAATTAAAAAAGTAATAATCAAGAAAGTGATTAAGTGTTTGGTATACTCAGGAGAGTAGCAGGCCCATCTGGCCCGCAACTGAGTCATAATGAACGGGTCAAATCGGGTTGCCTCGTGTTTCAACGTATTACAAAAATGTCAGAATATGTCATGCTCGTGTTAATTTTTTTTAATAAACTATTGGGGAATGATATTGTAACAATCAAGTTATGTTACTACCATGTTATTACCAATTAATCTCACCGTTAGATCGATTATGTTAATCCAACGGTTATATTTATTTTCATCTTTGTATGGTTATGATTCCCCATATTTAAAGTGAAAGCATTAAATATGAAAAATCATAACCATACAAAGGTGAAAATAAATATAAAGTATTAAATTTAGAAAATCATGAACATACAAAGATGGAAATAAATATAACCGTTGGATCAATATAATCGATCTAACGATGAGATTAATTGGTAGTAATTTAGTAGTAACACAACTTGATTGTTACAATATCCTTCCCCTAAACTATTTAAGAAATTTGAACTCAATTTAGATTTTTGAGTCGATAGAGTTATTGTGATTGAGAATTTTTTTTAATATATTTTAATAAAAACAAATGCTTAATAAATTTGATCGATATTGGAGGATAAGAAATATCTAATTGGAAATTAATAATTGTATCTTGGATTAGTATGCTCACGAGAGTTTATGAAAGTGAGGCCTAGAAATATAAACAGGATAGGCTAAGGTCCAAGCCTATATAAAATATTGGGGAATGATCTGTTTACAATTTTTTTTTTACAAATTACACTAAGTATGACCGATCATACACTCTTGATTGAAGTATGACCGGTCATACTTAGTGTAGTTTGTAAGAGTTTGTAAACAAAAAGTTTGTAAATATAACATTCTCCTAAAATATTTTACAAAAATGTCGAAATAACTCCTGCTCGTGTTAATTGTTTTTTTTTCATTTTTTACATTGTTAGTTGTTTTTTTTAAACAATATTTAAGAAATTTGAACTCAATTTAGATTTTTTTTTTCAATTTAGATTTTGGAGTTAGAGTTATTGGGATTGAGAATTTGTTTTAATATATTTTAATAAAAACAAATGCTTAATAAATTTGATTGATAAATAGATAGCGGTTATATTGACAAATTTTTTTCTTTAAAAACTTACAAATTACACTATGTCTTACCGATAAGATTTCACTGAAAAGTGTTTTATCGGTAAGATATAATGTAGTTTGTAAATGAAAAATTTATAAATATAATCATCTTCTAAAAAATATATTGGAAGTTAATATTTGTATATTAGATAGGTATGCTCAGGGGAGTTTATGGAAGTGATATTTAGACATGTAAATGGGACAAGTTAGTCCAAACTTTGACCTTAATAGTCCGAGTCTATATAAAAAATTTAGAGTTAACATTGGTCTATTAGCTTATTAAAAGCTAGATTTATAAGTTTGATCTAACCTATTGTAAAAAAATAAAAAATTTAATATGACCTATAAGGCTTTATAAGCCTATAAAATTACAAACCAAATTAAAATAAGAAAGACAAAATTTCTCATTCATTATATCTGCTTTTAGTAAGAGTCCAAATTATTAAAGTTCTTAAACAACTTTTTTAACAAAATAATAAATATCCTTAAATAATGTTTATAACAACACAAAAAATAATTTTTTTTTTTAGTTTTTTTTGGCTCTTGCAGCCTTTATGAATATATTATTTATTAAAAAATTAAAAGTCCAGCCTATAGACTTTTAGAATAGATTTTTTAGAATGAATCCATATTGGCCTAATTTTTGTATGAGTTTTTCTAAAACTTGCTCTAGTTTTTAAATAGATTAGGCCAAATCAGGCCTAATGTAGGCCAGGTTATAAATCCTTTATAGGCTGTTTTACCTATTTATACTCTTAACTAGTGATGCCACAAGGATAATAGATCATTATACACAACAACAATGGTATATAGTCATCGAATGTGTACAATAACAACTAAAAGAGTATGAAACTTATTATACCTAAAAGGTGTAATCCTTTATTTATGAAAAATATTAATAGATAATGAGATTGTAAGGGATAAGATAAATAGTCTTATCCCTTATCACTTATAAATAAAATATATGCTCCTATTAGATTAGTCACTTATTCTAAGTTGTTGTTTCTACTAGCTATGGGCTCTTTAGTGCACAACAAAATTGATTCTGAGGTAACATGCTTGCAGGTCAAATCGAACAAATTCACAAATTGACGTTTAAACGAACCGATAGAATATGTGTTTATAAGTCCTATGAATCGCAATTTCAATGAACCAGCTTGCTGATCGTAGTAAGTTTACTCAACTCTAGCTGTTGTCCCAGAATCCATAATAGTACTCATTTTTTTTCTTAAAAAAAACTTCAAGAAGAAAGATGTAACACCCCGTAATACTCCGGTTGTTAACATCCATAATATTTAGTATACACAGCGGAAGACTTTATTTTACAAAATAATAAAGCGTCTTATAAAAATACGAGTAAACTTTTTCCAAAATATTTTCTAAAGCATTTTCAAAGCGTTCATCTGATATATTGCATTAGCGTAACATTAACGTCTAAGTCTACTAAACTAAACCATTGGCCATCACTAGTGGCTGTTGACCATCTAGATATGATCATAAGTATCATTCCTGATGGAGTCTCGCGGGCAGCATAACAACTGTATTTTGGATAACCATCTGATAGCTACAATAATTAAACAGACAGCTCGCAAGTCCCACACGGACTGCGATCCCCTCATAGGGTCAATACATACGTAATGGCTATGTGCCCAACTAAAACATCCATACATCATGTCTATATATATTTCAAAACGTCAAAGAATCAGTAAATAATCCAAGGCTCCAATACTACAGTCTTGAGCCAAAGTAAATACATAAAATAATCTCAACATAAGATAATTGGACATGTTAATGATTATACATGCCATAACAGAGTCTAGTCATAATATAAATAATCAGCCGCATCATCAACTACTCCAAGGCGGGGCCCTCCCTTAGACTGCACACTGCTAATCTGGGTACCTGAAATGATGTCCCCAAAGAGGGGTGAGATAACCACATCTCAGTAAACTCAAGGTTCTTAGAGGATCCTCTAATCCCCTGAGCCCACTTCCTGCATGACAAGTCAGATATAAAGCATATATAACAAACATACAACATAAACATAGCATCATCATATCAATCCTTGTGTAACCCCAGGGTCAAAGCCATAGACGGTTACACCTGTGTGACTCCAGGGTCAAGCCATAGACATCAACACAATCTCAGTATGAAATAGCTCCCAGAGTCAAGTCATAGGAAGCCTACATACCATGATCACCGGCCAAGATCCTCATAACATATAGCATCAGTGCATCATAACATCAAGAATCATATAACATCTATATGAATGTGAATGAATGCACATATACAGTATACCTCATACTTTCATACAATACAACCATAATGCCCATCATCATGGTGGGACCACAAGAGAGAGGAGCAACCAGAACCAGAAGCTGACCTCACTGAGCTTATCACAAGCCCAACTCTAACTGTAAAATACGTATGCTCCAATAAATCCTCAAGTGTAAGGTTCTCTAGGCACACCTAGAGTAGGAATCATTCACATTATTAATTTCATAGTAATTTATCAAGTCATATACAAGACTTAACCATTTAATGATTCTGCTTTCCATACTTATATGCCAATAATATGCCCATTACAAGTCAAGACCATTTATTACTTAATTACATGTTTTTGGTTCATAAAGAATTGTTCACTAAGTTCACAATAACTCATTAGGCACTTAGTCCCTTAATAAACTCTCTTAGCTTAAAATATTTTTCACTAAAATTACCACTAATCAATATATGTAATTCATAACTTTGAACATTAATTATTATAAGTTCAAAGGGTTCCCATAAATTCCTTTTTACCTAAATCTCACTTTTACGGTTTTCCTTTACTGTACATGTTTCTGTTTTCTACTCCCTGTGTCCAACGTACTTGTTATAAAATTTTCATCTTTTAGTATGTTAATCTAGACTCAATTACCTTTCCAACAAGGTATCACACACCTTAATCAGAGCTATATAGATCAAGTTATGATTTTTGGAAGTTCAACTCACAAATCTGTTTTCAGGCAGTGCTGGGAATCCTAACATCCCTCACGGTTTTCGTCTTTGTGAGAGTTATAGAAGTCTGATTTCTCTCAAATTTTAATATGTTGTAGTAGACACCTATAGATTTAATTCTAGGTATCATAAGCTTAATTTCAGTAAGTAATGTGAAAGATATGAATTTTAGAAGTTGGACCTTTGGAATTGTCCCTGCACTACGTGAGTTTGGGCAGTCTGGACTAAAATCCACTTTGTGGATAAACCACAACATATATTACTCTTAAATTTTAGGAAAATATAAATGACATCTCAAGCTTTAAAATGAGGTATCATGAGCCTCATTTGACCAAGGGATGAGGGAGATATCACCCTCCCAAGTTAGGATGTAAATTAAAGTTTTTAAGCTTGTTTCTTTGTCCTTTCTTTAACTAATTAGACCCAACATTTAATTAATCTACGAATCCATGATTACCTTATTTTTAACACAACTAATACACCTCAAGAGGTCAGAATCATTATGTGTCTCTTTTAGGATTCAAGTTCATCCTTTTTCATGAAATCCATACAAGGATTCAAAGATTATACCTTTACACATCAATAAATCATTTCTTGGTTCAAAACTCACACCTTTAGCTCCAAGCTTCACTTTTTATCAATAAGGATGATCCTTTAAACCTTCAAAAATATGCTCAAGAGTTAGAGCTCAAAATCACAAAAGAGAAAGATGAGATTTTCAAGAAAAGTTTAGGAAACTTACACAAAATCTCAAGAGAATCAAGCACACAAGTGATGTTCTTCAAGAGAACTCAAGAACACAACTCCATAGCTCCTTGAACCTTCAAAGCCATGGCTGTTCATGAGGATATTGACCACAAAATTTGCTTCACACCATGAAAATGGTATGGTTGTGAAGAGGAGGGTGAGGAGAACAAGTTTGGTGAAGGAAGCTTAGTGATTTGGAGAGGTTTTGGAGGAGAGATTCTAGAGAAAAGTTTGAAGCTCCAATTTTAGAGAGAAGAATACACTTACTAACTTCTCTTAGTTCCCTTAAGGCTGTCATGATTTTAGAGGAAATAAAAAATGAAAATGTTTGGACATCAACAATGAAAACTGATGGGACGGAAATTCGTGCCCATCTAAGCCCATTTTTTTTTGGCAAAATATCATCTGTTCCCTCATCTGATGAGAACCTTTAGCACTAAAAGCACATGTTTTATATCTTTATCACAAAAACACAGTGGGGAACAGAAGGTGACGTAATCTTTGAAAAATATATAAAAAGGGGAATGGATTCGGAATATTAATAACACCTGCTTCACTCACTCAATCTTTCTGACCACTTTTCAGGAAACGTTGAAAAGAAAGCACAAGTGGGCAACACTCAATCAAGGAGAAAGGTGCACAACATGGAATAAACGGTTCCTGTTGGCAGAAAAGGAAAGCAAAACATGGGGGAAGTTAGAAGGAAAGACAAATCTCAACAAAAACTGTCCCATCCAGCTACATGAGCCCCTCAAAGCACTGTTCACACCGCCAGAAGAAAAGACAAATCTCAACAAAAATTGTCCCATCCAGCTACGTGCGCCCCTCAAAGCACTGTTCACACCGCCCCTTTCATGCAGTCAATAAACTGACTCCAAAGAATTTACAAGCTTGCCATTCACTCTTCTACCTATAAATAGGACGTTCCAGCACGAAGACATCCATCGAATTCCTAAGGGATTGAATTCCTTAAGAGGAGATCACTTAGTTTATTTTTGTAGTTTTTATTTGTATAGTTTTAACTTTAGTTAAGTAACAACACTTCTTCTTCTTTCTGTATCACCCACTTGAGACTCCTCACGAGCAACAACCATCTTCTCCACTTTTCATTTTATTGTAATCAATTTGTTTTCATTTAAATACAAGTGTTATTTCTCTCCTTTCCACTCGTTATCTCTGAACTGAATCTCGGGTCTATGGGACTTCAGTTTGGAATAATTATGTTTAAACTAGTAGCCATGGGCTAAACTATCTGGGGAATGGAAAAACTGCAAAGTTCTTAAAAATTTATTTTCGAAACTCTTGTATTACAGCTTTTGTGTCTATCTGGTCAATTGTGCTATATTCATTGTGTATCTTTGGAAATCGAACACATAATGAGAAAGTATGTTCCACAAAGAAGGGATTTCAGACAGCTTAACCAGAGGGGGAAGGCAGTACTATGAAAACAGTATTGCTGGTTGCCTTAGGAATAAGGGACCACTTCGTTTATGTCAAGGTTCTGCACTAAGTACCTGTTGGAGTCAAAGGAGCCATATGAATATGGAAACTTGTGAGCCATCTAGTCCATAAGCTGAGGAATCAGACATTGGCAGAAAGGAAACTGGAACAAATACATAAGTGTTGAGTCTTGAGTAGAGAAACTAACCATTTAAGAATGGAGCAGTGGATCCGTTCCTTCTGTTATTATTGTTTTTAAACCATCCACTCTGTTGCCTTTTGATTACTATTATTACTTTTTGTATTTTTCTTCTTTATTTAATCTTGTATCTATAAAACTCTTATGAATATTGCTGATCCTTCCCTAAACAAGAAAGATAACATACATAACGAAGCGATGAACTGTTTGTTGTCTGATTGAACCTACTGTCCTTGAGGAACATTGTCAAGACAGTAGGGAACGTTTGACCAAACAGATCAATTACTAGCTTTTCTTTTCATTTTCATTCTTTATAAAACAATATAAGACACTTGTTATCAAAAAAAAAAAAACAATATAAGACACTAATTAGAGTTCTATCCTCGTGGGAATGATAATCTGGGCATAATACTCTCATTTATTACTTGATGCACTTGAGTTGATCTAAGAGAACAACTGTGTTCTTTCTTAGTGAACTAAGGAACGTTTTCATCATAATACACTTTTCACCCACAACTTTTGAACCCAACAAAAACCAATGATCATATAGTTATGATTTGTCCAATTTGCTTACTTACACTTTGTTAACTTTCTCAACCACTATATTATTCTCTTTCAATTGATTCCCTCCCACTTACACTTATTGGTCTGACTACTAACAAAAGGAAGAGGAGACAAGTCCACTCAATTAAAGGAAAGAAGACAAGAGACATTCAATGAATAGATAATGGAGGGACCAACTTGATACACAAAGGAAGACACTAAATCACACACCACATGGATCTACATGGGCTGATCATGAATCAAATAGAAGGCAATCAGATTTCTATTTAATTCATCATCAATAAAACTAGTAACCTTAGAAACTAGTTAATTACTAGACTAGTAACTTTGAGAAGTAATATAACACCAATTCATGCTCATCCTACTAGAATTTTCCTAATATCCTTATACTTAACCATCATAATCTACATGTCACAACTTTCCAACGATATATTATAAGCCTTATTCTGACAAGTACAGCCCAAGATACATCCGCCGTAAGTAGTAAACTGTAAATCCAATGTCACTTGAACAGGGTCGCGGACTATTTAATTTTTCTGTAATGATATTTTGCCTTGTTTATTCTGTAATATTTATGACAAATACTAGACATCTTAATCTTTAATTTGTCACAAGAATAGTCTCGTTTCGTTGAGTAACGAAGGAGATATGAATTTCGCAAATTCAATGTTGCTTGTTGTAAAAACTATGATGGGAACGTACAATGCCCACTGATTTTTTTTTTTAACTTTAATGTGAGCTCTTAAAATTATCATATTTTAGGACAAAAAACTAGACATCGTAAAGTTCAATTTGGTACCTCACACACTCCATTTGATTAAGAAATGAGTGAGATATGATTTATTTAAAACTGAAATCACTACTTCGTAAAATTCTGATAACACCATCAATTTTACTTCCATACGTTGTTACATTACATTGTCCAAGCAGTTTGAACTTTGTTCTCTTATCTACATATAACTTAACTTTAACATTTTTGGTCTAATTATGACTTGTTAGACATATATTGGTTTTTCATTCTATTTTCTCATCTTTTTCCCGTTTCGGGATTCTACTGGCTGCTTATACAGCAGTACAAAAATATTCGATAAAAATGATTTTTCAGAAATACCCCAATATGGGTATCAATCTTCACCATTTCATATTCTAACCTCATTCATGATCTTTATATCATTAGATTAGCTCTTTAACTTAAATTCACTGCACTTGAGCTATTCTACAGTCTATTACTGCTTCAGCAGTCAAAAACAGCAGATGAAAATTCACCTGACTGGAATACCCTCATTATGGATATCAACATTCTTAGAATTTCATTCTCATTCTGTTTATGACTATAAGGTCCTCATCATAACCCTCTAATTTAAAAATCATATAATTAGGGTTATTATGAAAAAAGATAATAATATTCTTTTCTTTCTCATTTTTTATTTTACATCATTTGAGTGGTTTGTCTACCAGAAATTAGGGGTGTTCGCGGTCTGGATTGGATCGATTTTGGAAGCAAAAATCATTTGATCCAATCCCTTCGGTTTGATCATATAATCATCCATTCGGTTTGATTTTTTTTCAAATCCGATCCGATCCAATCCAATTTTTTCGGTTTGGATTGGATCGGTTTTCGGTTTTTTGAAAATCCTAAAATTTATTTCATGATTATTATGCAAATAACATCTTTTGTATATATTGGCTTTGTAAAAAAAATTGAAATACAAAAGCATTAGTATATATTGGCTTTGTATATATTGGCTTTCTAGATATAATTATTTTATATATAGAAAAAAAAATATAAATTTCACACACTTCTATGTATATTATATCCTATAAAATGAGATAATAAACCCATATAAAATTGTAAATAAAAAGGAGGCTGATTACATTTAAAACTTTTTTATTCTAACAATAATTTTGTTAACGTTAAATTAAAATCAAATTTATAATAATAAAATAACTTCAATTGATAGTTATTAATTTAATTTTAATCTAAAGGTAACAAAATAATTGTGAAAATAAAAATATTAAAGTATAACCTCTAATAAAAAAAATTCAATTCCCGAGAGCTTTCCATTAACATACAGAAAAACTTTAAATTGAAATTTACATTATAATACTAATTTGTCAACTCTTTTCTTGTTTGGAAAAAAAAATAGTAGGGAAAAAATATTTGTCATTTTTAAAAGATATGACTCTATTTTTTAATTTCTTATATTTTCTTTTGTTACCTTTATCTTTTTTCTAAACTTTGTGGAGGAGGGAAGACGTAATAAACTAATTAAATATGCATCAAAATATAATTATTTGGCTTAAAATAATATAAAGTTATATTTTTTAAAATAATAATTTTTTTTCAAATAAATAAATTAAAGAGTTAAATTGGGAAAGAAAAAAGCCCCGAACAAGGTGTAATGGTACCATAGTTAAGAAAATCGGACCGACCCGAGAATCGGTAAACCGGACATATAACCGGTTCGATTGAAGCAACGAACCGGCCATGCATTAGAATCGGTGCGACCCGGTCCGACCCGCCGATTTTTATGAAAACCAGTGACCCGGTCGATTAACCGGTAACTCGGCCCGGTCCAAAAAAAAAAAAACAAATTCCATTTTTTTTTTTCAAAAAAAAAAACCTAATGGACATATTTGAATATTTTTTTGCCTATTGACTTGCGTAAGTTTTGTACCTATAACACTAATATTATCTCCATTATGTACTATGCAATTTTTTTTGATTTGATTTATAGTTAGAGATATCATTTTCTAAAACTAAAGCTTCGTATCATCATCATTATATTTTTGTTTGATCTTTTATTGGATAATAATATGTGATTTATTATTTTTTATATTAAAACATTTGAAATTTTTATCATTTTCTATAGATATTTAAGTATGTTTATAATTTTTAATATAAATTATAAAGTTACATATAATTACCGGGTTATGCGGCTGAACCAGTGATCCAGTACCTCGATCGGGTCAATGACCGAACCAATTTTAATAACATTGAATGGTACCCAGCTCAGAGAGATTAATACGAAAATGATGAAAATAGAGAAAATAAGTTTGTATTGTATTATGATATCACATCAACTATATAATATTGAGGGAGGATATTTTGACTACCAAAAGTTTTCACTACCACCTTACTACCTATCTAATCACCATTGGATTAACATTTTCTCTCTCTTCAACAACTTTTTAACATTCTCTCTCTTTGATCCAATGGTGATTTGATAGGTAGTAAGGTGGTAGTAGATACTTTTGGTAGTCAAAATATCACCCCTCTATAATATTAGGGAAAAATATTTCTGCAGTTAATGCAGATAAGTTATCTGCATTTATTTTCAAAATGACGTCGTTTTGGTATTGAAATCTTAAAAAATTATAAATATTAAGACTATTATAACCCTGAAATAAATTAAAATTACAAAAACATCATGATTTCCGCCCAAAACGACGTCGTATTAGGCTTACTGCAGATAACTTATTTGCAGTAACTGCAGAAAAAGCGAACCCATAATATCAATGCTTACAAAGAAAAAAAAACATATCTCCCCATATATGACAGCTAGGCTAAAAAAGGTTCCACAGAGCTAAAATATGAATCAGCAGCTCTCCAAGAATATTGCAAAGCTGGATTAACGCCATGTCTTGGCCTCGGACATCTCCTGAAAGATGGAACCAAAAAAACATGTTTATTTGATGTTATCTTTATTGATTGATTATTTGATATTATTTAAAGATTTAAGATCTCTTATATCATAGGAAATAAAATTATTTTTTACACATATAAAAATATATAGGACTTGTGTTTTCTTTTTCTCTTTTTTTTCTTCATATGGATCCTATAATATGTATATATACGATAATTTTAACTCCTACAATATGAGAATCAAACCCTATACTTAATTATAAATATAGGCTTCATTGTCAAGTAAAGCATAAATTTTAGCCTATGAAAAAAAAAACAGTTTTAATATAATTTTCTTTTCATCCATAAATACATGCAGGGCAATTGTGATGGGACCTCAAATGAAGTTTTAAACCTCTAATGTTAAACGGACAAAACACAACGTAAGCAAACAAACCATAATCGAAAAACGTCTCTAAATCATATGCGCAGGTAGGAATCTGTCTTTCAAGATTAATACATTGATGATTCTTCTTCCATTTTGCAAGAGTAGAGATGAAGGTCACTTGTAACTAATTTTACCGAATATTGTTTTTTTTTTTTTTATATATATTCATCTGTTCATCTATTATCCAATTAGTCTGGTTTAAATACTGTCAAATTCATTATAAGGGATGGTCTCTCTCAAGATTATTTTTTTATCCCCACAGCTCAAACACAAAATCTCTAATTAAGGGGACAAGCTCTTTAACATTAAACAATTAGTTGTTGATTCACAAATGAATAATCTTACAATCGCTAGATAACTCACCCTCAATTATAAGCAAAAAGGATAAAAATAAAATATATATTCCTTAGCTTTTCATCTGGTTTCTTTTACCTTAATCCCTCCCCCCTTAAATATTAATCTTATATCAATTTACCCTTTGATTCACTCTCAACATACCTATGTTAATAAAGACAAAAAAAAAAAAAAAAAAAGACAAAGAAGGAAAGAAAAGTCTACATAATACGTATTCCTTAAAGACCAATTAAAGATTTGAGGACATCATAATACTAACTCCTTCCATCATACCTTGGAAACTTGTTGTCGAAGGCAGGAATTTTAGGTGGAGGATAATAGGGATCAAATTGAGCACCCAGAGGAAATCCACTATTCAGATAGATGCATCCACAAATATCAGGTTAAAAACTAAGACAAATACATTAGTAGGAAAACAACAGTGAAAGAGAGATATTTATACAACTTACGATTGTCCACAATGGGAATGAGGTACTCAAACAAATAAACGAGAAACATTGGGCCCTGCTTCCAAGTTGTGAACTCAGCATCAACAACTTGATTCAGAGAAAACAATAAATATGACTGGGATTATTGGGATTATGTAGCTACTTACATCTTGCAATAAATTATCTAATAATATAATTTGAAACTAAATAATTAATACTCAGATAACTATCTACAAAATAAGATAGAAAATTTAAAATATGACTAATGATACGATAAGACAAGTTAAACTTCCAAATATAAACTAAATTGATTGAGATAATATAATTTGGATTTTTTTTTTTTTTGGGTAAACATAAATTAAATTATTATAAGATAATATAATTTGAATTCTATTGATTTGGTTATGTAACGGCAGCTGCTACAGTGATCACCCTAATAATCCAAGATCGCTACCCGAATTCCGAAATGGGATTAACAGGAGGATATATTAATAGGGTTATGTTTATCTCATTTTACATGAGATAAACATCTCTCCTACACACACAAAAAGGGGTTGGGTCCCACCACTTTTTTTTTCTCTCTCCTCTTACATGTGGGTCCCACTTATACTTTTATTTCTACAACATGAGGTAATTTTTTTCCTACAACATAAGAAAAATATATCCCATATTAATATTAGTCTATAAAAGAGGCCAAAATATTTAACGTTTAAAACTAGATTGACTGATGCAAAAGCATAAAGCAGTTAGGCGCAGGGAAAACAGAAAAGAGTGATAATAAAGACAGCACAGCATGCTGGCAATTGAATGACCTAATTGCATCAGCGAACATCAGTGGTCCGTCAATATATTTATCACAAGTAAATGGGTTTGACGTTTATGTTGTTATGTCCTCTCAGGCTGTTCGCGTTTAGATTAAATTGATTTTGAAATAAAAATTATTTTATCCCATTCTTTTGATTTAATTATTTATTTAATTTTAATTTTTTTTTAAATCTCATATAGTTATGTCCATTATATTTTTTTTTGAACAAATTTTTTTGAAATTTTTTTGAGACCGAGTCGGGTCACCGATTTTCACAAAAATCGGCTGGGTCACAATAGTTCTTGGGTTGACCCAGGCGAGCCGTACCGATTTTATTAACATTGATAATCTCTAAATTGACCCCATAAAATTGAGTGCTTACACTTTCGTTATTCAGTTACCAAGTTGACGTCACTATGGCTGTAAATGGATCAGGCTTTAGTCTAAATAGGCTAAGCATGTATAAAATATTTTAAGCCTGGCGTAACCCCTTAGTCTGGCACAAGCTAACATATTGGTTTGGCCTGACCTATTTTTTTAAGAACACAAAGCCTGCCCTGGCCTTTCAGGCCTACTAAGATGACATATTGCAAATTATTCTATACTTTTATAAGATCTTTTCATATTTTTTTGTAATAGTGCAAATTATTAAAATTTATCAAAGTTAATAAATTTCAATTGAGATTTAAATTTAAAGTTAGTGAGACTAATAAAATTTATCAAAGTTAATAAATCAAAATTTCAATTTATAAATATAACTTTTTCTAAAGAATATTTAAGAAGATTTACCACAATATGAAAATGTCTTTTTTTTTTGTTGCTTTCGGTAAACAAAACGTTTTTTTTTGGTTTCCCAAGATATCCTCTAGCCCACAGCCAAAGACTAATCCTTTCGAGGCGGGAGATCACATTAAGTGGGTAAACCTATCCCAACAAAGCATTTTTCATACGCACGGCCAGAGATCGAACCCTTATCAGCATGCTTAAGGAACCTAGTTATCTACCAAATGTGCTGGGCTTTGTTGGTAAACGTTTTTTTTTTAACATATACACTGAAATGTAAATATTAGGTATTATGATTTTGTTTATATCAGGATATTTCTTATATCCTACATTTCATTAGAAAACTATGTACATATTTAAATTAAGAAAATTAATAATATGAAAATGTATTTTTTGTTTTAAGTTATAAATGTCTCGAGTAAATATATTAAAAATTTTATGGAATCAAAGTTGTTTTCATTATTGGAGAAGTCTCTATATATTAACTAACAAATACGAATTAAACAACTAACAAATAAAAGTATAGAAACATAAATTGTTTATGGAATTCAAATGTTATTTTATCCTTTTATTTTATCTTTATCCCTAATAAAATATGATTACTTAACGGATTTTCGGAGAGTTTTGTCATATTGAAGGTCTTAAGAAAAAAAGAAGTAAAAAAAAAATTACTTAACAAACGACATAGCTAAAGTGGCATTAGTTATTAGATACTTTCAGGAACTACTTGATAATTAGATAAGTCATACTGCTAGATCCAATAATATTGCTGAGTGCTACGCTCTATTTACATGTAGATATTTTAACTGCTATTCAACTATCAAAGAGAAACAAATACGGTGACCGATATACAGACCAAAGAGGTAACAATACGTGGAACTACAGACATGTCTTTGGATTGTTACATTTCTTGCTAAGGTAAGGCCAATACTGTGGGATTCAACATTGTAGCTGTTGAGCAAAACCAGCGATGAACAACCGTACTTGATTTTCTATAGCTTTTGAACTTATTGGAATATTTTGGTATCACGAAGTCTCGTATTGATTGATAATGGGCTTATAGAGACCATATAAATCGATGAATTCATAAACCCAATTTTTTAATGTTTTGGGTTAAGATATGATATTAAATCCACTTGCTACGGTTGGATTACATTAGCTCATTGGTAGTATTTCCACGCCATGGGTTCCCCCTAGGCCATCTATAGTGGTATGGGTTTGACCCTTAAAATTTTGGATTAAAACATGATATCCGAATAGATGATGATTTCCGTCATGGGCTCCCCTGGTCCGTCTCCCAACAAAGGAGATTATCATTATTGTTATTAGTATTACTATTTTTGGAATTTGTAATCGGAATCATGCTGTATCATTCCACTTGTATGGGAAAGAACATCCTAGATATCACTCAAATGACATGTGAACTAAAAAGCAATAATGATTTTCTACATGAAAGGAGGAAGAGAGCATTAGGTAATAGGGGCAAAGAAAATCTGAAAATGGAAATTATCCCCTGGCCTCTGATGTAGTTGTTTTTCTCCTTAACATTTTTTTACTACAATCTTTATCAACTTATTCCCCATTGCAAACCCCAACAAAGAGATACAAAGTTTTTATTATATTATAAGTGTATAATAATGTATTGAGAGAATCCGGCCATCTAATTTTGTTTTCATTTATATTGAATTTAGTTCAGATTAACACCAAATCAATTAAAATGAATTATGATTAAAATAGAATACTGACATCATTTGAATAACTGATATAGGCTCTCTCAGATTACTTAAACAGTTAAACTTTTCTTACAGTTGGATAAAAATGTCAAAAAGAGTTCCTTATTTTCATCTGAACAAATATAGCTTGGAAATCATAATCTATTCACTAGTTTTTTTATACATTGTATGTATACAATACAAGAAAGTGAGACAGAAAAAGATAAGGAAACAAGGGTTATGTTATGTCCACTAGGCAGGGGTCTCTGACTTGTGCTTTCCAGTAGCTCTGATATAACAGAAAACTGAGAGCAAAAATGAGGTGGCAAGCCCTCCAAGAATGACTCCGGCTCCTGCTATGGACTTGTCAAATGAGTGGTGGTGTTGCTTTAACAAATGGACCTTACCCTGAGTACCCAAAACTTCATCATCATATGACTCAGAAGAAGTTCTCTGATGATTAGGAATACTTCCTTCAGAACTAGAATGCATCTTCTTTTCACTTTGTGGTGCTTCAGAAGGGCTAGGACTTGGGGTGCTGGAGGAGCTAACATGCTTATGTTTGTGCTTACCAAGTTTCCTTCCAATAAAGGGTTCAACTGTACCATGTGTTATATAGCCACTAGATGAACTTTGAGATGGAGGATTTGAAGATGGTGATGAAATATATTGGACAGTGATTTGGGGTATGTTTGTGGCCATGGCTAGACACATAAGAGTATTTGTTAACATAAAGCACATGAAAAGAAACTGAGCCATTGTTTTGGAGTTTTGGATTTCTCTAGATGCTATGCTTGATGCTATAGAAAAAGATGGTTTTGGGGTTGTCTATATAAGCTTCTACATTATATAGAGATCCTACAACCGTGTGGTTTGGCTGAAATTTCCCACTGTTGGATTCAGACAAATAAATTTATTTTGTTTATTTTATATGGAGTTGTCCGAGAGAGAGAGAGAGAGAGAGAGAGAGAGAGAGAGAGGAGAAATTTGACTTAAAATATCAGAAATACAACTAAGAAACAACCAAGGGAACAAGATGTCACTGATGTTTATATGCAGAGTAGTGATACAATTGGATTCCATTATAAAATTCAGGGTCTCCAGTTCCAGCAAGATATTTCAAGTAAAGGAAGATGATTAGAAGTTGCTCAATTTACAACGATAGGGCCTGATTACCCCTTTTGTTCCTACAAACACGTGAAAATGGAGACAGCCAAATCCTACAGTAGCATGGAAAAATCATTTAATGCAGACAACTGTTGGTCAACAAAAAAAAAAGTGTATTTTCAATGGACTAGATCTGATTTTAAAAATTAGCAATGCAAAATGTTACTGTTTGCCAAACATGAAGGAATATATGGTTAATGTTGAATAACTAGTGCTTTACTAGGTTTAAATATTTGAAAAATAGCCATGTAAAGGAATATAGAAACTATGGTACACATATAGCTGCCCCTATGTTTGAGAATGTAAATTAAACGGTAGGCATAGGAACATGAATATCCTTGTTTGGATTAATGTCACTAACTTGTCATGTTTACAGGAGAAATAGACGTGAATTGCTAGTCGAATTTGAAAGACAATTAAGCACTGCTTCAAGTAAACAATCTTTGAATCCACTTTCATGCTGTTGCTGAGAAAACCAGATATTGTTTTGATATTCTTCTCCCGTTAAATTTAATTCTCCAGTCAATAAATTATGCCCAGCTAAGAACAAGGCTACATTAATGATTTTATATGTCTCAACATACACAAAACAGTAGCTGGATTGCCTTTTATCCTGTAGCAAAAAAATAATATATTAGAGTTGTCATAATTATAGGCTTAGAAAACGCCGCAACAATTATTCATGGTTTAAACCCAAATTATTAAATAAAAGAAAATTATAAAATAACTTAAGCCCATGATATATTAATTCTCTACGACCAAGGAAGGGTTGCCCTCCTACCCCCGCCGAGCCAGTCCCTCGTACCTTGCCCTCATTGATCAGGACCCCATTGTTGGGATGAGAATTTGGCTTGACACGATATCGCATGACATGAATACAAATACATTTAACATAAGCAGGACACAAATTTAAAATCTGGTTAAAATCTTAAACATGAACACGACCAGTTTATTTTGTGATTTGACTCGACATAACATGAATAACTTCCAACCTCAAAGTGTGTTTCATATTATGCGAGTTTGACACAAAACAATAAGACACACATAACCTGTTTATAACACATAACATAAAAGGGCACAAATAAACTATAAGATTTAAGCGAGTCAATTTCGAGTTCACGAGTTGACATATTGACACATCACGAATTTTTCGTGTCAGTTTTTGTCAACATGAACACGACACGAATTTGAAAACGGATTGATTTGAACTCGAATTTTCATGTCATATTCATATCGTGTTGAAAATTGTTACCCCTATCCCATTGCCTTTGGAACCATCCTCAACAATTAATCCTTAAAGACAAAAGGTTATCCACCTATTTCCTGCTTAATTACAAGCCATATCATGCACACCTACAGTCATTCATCAATGGAACAATAGGGGGCTGGTTCACTCATAAGAGATTGTCCCTCCTATGATTCAAGAATATATGCATGTCTGCAGATGCACACCATAACAATATCCGCATTCCCAAGACATCAATTGAACCAAGTGACCATTAATGATATTCTGGAATCTGTAGCCATTATCTATTTGTGTCCCGAAAACCAGAGACATAACGCAGGGTCAAAAACATTTTGAATTAGAAGCTTCTTCCATACCATTAATTTAGCTTTATTTTATTGATTAACAAAACATAACATTAATTATCATGAAATAACAGGTATTTTGCATACCTCGGAACCCGGAGCCCACCACAGGGTTCTATTTGATTAATAATCTAGGTCAGTAGGTGTCTGTGCATTGTGGGTTTTTAATTGAATTTGGTTAATGATAATTGTTAAACAAGAACAAAATGGTACAATTAGCCAGCTCATATATCAGTGAGGTCAAAGGCAAAGGGAAAGTTGTGTAGAGCCATTCCCACGTGCAATAAGAGCATTTGGGGGGTGTTGGGGTTCCTAGAAAATGGCTGATCCATGCATGAAATTTCCTAGTTGAGGATATAATACATACACTCAATAGATCTTAAAAGGACATTGTGCTACTAGTGCCCCTAGCATGTGTCGAGGTAAAAGATCTCTCCAAAAATATTTATATAAATATCGAACTTTCAAACTTCCAATTCAAACAATAACTTTTAACACTATCACCGGCAAGATTAAAATATTTTCATATTTCATGTAATGTCACCATAGGAAAAGTAATAATGAAGAGGCCATTGCCGGAGTATCACTGTATCTTATTTGAGAAATATTTTTCTTATGTTACATGAGAAATTTTATCTTATTTTACACACTCATCAAAATTCGAGCCAATATTTTTTTTTTTTTTTTAGTTATGGAACTCACCTAATTATGTCTTTACATAAGACAATATTATCTCTGTAACATGAAAAAAGCATTGCCCATCTTATTTCAACCAAATGTCTAACATTATAACTGAGGGCCATATAAGAATTTTTACATAAAGAAAAAAAGAGGTTAGATATACCCGTGCTTTTTACGGAAATTTTTTAATACTAATACCGAACTCGATATTTCCTTTTGTTAAAAAGGAAATTTTTTTTTTCTATTTTAACCCATGTTTTTTATTTATAATTCTTTTTAAGTTTTAAATATTTTTTCCTTTTGACATGGATATACCTACAGCAGGAATACCCAAGGTTTTTTTCGCTCTTTACCATGCAAATCCCAGTGCAAAATGCAAATGACTACGGTTTTCACTTGCTTCAACACGCATTTGCTAGAGGAGAAATTTTTTTTTGTCCGGGAATCTTAATTTTCAAAAATATAATTTTTACATTCAGTTTATGATAATATCCGAAAATTTAAAATTTAAAAAAAATCAATTTCCTGAGAATCCTAGCAAAAGCCACGTGCCAAACGGTCATTTACCCTTGCGATTCCAAACGCCATGATCCGATTCGGACCCACACCTCACGCCATATCAAAATAGGATATTGGTCTCGCTAACAGATTTTGGCATTCACATTTTACCATTATAAAGAAAATTTTATCTGTGCTAAAAATTTCGGTAAATATTTAATATAATGCTATCAATACAATTTTCCCCTAGACCCACCTATATTTGGATGGCATAAACTTGTTGGTAAAACAGAGTTGCGTGAGAGGCAGTAATCTGTAATCTAAATTAGATACTACGTACCCAATGTGTATTTCAGAATCGATGAATATGTATGAATTGGTTAGGACTAATTAGGTGGCATCATTTTAATTATTTATCTCTTCGACAAAGTGATACAAGCAGTGGTGGATTTACGAAGGTGATATGGGCCCAAATGTGTCAAGCCCAAATAGTATGGGTAATACCCCAACCCAAAAGCACAGCCAAGGAGACGAAAACGAATGGGTACTGTCTGAGTCAACTCCTAGGGCACTATCAGTAGATCTATCGAAGCGTGGTGAAGAAGGAGATGCAAGGGGATCGAGCATGCATGCTAATGCAGAGAATGGGAATGATCTAGTGGAACCTGAAGAAGGAAGGCCCATGGTGGAAGAGAGACCAAGGAGAACAAGAAGAAAGCCTCACCGCTTCAATTATGAGGAATTTGTATGCAAGTAGTGTAGACTGATTGTGTTTTGATGAAAAGAATAATTGTAGATAGTATATTGTAATACGGTTACAAGTAGATGTAACTAACAGCTATCAGTTAGCATATAAATAGGAAAACACCGATTGTAGTTACTCATTGATTTTGATAAATGAAATTCTGGATTCTTCTTCTCATCTTTCTGTTCCTATTCTTTCTCACCTTTCTCCTTTGTTCTAGGGTAGAACTGTGATTCTATCAACTGGTGCTTTCATCCCTGAACCATGGCACCCGACAACCGTCCTCGTACTCTTGACGATAGGGTAGATCAAACCCAATCGGAAGTTGATAACCTCAAGAATCAGATGAACAAACAGTTCCTGGAGATCACCTGCAAGCTCGATGCGATTTTCGACAACTACAGAGAACATCAATCCTCTCCCATATCTTCTGCTAGCATCCATCAATTAGGACCCAAGGATTCTCAAGCCGCAAAGAATCTCCGTCTAAAGGTTTCGAAGTTTGATGGCTCTTCAGACCCACAAGACTAGATCTATCAGATAAGTCAGTTTTTTGACTTTTATGATGTTGCTGATGCACAACGATTGAAGATAGCTCCGTTTTATTTCTCTGGTAAAGCTCTCGCATGGTACCGCTGATTGCATAAGAATACAACCATCAGTTCCTGGGAAGGTTTTCTACAGTCTCTTCAAGTGCGTTTTGGACCTTCTGAGTTAGAAGACTACCAAGGCAAATTGGCTAAATTGATGCAACATGGTTCTGTCATGGAGTACCAGGCCGAGTTTGAATCTCTGTCTAACAAGGTAAATGGGTTACCTGAATCCTTCTTATTGAGTTGCTTTATCTCTGGCTTGAAACCCCAATTACAGTATGGGGTTTCTTCCTTTGATCCCCCCACCCTAACCAAAGCCATAGCTCTAGCCAAGATTCAAGAGCTTAAACTACAGACCAAGAACTTTCAACCTAAAATTCATTCCCCATACCCACCTTTATTACCTACACCAAATACTCAAACCAAACACTTTAAACCCATAACCAATCTTGACCCCACTGTTTCACCCAAAAGCCCTCTCCACCGTTTATCCCATAGTGAAATCCAGGAGAGACGAGATAAGAAACTGTGTTTTTATTGTGGTGACAAATACTTCATGGGCCACAAATGCAAAGCTTCTGTTCATGTTTTAATAGTACCTGATGATGAACTATTAGACCCTGAATCTATAGACTCTATGAATACACCAACCGAGCCACAAGCTCAACCTGAACCTGAGTCCACACCACAGATTAGCCTTCACGCATTATCAGGGTTTAGTGTTCCCCAAACTCTTTGTTTCACCTGTCATATTGGCAAGTCTGAAGTATCTTTATTGGTTGATGGGGGCAGCACCCATAATTTTCTCCAACCACAAGTGGTTTCTACACTTTGTTTACCGGTAATTACTGATAAACATTTTGATGTCATGGTGGGAAATGGGCAGACATTAAAGTGTGAAGGTTTTTGTCCAGCTGTGCCTGTTCAGATTCAACGACATGTTTTTCTGGTGGATTTTTATGTATTGCCTATTCAAGGGGCAGACATGGTGCTGGGAGTGCAATGGCTGCAGATTCTGGGACCTATCATGTTGGATTACACTCACCTGACAATGTAGTTTACTTGGCAGGGGGAGACAATTAAATTGCAAGGGGATAAACACACAGGTCCCATTTCTTTTAATCAATTCAAAAAAATCCACAACACAGGTCAGGTTGCTTCTATGTACCAACTCACCCTGTTGGGTTCGAATTTTCCTATTAAAGAGCCAGTCATAGATTCTCAAGTACAAAGCCTCTTAGAAGAGTTTGACAGCATCTTTCAAGAACCCAGAGAATTGCCTCCACATCGATACTTAGATCATGAGATCCATCTAGAGCCTAATTCAGCTCCGGTCAATGTTAGACCGTATAGGTATCCTCATTTTCAAAAAGGGGAAATAGAGAGGCAGGTGCAACAACTGCTAGAATCCGGGTTTATAAGAAACAGTACAAGTCCTTTTTCCTCCCCTGTATTGCTAGTCAAGAAGAAGGATGGAACATGGAGGTTTTGCATAGATTACAGAGCTCTAAATAATATCACAGTTCGTGATAGATTTCCTATTCCCACTGCCGATGAGCTCATAGATGAATTAGGTGGTTCTCAAATATTTTCCAAGTTGGATTTGAGAGCAGGATACCACCAGCTTCGAGTACACCTAGCTGACATTCAGAAGACAGCTTTTAGGACTCATCAAGGACATTATGAGTTCCTTGTGATGCCTTTTGGGCTGACGAATGCACCTGCGACATTTCAAGCCACTATGAACTTGCTGTTTCAGCCTTATCTACGTAAGTTTGTTGCTGTATTTTTTTATGATATTTTAATTTATAGTCCTTCTTTAGAACAACATTTAGAACATCTGAAAATAGTGCTAACCAGTTTGAAAGAGCAACAATTTTTTGTGAAAAGAAGCAAATGCTCATTTGCACAAACAGAGGTAGAATATTTGGGCCATGTGGTATCAGTACAAGGAGTCAGTATAGATACCAACAAAGTCAAAGTAATGGTTGATTGGCCATCCCCAACAAATATCAAACAACTTAGAGGTTTTCTAGGCCTAATCGGATATTATAGGCGATTTGTGTGCAATTATGCATCTATAGCTGCTCCATTAACAGACTTGCTGAAAAATGACTCATTTCTCTGGTCCAATAAAGCTCAGACAGCTTTTACGAGTTTAAAAACAGCCATGACTGCTGCACCTGTCTTGTGCTTGCCCAATTTTTCTAAGGAGTTTATAGTTGAGACTGATGCTTCAGACTTAGGAATTGGTGTTGTCCTCCTTCAAAATGAACACCCTATTGCCTATTTCAGCAAGAAGTTATCATTGAGAATGCAACAAGCATCAACATACGTACGAGAGTTGTATGCAATCACTGAATCTGTCAAGAAATGGAGACAGTATCTCTTGGGGAGGAGATTCACTATACGGACAGATCAGAAAAGCTTGAGGAGCTTACTGGATCAGGTTATTCAAACCCCTGAACAGCAGTACTATTTAGCCAAGCTTTTGGGATTCCAATATTCCATAGTTTATAAGCCAGGCAAAGAAAATAGGGTGGCTGATGCCCTTTCAAGGTACCCTACCATGACCTTGATGACCTTGGCAGTGGTGCATTTTGATATTTTGGAGGAATTAAAGAAGGAGAATAAACAGAATTCATTTTTTCAGCGAATTCATCAGCAATTGGCAGCTGACCCAGCAAACCGCCTTGATTATGAAGTTCGGGAAGGTTTATTATTGCAAAAAGGGAAGCTTCTCCTAGATCCAACTTCACTTCTGATTCAACAAGTTCTTAAGGAGAATCATTCCACTTTGACTAGTGGCCATACAGGCATTCAGAAAACATTGGCCAGAACAACTGCTAGTTTTATATGGCCAGGTATGTCTAAAGCTGTTAAAGAATTTGTGAACTCTTGTGTGATTTGTCAGCAAGTGAAATATCAAACCAGAAGGCCTGCTGGTTTATTGCAACCCATCCCTGTACCTGAACGAATTTGGGAAGATTTATCCCTTGATTTCATAGTTGGTTTACCAGTGTCCCATGGCTCCACTTCGATTTTAGTGGTTGTGGACCGACTGTCCAAGCAAGCACATTTTGGTCTCCTGCCAAAAAAATACTCAGCTGCTAAGGTGGCTGAACTCTTCAATCACATGGTTTGTAAACTGCATGGTGTTCCTAGATCTCTAATTTCAGATAGAGATCCTATCTTTCTCAGTAAATTTTGGACTGAGTTGTTTGAACTCAGTGGCACTAGCTTGCGCAGGATAACAGCCTACCATCCTCAATCAGATGGTCAATCTGAAGTGGTTAACAGGGTCCTAGAACAGTACCTCAGGTGTTTTGTAGCAGATAACCCAAAAAAATGGTCTTGTATCTTGCATTGGGCTGAATATTGCTACAATACTTCCTACCATACCTCAGCTGGCATGTCACCTTTCAAAATAGTGTATGGACGTGACCCTCCATCAATTTTGCAGTACATCACATCAACTGCTGAATTAGAGGATGTGGATAAGTGGCTGGAAAGCAGGCAGGCTGTTTTGCTGCAGCTGAAGGAGAACTTGCTCCATTCTCAGCAGGTCATGAAAGACCAAGCCAACAAACATCGCAGGGATGTACACTATAAAGTTGGAGACTTAGTTTGGGTGTTGCTGCAACCATATAGGCAGGTTTCAGTGGCAAACAGAACCTCCAACAAGATGTCAAAAAGGTATTTTGGACCATTTCCAATTCTGAAACGTGTTGGTAAGGTGGCTTATAAGTTGAGCTTACCAGTCACTGCCAAGATACACCACACCTTCCATGTTTCCCTACTTAAACCATTCCAGGGTGAACATCCCATTTCACCATTACCTTTGCCAGAAGTGTTTCACGGGGGTTACCCATTCTGCAACCAAAACGGATTCTGTCCACTCATTTACAGAAAACAGGGGATTTCTACACTAAACAGGTGCAAGTACTATGGGAAGGAATGCCAGGAGAATGTATCACATGGGAACCTTGGGAGGAATTTTCCAAACAGTTTCCATCCTTCAACCTTGAGGACAAGGTTGATTTTAATGGAGGAGGTGTTGATATGGGCCCAAATGTGCCAAGCCCAAATAGTATGGGTAATACCCCAACCCAAAAGCACAGCCCAGGAGACGAAAACGAATGGGTACTGTCTGAGTCAACTCCTAGGGCACTATCAGTAGATCTATCGAAGCGTGGTGAAGAAGGAGATGCAAGGGGATCGAGCATGCATGCTAATGCAGAGAATGGGAATGATCCAGTGGAACCTGAAGAAGGAAGGCCCATGGTGGAAGAGAGACCAAGGAGAACAAGAAGAAAGCCTCACCGCTTCAATGATGAGGAATTTGTATGCAAGTAGTGTAGACTGATTGTGTTTTGATGAAAAGAATAATTGTAGATAGTATACTGTAATACGGTTACAAGTAGATGTAACTAACAGCTATCAGTTAGCATATAAATAGGAAAACACCGATTGTAGTTACTCATTGATTTTGATAAATGAAATTCTGGATTCTTCTTCTCATCTTTCTGTTCCTATTCTTTCTCACCTTTCTCCTTTGTTCTAGGGTAGAACTGTGATTCTATCAGAAGGTGCCAAATTTTGCAATTTCATCGGGTTTGCTAGTTTTAAACTGAAACTTTAAATAGCCATCTACATGTTTTAAATATGGGTTTTCCATCAATTTTAAAAAAAATAAAAATAATAAAAAAGAAAGATATATCTTTTTATATGAGTGTAAGATGAGAGATGGATCTCATGTAATATGAGAATATAATTTTCCTTTAAATATTGAGTTTATTGAGTGTATAATAGTTGTATATTGTCATTGACGACGTATTATTACATCAATTAATTAGTTTAAAATGTCAAGAAAAAAAAAACCCTCACTCAATATTTTATGGGCATGCAATGGATCTTACTGATATTTTTTGTACATAAAAAATTGGCGATGAATAAAAGATTAACAAATCATTATTCATCTAAATTGTTTAAAAATCTAAATCTAGATTTTTTAAGTAATAAACTACCATAAATTAGCAAATTTCATTTTCAAAAATTGTATTATTTAATTTTAACTATTTCCAGTAGTAATTAAGTTGGAGTCAAATTGAGATAAGTTAAATTACAATGTCAAAAGTTTTGGTTACGTTTGAAAACACATCGTGAAAATATATAGATATTTTTAGTACCAATATATAGCTAGTCATGCTTAAAAAATATGAACATATTAAATGAATTAATATTTTTCATATTATAGGATATAATTTTATCTCCTATACACATATAAAAATATGTGAAATCCATATTTTTTTTCTCTCTTATCTTACATGGGCCCCACATATATTTTATGTGTGTGTAAAAGATAAAATCCTGCCTCAAGCAGTTTCTTGGAAAATCTTTGGGGGCCAGAGGATAAGCCAAAAAATCTTCGGTTGGGGGATTAGTCTCGTCCTTTCTCCGGTTGCGAAGCTTAGTGCACCCACTGTTACAATGAGGGGCTAGCCCAAACGGGCCGTACCCCGAGAGCATGGTGCTCGGAGAAGGTTGAATGGGGATACCTCCTGGCAATGTACCAAAAAAAAAAGAAAGATAATTTATATATTACAAGATGAGAAACATTAATTCTTTTATTAAAATAATAAGACAAAAAATCAAACATATTTCAGATTGGATTGGGCCATTTATTTATTTTTATTTCTTGTGTGTGGTGGGGGAGGGGGAGTTTTGGGTCATATTGTCATAACAAACTAAAATTGGGCTCCAAGCTGTGTGGTCTCTTAGTCCATCCGTCGAGTATTATCATGGACCAATCCTGCACTTTTATGTATGTAATTTCTAAATGAGCCATCTCACTGACCCATCCCTACTTTTCATTTTCAACTACCAATTATGTGTTGTTAAAAAAAACAAAAAAAAAAAAACTTCCAATTGTTTATAACTTGTTATTAGACTCATTCTCCTCACCAATATCTTAAGCAATAGTTTATCAGATTTATGGTTTTTCATCTAGTCCTTCTTACTATTTGCATGTCCTGATTTGGGTATTTTATGCAGTTCAGTTTTGTAACATGAAAAAACATCGACATTACATTATTAATATTCTCTTGTCTCTTATATATCATCGCCATTTGCAATACATTCACATATATAGCAATCACTCATTAAAGTATATGTATTTTAAATATTCACCACAACTATTTATATATACGACATTCATATCTTAACATATAATTTTTTACGTTTTATATTATTCCATGTCTTTCATACACTTAACTTGAGTTATAAATTGTACAAGTGAATCACCGTCCAATTTTTTGCTATAATTCATTCCTCCTCATACTATACAGTAAGCGTTTCGTCTGTCATCTCGCTTTGAACACATTTCTTTTTGAAATTATACACAAGGTATAATTGGGAGGCAGAAAAGTAAAATAAGAACACAAACAACCAATAATCAGATGAAGGGATTGAACATCACTAGTTAAAAGAAGAAAGAAGCTACAAATGAAATTGACAATGAGAACTGAGAAGTACTTTTTTCAAGTGGAAAGCAATAAAGAGTTGTCACAGTCTCACAGATATGTCCTAAAAAAACACAACAAAAACAACTAGGAAAAGCAGAAAGTAGAGCACCGGGAACTCAACCATTCAACGAAATTAATAATGCCGAAATCAAAATTGAAAACAAAAATAAAAAAGAAAAAGAAAAACTGAATGGGAACTTTTTTCATATGTCACTGGAAATGAATTATCCTATGTTATTGAAATAAAATTGTAAGTGAAATCCATAAATATTTGGAGAAAAAATAAATAAAAGTAAGACCTACTTTTGTTATATGTTTATAAGAATTTGATTTATCTCATATAGAATCAAATAAATATAACCCAAACTGAATTTGGTTTGACTTCTATATAACCAACTAAGGGTGGGTTCGACCTAAAGAACTGAACTTTGTTATAGGTTTTTCTTTTGAAATTCGGTCTAATTTTTATTTTTTTCAAAAGATAAAGAGTTGGCCTAGTTAAAATTTTTATTTAAAGCTCTATTTGCATATACCTAAATGGTAATAAATAAATGGATCGGTCAGATAAATAAAATAAATTTTTTAAATAATTAAACTTTCAAATAAAGAGATGGGACGAGAGCAGTGATAAAGAGTAATTTACTTAAGCTTTTACCCAAAATAATTTTTTTTTTAATTGTGAGTTTTTAATAGCGGCATAATCCATTCTCAACTCTAACTATTATCATATCATATATAGATGTGAATTTTTTTTTATAACCCGGAAGTATTCTCGAATAACTTCTTTCAGTCATTTTATTTTCAGAATATGGCCTCAGGATAACTTCTTGTTGAAATAGAGGTTTATTGGACTAAGTCCTTGAAGAAAAGTTGAAACAAATCTTTCTTCAAAGGAGAAACAATTTCCCTTTAATCCCTTAAGAATTCCAAAAATTTATTTTGGTTAAGGTTTGAACCTGACCAAATATTATATGAGAGTTTTAATATTCATATTAAAAGTATTTATACTCAGGTCGACTCGAAAATGATATAAAAAGTCATTTTGTTTTAGAATTATTCATGCACAGATCAGTTCAAAATTAATCCGTTTAAATTAAATTTTTTATAGAATCATATATTCATCTCACTTTTATTTATTAATTTGAAATTATTCATGTAATTGTGATTATAAAAGTAAAAGCAATAAAATATATACACATTTTTTTATCGTGTAATGTCAATTCGTCCATCTGAATTTCTACTCCTCATAGAACATCATCGATCATATTATTTATCTTAAAACAGAATACTAATGTAATACAAGTTTTTTTTTTTTCATCTGACTTATATTATTTCCATTAATGACAAAACAACTTTTCGGGACACATGAAAAAGTTAGTCACCTTTTGAGCAGAGGTTCCTAAATGGCTAAATTACTCGTATTTTCTAGGGTGAGCTCCAAATCACTACACTGTCACTAACGAAACGAGTATCACTTCCAAACCGAACAAAAAGATTTTTCATTAGATATTAAAGAATTAAAGATGCAAGTAAACCAAATAGTCACGTCATTAATCTTTTCCAATTCAATTGTTTTGGTGGTTTTTGCATTTAACAAAAGAAGTTCAAGAATGTTAGGAATGAAATTTTATCTCTAATAATAGACTTTAGACGCACTGAGTCTTAAAGCGTGAGAAGATAAGCTTGGAGAGTCAATTTCAAATCTTAATAATTAAATTTTGAATGAGTAACATCCTAACCGGCAAACACTATGCGTGCCAGTAGAGAATGATTCTTTAACTACTCCACTGAAAGAACTCTTTATACAGTGTTGCGATATTAAAAAAATATTTAAAAATATTTTTTTAATATAATTTTATACGATTTTTTAAAAATTGATTTTAAAATTATTTTTTTTATTTATTCACATATTAATTCATATCTTAAATTACTAAAAAGTCATAATTTTAAATTATATATATTAAAATATATAAATAATTTACAAAGATTTTCAAAATAAAAAATATATAACCTCACCAAATAAATATATTTTAAAATTAAAATTTATTGTTAATATTGGTGACTGGTTGCTGGTTACAGTAGCTACTGGTGGTGGTGGTGGTGGTGACAAGTAGAGGTGACCGATATATTGAAGTGGTGGTGGTGACAATTGTGAAGGCCAGTGACCACGATGATGGTAACGGCGTCTGCATAAGCGATATTCAAAAACAATTGTGGCGGCTCACTGGTAGTGGTGGTGATGACCATTACTGGTGATGATGGTTCGATGTGAGATGGCCCGAGGTGGTCACTGGTTGGTGGTAGTGGTGATGGTCAATAACAGCGACGACAATAATGGTGGCTGGCAAATTGTGGTGACAAGTGAGGCTAGCCAATGAAAGTAGTGGCAATGGCGGCACTAGTAGTGACCAATGGAAGATTGAAAGATTGTTATCTCAAATGTGGAGTCCTGGAGTCCCCGTGTTATGAACAATGTCCAATAAACTCATATAACCTTAAGGGAGGATATGGGTCAATCGAACCGATTTAAATGGGTTTGATTCCCCGATTTATTTTTCGGAACAGTTTGAAATTTAAAAAGAATTTATAAATATGTAGCATAATAGCATTTTTAGGATATTTTAATAGGAAGTGATTATACATATTATCTTTATTCTTACTATCTCTTACTATCAAATATTAACCATTGATTTTCGTTAATCTAACGGTTATAATTTATTGGATCACATTTATTAATTAATTATTAATTTTTAATAAATTATAACTGTTAGATTAGTGAAAATCAATGGTTAATATTTGGTAGTAAGAAAAAAAAAGATAACAAGTATAACTTCTTCCATTTTAATATGTGATTAATTACAATAAAGTTATTTCCTGTAATTTAAAATAATGTCATTTTAGGGTTTGAGAAAAAAAATACAATGTGTTTTAGATTGTTAAAAAAGACGAAACATTTAAAAAGTATGAATGCAGAGATAAAAAGTCAAAAACTAAAACAAAACATTTATATATTAAAAAAATTGTTTTACCAAAAAAAATAAATTAAATGTTGTCATGTAACAATAATTCTAGATAATAGATATGAGAATTTATTCATATTCTCTTTCCAGTAAACTATTGAAATTATCTAGCCAGATGCATCTTGATAATTACGCAAATTGAATATAATCTAAAGTCGTGTCCGCCCATTCTAATAAACTACATTAGTTACCATTGGCGCGGAGCCGAAGTAGGGACGAGGATTGAAGGTTATTCCTTCCTAATTTTTAATTTTTTTTATTATAATACATATAAAATGAGATAGGTGATAATTACAACTTATTTTTTCTTATATTATTTTTTTATTATTGAATCAAAATCAAATTAACGATTATAAAATAACATTAAATAAGAGCCGTCAATTTGATTTTGATCAAACGGTACTGAAAAAAGTGGTTATAAAATGTTATAAGAAAAAATAGGTGGTAGATATAACTTCTCTCATGAAATAATAATTTTTAATAATAATAAATTATTATTTTTAATAACTATTCCATTCTTTAAATAAATAAAAAATTATAAGAAAATTCTTATCTTATCTTACCAAATGGTGGTAGCTCAGTTGGCGCATGAGAGCTGAGCAGGTGGGGGTGAAGGCATGTGTTCGAATCTCCCCAGTACCACCTTTGGGAGGAGTTTAAAGCCTTAATCCTGGACCCGCCCCAAATCGGACTAATCGCGAAGCGACGAACTGATGGAATATTTCCAAAAAAGAAAATTCTTATCTCTTCACCCAATCACACAACTGTCACTGAAAACAAATTGAAAATAAAGAAAAGATTTTATACTAAGTTCATATGTATTATGATTACTTTTATTTATGATATAATATCTTTTAATTTTGTCCCTATCATAAACAATCTTGAGTTTTCCACGCATTATAGCAACTCAATTTAGGTCCAACCATAAAGACTTCTTACCTGCTCCCCTTTCTCCCCAACAACATCACTAGAGACGGGTTGTAGGATTCAATCATCTTCAAACCAGTGGCATCTTTTTAGAACATTTTTTTCTTATGTTTAATTATGATAAAGATGTCACTACGGATAAATGTTCTTAGACTCTATCCACTTTAGAATTAAAATGACAGTCAAATATTCTATTGACTTAGGTATCTAGATAATATGATTGACAAGTGAATGAATGGGTGTTTAAGCAATATCCCATAACATGCATCCTTAATGGCTAGACTATTCTGTAGTGGGGGATGTGGCTTGAATCACATAAAGCTTCTCAGGTACCTCGCCCTCTTGAAAACTTTAGTGGCGATGGGTTCTATATTTTATTATACTTAAAGATAGATCTGGCAGCACTTCCTTTCAATATTATTAAAAATATAAAGTTGGTGATAAAGATTTTATCACGATTAGATCTAATATAAAATCAGTTATGTGTTTCACTTAATAACTTAAATTTTTGAGATAATTGATTGCTTGATATTGTATTAGAATAGAGCTCCATCTTTGCTTTTTCCATTCTTCTAATAAAAAAATTGAATTCAACACATGGACTAATGACGAAGATTTTATCATGATGTGTGTATTGTCCATGCCTCAAGTCTAACAATGACTCTAGTGAAAGGGGGTTGATAGAAACATAAGCATGTGACAAAAATTTTATCATGATTATAATATAATACTATTCATGTACTTTTACTTAACACCTTTAAGATTTTGGTATAATTGGTTGTTTGATAAATATATTTCTATTATTATACTATAAAATTTATATTTAATATTGTTTTATGACTTACATTATATTTTTATATAACGTTTTCACATATTTATATATATTATATAGCATAAATTTTTTTTGTTGAAGTTCGTACCCAATTTGAAACCACTATTCATGTTTAGTATAGTGACAATACGCGAGAATATATAGCCTCTGGCCTGTAGGGATTCTTGACTCAACATGGTACCTTATATCAAATTACATGTTCTCATACTCTGCAACAGAATGGCATGATTGAACGCAAAAGCGAACACCAAATTGAAATATTCAGAACTCTATTATGCATTTGAATGTTCTTCTTCACTTTGGGGCGATGTTGTTGTTACATTGAGTTATCTTCTAAATCATATGCCTTTCTCTGTGTTAGACAACGAAGTTGGTCATTATATTTTGTTCCACAATGCTCTTGTGTATTTGGTGCCTCTTAAAGTTGTACAGTTTTGTTCACAATCTTACTTTAGGGAAAGACATGCTAAAGATTAAAGCCGTCAAGTGCCTCTTTCTTAGATATCCCCGTCTTCAGAAAGGGTATTGTTGTTATTTTCTGTACTTCTATCATCATATCACATCTACTGATTTCACCTTTTTTAAATAGCAACCTTTCTTTGCTTAAGCCACAAAGGTCTTTGTTATTGATATTATCCTTCCTATTCCTTTTCTTTTATTGTCATTCCGTAAGTGACTCTGGTCTTGCGGCCACACCCGCACCATCTCATCCTTCACTCATTTATCGACAACGCCTATTACTGCCCGCTTGTATTAACCCCATTTTAGAAGCACTCGATGACTCACTACATTGACTTGTCATTCCAATTGCCCTGACTACTACATTAGAAAGTCTACTTATTGCTCTTTGCAAAGGTAACCGATCCACATATATACCATCACCCACTTTATGCTTTTAAGAATGATTGTTGATGTTCTTCATAACAATATATATAGATATATATATATATATATATATATATATATATATATATATAGATATATCCCTAAAACCACTAGTGAAACACTATCACATCTTGGATGGCACCAAGTAGTGGTTGATGAAATGTCTTGCCTTGCACTGTAATGGCACCCAGGACATTGTTCCTTCACCTACAGGAAAATCAATTATTAGTTATCATTGGGTATTCACTATTAAGGTCGAACCTGGCTCAAAGCTTGGTTACCAAATGATATATTTAAATACATAGAGCAACCACTCTTCTTTGTTGCTCACGGGGAGTCTAGATTGGTGAGCAAACTCTGCAAATCATTGTATGTTATGAAACACTCACCTTGAACTTCGTTTTATAATAACCCTAACTTGTAAATTATGGAATTATGAATTAATCAATGATTTAATAGTGGTTAATGAATAATTAATTAGATGAGAGGTCTAGTTAAATGAATTAAGTTCACTTTTGGGAAAAAACAAGCATAGTGACAGTTTCGGGATAAAATGTGTGTAGACAAAAATTACCCGAAACTTAAAAATAAATTAGAGGAGATTACGATGAAAATATTCTGAGCCAACAGGATAAGTTTGAAAGAGAGTTAAGTGAGTGGGATAAATAAGTCATTGCCCGTTTTGACACTTAAATGGTGTAAACACACACACACACACACACACGCACGCACGCACGCAACGCACGTACGCCCGCACACGCGCGCGCGCGCACACACACACTGTAAGAACCCGCACCGTTAATTTAGGAATTTAAATTAATTAAGTGTGAATTTAAGAAATAATTTCATAATTGACCCTAATAATTATGAGAAGGCTTAAATAATTATAGTAAGTGATTAATAATGTTGAAAGTCGCTTTTCTGACGAAAAGTGCAGATACCGGTTCTGCCTCACGGTATAAGTGCGTACCAATAAAGTATCCCGGAAAATTATGAAAAGTATGTATATATCACTAGAATAATATCTAGGACTAGTATAACAAGTTTGGAGTCAAAATAATGAGAACTGGCGTCAGGACCGATACCGGCTACGTAAAAGCGTGTACTAGCATAGTACTGCGAAAAATAAAATAAAAATATGATAAATCTTAGAAAATGGCTAGGTTCAGAATCCAGAGTTTGGGATTAAAATAATAAGCCTAGCTATTAGTTCTAATACAGTGTGATTAAACTTAAACCGCTTATACTCAGCATTTCTACGTGACTCCTTGTGCCTTCTTTTCTGATATTGGTGTCTTCCCCACTTTCCACCACCATTCTTCTTCAGGAACAAGCCCAAGTGATCACCTTTCTTCATTTTCTCTTCATCAAAACTCTATAGCCTTGTGTGAGCTGGCCTTGTGAGGGTGTTGGGTGCTTCATAGCTGAGTGTGAGCTTCTGACTTGGTGAGGTAGGGGGATGACTTCTTGGTTAAGTGAGGTGTGGATCATTTTCCTGGTATCTAAGGCTTCAAGAAGCCATCTTATGTTATAAAGGGCCAAGCTTAGGAGCCATTTTCGCGCACCTTTAAAGTCTGAATTTGGAAGCTGACTTGAGAACTCCAAGAGCAGCCTTGGCCTCTGTTTTGAGCTTGGGTGCTAAGCACCATCACTTGTCTTGAGTTTTTACTTGTTAAAATAGAAGTCTTGACATGTTTAATGAGATGAACAAGTAACCAATATGATCACTGGCCTAAAGGGACTTAAAGATGCATGCTTTAACTTGTATAAGTGTTAAAAAAGAACCTTTGAGTGATATATTCACGAAATGCAGAAACTGCATTCTCTCGCGAAATATCCTGATATGATATCCGGATATTGATATCCGAATATGATATCCGGATATGGGGTTTTGGATATCCGCATATGGATATCCGGATATAGCCTCGACATATATCCGAATATTCTGGGAATTTTGAGACTGTCACTGTTCTGTTCTGACAGAATGGTACTATGGGGTTATGGACCCTAGATTAGTGAGTTGACCTTTGTAATAATTGAACTAAGTCAAAATCACTTAGATTAAGGGCTTAAGGCTTTGGGAGAAGCATAATGGCATGAAACGATAAAGAGAACGTTGTTATTATGTCATGAACTCTTAGATTATAAATATTGATATGGTTGCTGGTCTAAACTGATTGTGATTGTGCTGTTTGTGGACCTTGAGCTAGTGTGGACTTTGGCTTGGATTGATTGCTTAGAGGTAAGCTTTCGTGTCCTCGGTTTTGCCATTGTTGGTTCCACCATACCTTATGGAGGGATGGTTTATATGCATGATGTGTTTTCATGTATTGATATTTGAAATGCTATTGAGCTGTTAAGTGCAAGCGCCTTATGATATGTATGTGTTGTTCCACCTAGACGGTAAGCCTGAGTATGTAACGTCATACAATATGGTGATTATGTGGGTGGGTGCAAGTAGCGTCTTGCACTGATTGTAGGTTGTAGACGTATGTAATTCCTGCATGTTCTCTGGCCAGTAGGATTTTGACACACATGACATGATTATATGTTGCATTGCACTGATTTTGGAACTTATATTATTATACTGCTTGTGAACTTATATTGCACATGTAAGTGAGCTTGGGGTTGAGCGATCCTTGAGGACCCCTTGTCTTACTGAAATTTCTTTTTAGAGATCTCACCCCACGTTTGGGGCACATTTTCAGGTTCAGGTACCTCGGGGGTTGATACCTCGGGCGGCAGGAGGCCGGAGCTAAGTTGACTGATGCATGCTGACTATACTGTTATGATTGGATGCTGCTTTATGTTATATTGTCATTATATGATTATTGAGTTGAGACTTTGTTTGGCTAGTTGCCTTATTTGGTGAGCATGGGGATTGTCCATGTCACGTTGATGTTAGTAATGCTTTTAGCTTGAGTTGTATAAACTATCAGGATATTGTCTGGTCTACGTGTTGTAGCTCCGTTACTAGAAACACATTTATATATGAGGTATTTCAATTAGTTTTTTAATTGCAATTTACATACAAGCAATGTTTTGAAAAATGATTTAAGTAATTAACTTGGTTATTAATAATGATGTCATAATTGAAAAGAAAAAGTTAGTTTTCGCATTTTAATTAAGCGCAGCTTAATACGATGACATGATAACAAACCGGGTATACACAGGGTGTTACACACAACACACTCTTTGTTTCTCTCTCTCTCTCTCAACATTCTCTCTTCTCTTCTCGTAGTTCACTCCTCCACCACCGAAAAATGGCTTCTTCTTCTTCTTTTTCTTCCATGGAAATCCATTGATTCTCCAAATAAAAGTGAGCCGAAACTCATTCATTCTTTGTCTTCCATCCCACCCTCTTAGAAACTAGGTTGAGTTAAGTAGTTGAGAGAAAACCCACCTTGAGAGGGCCGTGATCTACTGTTCCGGCAACTGGGATAGGAGTTTCTTGATTGGAAGCTTGGATTATATTCCCTCTAGTGTGTAAAAGCTTCACAGGTAAAAACACATTACATCTATTTGATTTCTTGAAATTGACTTTATTTAGGGTATGAAATTAGGTGGTTTTACGATTTACAAATTAATGGATAGATGTTTAGTATGTATGGATGATTTAGAATCATGATTAAGCAAGAAAGATAATAATTTCATGAAATATGTTATTTCTGGTCGAAATCTGGGTTCTATTGAGGATTTCCCTTAGTAGATCTCAGTGTTTACCTGGATAAAGTGTTCTTCAGCAATTTACCCGGGGAAATCTCCTGTTTTACCTGCATAAAAGATTTACCGAGACAAATTGACTGATTTGCCCAAGTAAATGAATAGCAGCAAATCGAGTTTTGTAAAATTGAGATATTTCGAACTAGAAAGCTCCAAATTGAGTGAGGTTTGGATCTATATGAAGCTAACACATAAGACTACAACCAAAATATTAGCGTCATTGGAGAACTGAATTAACCTCAGTTTAGTTTTAAAGTGCTGCCCTGTTCTCGGATGTTCGATTTGAAGCAGTTGGCTTGCGACAAGTGTATCTGGAGCTATACAAGTCCAATCGAGGCATGTAATATATCGTTGGAAAGCTCAAGATGTCTAGTTTAACATAATAAAATCTTGGAAAGTAATGGACTAGGGTATGTATACTAATTGTCTTTGCATTTTTGAAATAGGTTGAAGAACTACACTTCTAAAAGTAAGCTTTCGGACCTTAAGATTTATCCCTTGTTTGTTCCACCATGCCCCGAGGGGGTAGTGGTTTCATATGGTGTATGTAATTGCATTGAATTATGAAATAATGCGTTGAATGTATATTTCTTTGTGCACCACACAAGACGGGTTGCCTTGTACGAGGCATAAGACGGGTTTCTTTATGCTTAGTATAAGATGGGTTTCCTTATACTGGTATATTGCAAGACAGGTTTCCTTGCGTAATGCATAGATTTGTTACTTAGTATGTTGCAAGACGGGTTTCCTTGCGTAATGCGTATATTTTGTTACTTTGTACATTGCAAGATGAGTTTCTTTACGTAACGCCTACATTTTGTTATTAGGTATGTTGCAAGATGGGTTTCCTTGCATAATGTGTACATTTGTTATTTGGTATGTTGCAAGACGAGTTTCCTTGCGTAATGCATATAATTTTATATTCTCTAACCAGTAAGATTGATTGATATTGAGATTGTCATACATTACATGCATATGAATATGATGAATTATATTTGCGTACAACTTTTACACTTGAAGTGAACTTTGAGGTGGAGGAATCCTCTAAGGACCCCTAGTTTACTGAGATGATTATCTCACCCTATGTTATGGGAAATACATTTCAGGTATGAGGACTGATGATGGTGTTGGAGCATCACGTGGCAGGAGGCCAGGATATAGATCTATATTGTATAGCATGAGGCTATTGATGCTTATTAATGTATATCTATTGCACATGATGATGTGTATTTTGAGATAAAGCATAGAGAGTGTCTATGCATATATTGGTTTAAACTCTTGTATATTTGTTAGAAGAACATGTATAGGGTTTATATGTTGTAAATATTTTAATGCAATGGTGAATTGTTGTAATCATGCAAATAGTTAGGCTAGACTAGTTGGTAGTTGAATTGAGTATGGAAATTTTATAAATATCAATTAGGCACCTTTCTCTATGTGGGTGTAATCCCCCAAAGCTTCCAAATACAAAGGAGATTTTGTCCGTTTTTTCTAATAAGACGTGAGGAGTAAGAGAGTATTGAGGTGTAAAAGAGTATCACACGGTATTAATTGGATTCAAAATAATTGGTGAATTGCAATACATAAAGAAAAAGAAAAAGTTTATTCACATTTTTATGTTAAGACTAATAGTGAATTATAAAGCAAGCTTCCATGTTTATTTAATTAAACATGTTACCATTATTGATGTTAACAAACCGGTTCTAGAACGTGGTGATGCAAATTTAGCCACTTCAATTCAACTCTTAATGCATTTGATGTACATCATAGTGAATCTGATTACTCTATCTTCTATTGGCATAATTCTTGTAGATAGTGCATCTACCTTCTAATTTATGTGGATGACATTGTTATTGCTCATAGTGATTGAGTTGGAATTTAAAAATTAAATCAACACTTGGTTATTCCATCTCAGAGCAAAGATCTTGGCAAGTTGGCCTATTTCATAGGTATTAAGGTGTTGCAATCTAGACATGGCATCTCAATCTCTCAAAGAAAGTATGCCTTAGATATTTTGGAAGAAATGGGTCTGTTATGGTGTAAATATATTTATGCATCGATGGATCCCAATGTCAAACTTCTTCCACGACAAACCCTAGTTGTTTCAGAGGCTAATAGAAAATTCAAACTATCTTACATTAATAAGACTATATATCTCCTATGCAGAGAGTTTACTAAGTTAATTTCTTGATTCCCATATGACTGTCATTGCAATGCACCTGTTAGGATTCTTAAATACATCAAAGGAACTAGTGATAAAGGACTTTTATATGAAAATAAGAGGCATGTAGAGATATGCGGTTACACTAATGCTGATTGGGAAGCCTCTTCCTCGAATAAACGCTCTACTTCAAATTATTATGTCATCCTTTGAAAATAAATTAATTTCACAAATGAGGTAAAAGTAGACAATGATGGCTAGATCAAGTGCGTAAGTTGAGTATTGTGAGCTTATCTGGTTGAAGAAGCTCATCAAGGCATTCAAAATCTATGAGGGTCTGCCAATGAAGTTAATTTGTGACAATTAACATGAAAGAATCAAGCACATTAAGATTAATTGTCATTTTATCCAAAAGATAATTTAATTTGGGAAGACCCAAACAAATTTTGTCAACTCTTATGTCAACTGGAAGATATCTTTATTAATGCTCTTAGAGGTCCCTTATTCATTTGCGCAAGCTTCGTGCCTATGATGCATACACACCATCTCAAAAAGGAGTATTAGAACTTATATGTGTAGGTTATTTAATTATTGTACCATGTTGTGTAAATAGGGTCCAATCCTTATGTGGTTTTATTAGACATGCAATTGCTCAACTTTAAGTTAGTCAATTTATTTGAAGATAATAAAAATTATTTTATAAAATGTTAATTATTGAAAATATAATTATCATATTCTTTTTGTGTTGTATTATGTTTTAATCTATGGAAAGAGTACTTATAATATCAAATAAAATATTTAAAACCAAATATAATACCTGAATTGATATCTATTTAAAATCTTTTAACATGAAAACTTTGAAGATTATTGAAAAGAATTATTGTGAAGGAGGGACTAGAGTAATTTGCATGAGGTTATAGATTCTAACCTTAATGCCAATAAAACAAATTTAATTATTGAGTATGTTTTGATTTAAATGTAATTTCTCATTTTGGTCTTTAATTTTTATTTTAAAACTAATTATAGATTATTCATTTTAAGTTGTTGAAACCAAGTCTCATTTATCAAAGATGTGCATGACAACGATTATGTTTTTTAACACTTTTAAAATGAATCTTTTAGATCGTGGCAAGATTGTAAATATTGCTGAACTCTAAAGGTAACAAAGTGAAAGATATTGAGTTTTGATGATAACAAAGCACAATGAAGCCCAACATGCTAGTACAACTTGGAAGATGACGTGACAAGTCCCAAATAATGCATGAAGACCAAAGCAACATGCAAAGAGCAAGGCATAACTCAAAATGATAAAGTCAACCTTCAAGTCAAATCTTTCAAGTGGAATAAGTAAAGACAAAGGCTCGTATAGTTAGAATTATATAATTAAGTATGGAAACCTAGAGAATGAAGACTATAGAGCTCTCACTTCAAGAATTATATTTATAGTTGAAAAACATGCAATAAGGAACCTATATAGTGCAATCACACATACAAGATCACACACATGAAAAGATGTTAAAAGGTTGTTAAAAACATTCATACATGTGTTAGAAGTCATTAGAAATCATTTGGAGTTGAATTAGATCAAAAATTACATTTATTGGTGTTTATGTTCTGCAATTTACCAGAGTAAATCAGGATATTTACTAGCGAAAATGATTCACCCTGGTAAATAATTTACCAAAGTAAATGCTGATGAACAATTTACTCAAGTAAGCCTTCAAAATTTACCCGAATAAATCCATAATAGAATCTCATTAGTTATTTAATTCAAGTCCAATGATAAACTTTCTTTTCTCTGAATTCTCTCTTTCTTTCCTTCTCTTAAAACTTTTCCTTCCCTCATCTCCTAATCTAATTTTTTGATACATGGTGAATGGGCAACAAAAGAAAATGGAGAAGAGAAGGGATCATATGCTTACATAGTGCAAAACACAAATCTCTTAACCTTAGTCTAGGGTACAAGTGTTAGCCGCAGATCCTTTTCACTTAACTTGGTGGTCTAATTATTAGTCTTGTGAACTCTGACTTTTTGATTTTGGTTGCTACAGAGAAAAGGTTATTGTGACGGAGTGAGTTTGCTTCATGGGTTTCTTAGTGGAAGTAAAGATTGATGATTGTTGTTGTTAAGTTCAAGTTTTGGTGGAGATGACTACAAGATGTAGCTCTGATTTGGTTGCGCATCATCAATGTTATTTCAATTGCAATAACTTTAGTTCGAACTAAATGAAAAAATTGGAGAAAGATGTAAATTCAGGCATAGGATCTTCAAGGCTTACCACATCATTTTGATTTGTTTTTAAGCAAAGTTACTTCAAAGAAGCAGTATCAGAAGCTAGTAGCTTAGGTAACGGATGAAAGGAAGAGGATATAATTGCAACAATTGAAATAATTTAGGCATGGATAGAATTTTCAAGGGAATAAAGGTGGTAGGAACCTCTTGTATAATGGTGGGATATTTTTTTTCTTGATTGTGAGCCCCAAAACATAGATTCAGATTTTAATTTATCATTTTTTTTGTGATTAATTAGTTGCAGTGTAGTTCCCACCTGCTTGTAATATCAATGTAAAGACTGCATCATTGTTATCCTTGCTAAAAAAATTTCAATGAATGTTTCAGCACCCACTCCTTATCTTCTCTATCGGTAGCTTGATTTAACTTCTTTGAAAGGTTATGAATGATTGAGGGTTTTACATCTATTTTTCAATACAATACAGTTGCTCACCTGTAGCTAAGTTAATACATTCCTATATTGCCTTAGCTCATGCATCTTTTTCAAAACTTTGGTATATTCTTCACGAGGTTAACAATTAGTTTTAATCATGAATGTAATTAAATGTGTAATTAATCACTCCACATTGTGCAATGGATTTCCAAATTTGATCATTTTCCAATTAACTAATCCTAGCTCTTTGGTTAATATTGGCCAAACATCAACCAAACTAATTACAAGCAAATTTTTATTTAGCGAATTGAGATCAACTTCATAATAGTTCCTTAATGTTTGTCAAAGACATAACATCATTTATGTTTCATCATATCCTAATCCAGAAGTGTTTAGCTTATCACGAGCTTACTAATCACACAAAGCGACAAAGATAAGACATAGTGCTTCACAAACTACTACAAACATTGAAAGTACCTCAACAACTTCAATCACAAATCCAAAATCACGACAAAATACAAAGGAGAAAAAGAAAATTTAGAAGGAGAAAAAGAAAATTTAGAAGGAGAAAGTGTTCATTAAAGTGTGATTTCCTCTTCCTCAGGGAAGCTTGTGATCTTCCTAGCATGGATTCATCTTCTCGAATTGAAGGAAAATCAGACATTAAGCACAAGTGGCAGACATCTAAACAATCTCTCTTTCACAGTTGGTGTAAAAACAAGCATAATTGGCTTTTCGGGTGCAAATGATGGTGAGAAAAATGTACATACAATGAATAGGATTGTTTGAGATCCCTATCTAGCACTAATTACATAGTCAATAGGTTTGAGGCTACACATGTGTAATAGCCATGGTTTTTCGAATAAGATGAACTTAGAATTAGTTTATGATTAGAATTATGTATAGCAATATTTCAAGATCAATGTTTTATTTTCTCTCTATTCAAAGAGGGGGGATATTTTGACTACCAAAAGTATCCACTACCACCTTATTACCTATCAAATCACCATTGGATCAAAAAGAGAGAATGCTAAAAAGTTTTTGAAGAGAGAGAAAATGTTAATCCAATGGTGATTAGATAGGTAGTAAGGTGGTAGTGAAAACTTTTGGTAGTCAAAATATCCTCCCTCCTATTCAAAATTGCTTATGAAAATTCTAGTCAAGTGGGAGCTCTCAAATTTAGTGAAAGCGAGTATTAACATAAGAAGATACATATAAGTAATACATATATTACTTCAGGTGAGAGATGGTTAGTGCTAAAGTCAAATTTTAATCGACATTTATGAAAAAATAATGATATTTTGCTTGATTCATATTATTGCAAAATTAATTGGTTCTATTATCATTGATGATGAAAAAGTGGATGATTATCTTATTAAAGGAAATAATGGCAAATTGATATCGTAAAATTGTTGTTGGCTAGTATAATGCATGTAACACTCCTTTGATTGCTAATTTGCAATTATAACAATATTTAAAAAGGGCAATAAGAGTAATTGAAAAGTAATAGTGAGTGAGTTGTTTGATAAAAAAAGGAAAAAGTTCAAAAAACCTCTTATGGTATTGCTTTGAATCACTTACATCCATATGCTTTTCTTTTAATCACTTAACCTCCCGTGATTTTTTCCATCCACACCCCTGCTTAGAGCTGTCAAAACGGGCTCCAACCCGTGGGACAACCCATATAGCCCCATGTATTTTTAGCCGTACTAATGTAGGGCTGCTCTCGGCCCTAACCACACATGGCCCTCTCATCCCTTGGGTTGGATGGGGCACCTACAGATCAAGTCAAAAATAGCAAAACAAATCAGAAGCAACTGACGGACGACCCCACAAGAGTAGAAAGGGTAGAAACCCATCTTGCTTCAGGTGCTACGCGAAGGTGCTGAGGCCAAAGCGGAAGCTTGGGATCACGGTGGTAAACGCCACGACTATGGCAGAAATTGGCGGCGGAGATTAGTTGCTGGAAGTACACTCTGGCCTTGTCTTCCCTCAAGCGACCCTTGGCGATCATGTCGAATAACTTGCCACCGCGAATGAGTTCCATGGCGATGTAGATCTTGGATTTGCTTGCCATGACTTCGTGGAGCTGAACGATGTTGGGGGTGCTTCACCACGTTCATGGCAAAGATCTCTCTCTGCTAGAGAGAGAAAGCGAGGGAGAGAGAGAGGGTGAATATTTTTATTTTTGAATTTTAATTTTTTGATTTGAAAAATAAAATTAAAAATCAGTGCGGGATTGATTTACTCTTCAGAGGAGGAAAAATGGTATTTTTATTTTTCTAAAATTATTGATATAGTGAAACTTTGAAATCTTTTATCAGTATAAGGGAGTTGAGTTGTTGTTTTTGAAAATTAAATTGCAGATTTGTACAACAAATTATTTGGAGCAAACTTTTGAATTTTTTTTATAAAGTCATATTTTATTATTGTAATTGACAATAAAAAATTAATTTTTGAAAGCCCATGGGTTGGCCCTAACCCATAAGGCTTTTGGCCTGTAGGGGCCTTTACTATTGCGGGTTTTTTGATCATAGCCTGCATGGGCCAGGGCTTAACGGGCTGGTTCGGTCTTTTTTGACAGCTCTACCCTTGCTTAAGACTGTTAGGAGCTTAACTAAGTATACCTATTTTACCCTTCTTGGAAGACGGAAATAAAGTGTAAAAAAAGAAAAAGAAAAATAAGACCAAATGTTATAAAAACTTAGAAGTTTTTTTAATACATGAAAATGAATAAAAGACAAAGCAAAGAAATAAAGAGATAAAATAAAAAGACTAGCCCTTTCCTTTTCGAGGATGAGGAATGCCAGTCACATCCGCTTGGAGAAGAAGTTTCAGCGAGGCAGGAGTTTCGTCAAAGATAACAACATCTTGTAATCTAGAATTATTGAGGGGAAGATTAGCTTAAAAATCAGCACTACGGTTGGCTTCTCTAAATGCATTCATAACCGAAACCTGCCAACCATGATCAAGAAGTGTCCGTATCTGAGTCACCAAGCGAGACCCACTAGTTGCACCACCACATTTGGTGAGTACCGAAGTAGAATCACTCTCAAGAATTAGATGACACCAACCTCTGTGCCAAGCAATATTAAGACCATTCCAAACCCCCACAATTCTGATGTAAGCGCATTGCAAATTCCAATGCGAGACGAAAACCCCACGAGCCAAGATCCATAAGGGTTGCGAAACAAATCCCCTCAAGCAACTACACCTGGAAATCCTCTTGCAGCACTGTCTGTATTAAGCTCAATGAACCCAAATGTTGAGAATTCTCAACAGACTAAAATATCAATTGGATAAGTAATATCAGATGTAAAAATACCCATCATGTCCATAAATTGACGTTGAATAAAGGCAATAGAATGTGGTAATGGAGCAGCCACCATATGAGAATGAGCAACTTGATTTCGCCAATACCAAATATGATATAGGAAATTAACGAAAAAGTAAGACTAATTACGAATATCAAGCTTCTTGAGGAACCAAAATTCTCACAACCAGTAGAATAAATCGCCCTGAAAAAAGTGATCACGAAGAGTTAAAGGAATAAAGGCGCACCATAATTCACGAATCACCGAACAATCGTGCAAAGCATGAATAATTGTATCATTTTCTTGCTTGCAAACATGACAAGTATTATCTCCATAAGACCAAGAAGCAACCCAATTTCTAGTAGGTAGTTTATCGTGAGCAATCTTCCATAAAAGAAGCTTTAAACGATGAGGGCCATTCCATTTCTATATATTGGACCAACACTAATCAGATTATATGGCACCCTAACTGAGACCAGATCACCATTTCCCAGAGTCCATTTTTTTATCAGGGGGCTCCAAATCCGAAGGTGGTATCACACTACGGATATGCAGTACCCATTAGAAGGAAGCCAAGTAGAAATCAGATCAATCTTCCAGCAACCAGAATCCGAAATATAATCAGTAAGACACTTGGTTAAGTCCTGCAAGGGAACGTAAGGTCCCAGCTCAGCAAGGGAAGTATCCTGGAACAACCATCTATCTTTCCAGAACTGGATGGTTTTTCCATTTCCCACATTCCAGGTCTATTGCAGATTGATTTTCACCCAAACACGACACAAAGATGTCCACAACCGCGAGCAACCAAAAGTAAGATCCCCATTAATACCATTCAGAGCCCTCAAAGTATTTCCCCACAACGACTGTTCATCAAAACACAACCTCCAAATTAGTTTTCCCAAGAAAGCTTAGAAGTTAGAACACTCAATAAAAGACTAAAAGAAAAAATAGAAAAAAAATATCAAATATGTCTAAATAAAAAATATATAATAAAGAAAAAAATAAGGTCAAATATGTTAAAATTTCAACGATGACAGAAAAGACTAAAATTAAAAAAAAAATAGTCCAAATGAAAAAAGAAATACTGAAAACGAAAAATAGAAAACAAAAATTAAGAAAAACAGAGAAGAAACAAATAGAAATCACAATTATGAGTTTTCAATATATTTGGTTTTATTTTTATTTTATTTTTTGGATCTATTTTATTCTTTTTTATTTAGATATGTTTGGTCTTTTTTCTATTTATTTTTTTCACATTTTGATCTATTTTATTGTGATTTTTCTCTTTTCTTTTTAGCCTTAAAGAATTTTGTAAAAATTTTTTAAAAAAAGAGAGATAATAAAATAAAAATATAAAAAAGACCAAACATATCTAAATAAAAAGAATAAAATAGATCAAGGATACAAAATAAAAATAAAAAAATAAAACCAAATACATTAAAAATTCATAATTGTGATTTCTTTTTGTTCTACTTTTTTTTTACCTTTTTTTTCTTTTAGTCTTTTATTAAGCATTCTGTGTTTTCATAACAATTGGTCTTATTTTTCATTTTTATCGCTTTATTTTCTTTTTCTAAGAAAGGTAAAGTAAGTATATTTAGTCAAATTTCTAACAGTGTTAAGGAGGAAAATGTATGAAAAAACTACACGAGGTTGAGTGATTAAAAAAAATATAGAAGTGTAAGTGATTCAAAGCAGGGGTTTTTGAATTTTTCCTTAGGGTGTGTTTGGTACAAGAGAAATTTTTTGGTGACCGGGAATCATGATTAATGGAAATTCAGTAGAAATTGAGTTTACTTGGAATCTTACGAAAGATGTGTTTGGTTCGCCAAAATATTACCGGGAATACTGGGTAAAAATTACTGATTCCATATTTGGTTTAGAACGAAATATGACTTGGAATATGAGGTTATTTTACAAAAATAACCCCAAACTATTTTTACTTTTGTAATTGATAGATTGGGTCTAGATTTTTATGTGTATTTTTGTCTCAAAATTTATTGTTGTGCTTTCCCTTTACTTGGTATTCTGATTGGTATTCCGAATTACCATATTATTTTTGGTAATATGAATAGTGACTTTTCTTTATAAATCAAATTACCGGTAATCCTTGGATATCCGGGAATCGTAATTTATTCCTTCTACCAAACGTGGTAATTACATTTACCAAAGAAGGATTATCGGTAATCCTCTCCAAAAACTTGAACCAAACACCCCCTTAAAAGAAAAAAAAGGAAGAGAGGGGGAAAATCCATTTGTGTGAGAAATATTGAGAGGGTGTATACAAGATTTTTGAATTAAAAATAAAATAAAAAATCAATTGCTGTATAATGTATACTCTGAAATTTTTATAGTAGATTTAATATCAACCGCGAAGATAGCCCAGTTTTTGGGTGAGCCTAGTAAAATTCTGTCTTTTGATCTACTATAATTTTGTAACAATATTATAAGTGGGGTCCACATAATATTCCATATATCCTTGGGCATTTGGTACAAGGTATTTTGTAGGATTTCGAAAAATTAAATTTTTCTAAATTTTTAATTTTCGGATATTATCGTAAACTGAATGTTTTCATCATATTTCTAAAAATCGAGATTCCCGGATAGAAACAAATTTCTCCTCTACCAAATGTCCCCTAATTCCAAATCTATTTTTTTGAAGTGTTTCATAAATTATTTATCTAAACAATTTTTTTTTTCATTTCTTTTTATTTTGGAATAATGTTCTAAATTCTCATTTAAAAATATTTTGAATACAAGTTTTGAAAACAACAAACAAAAACAGTTCCAAATGTGCATTTAGTTTCGATCACGTTTTAAAATGCATATTTAAATTAAATAGTGGAAGTAGTCGTTGTCTTTATACTTTATATTTAATCACTAGTGTCAACAATGACTTGAGATTTACCGACTATAATTCATGCCAACAATATCTTGAAATTTACCTACTATAATTCATGCCAACAATAATATGACTGCAGTGCTGCATGCATTGGATATAACCCTCTCTAATCCATTCACACTTAGTTGTACTTCAAACTTCAACCACTATAATTCATGACAACAATGACTTGAAATTTAGCCACTATAATTCATGCCAACAGTAATATGAATGCAGCGCTGCATGCATTGAATATAAACCTCTCTATAATCCATTCAAATTTAAGTTGTACTTCAAACTTCAAGCATACGACAAGTCAAGAAAAGTAACAAGATTAACAAGTAAAATCTCTTTAGATTCTCCTCAACCTTTAACTAGATTTAACTAAACTTTGTTACACAAATAGAGCATGCGTTTTGTGTGCTTCATTCTTGGTGTTTTCGTAACCTACCCTGGAGAACATATATTTTTCTCTTAATGATCAGAACTAACCCAGTTTTCAGATTCCCCTTTTTTTCTGATATGATGGGAAATGCTAAAGATACTGAGAGTTCAATTTGAATGTTGATAATATACCTCCACAATTGATCATTGGGCTTATGAGAATCAATGATCAAATTTGATGTAGATGTTTTTCTTCTTTTTATGGAACCAATATCTGAAAGAATCTAATGCATACAAGAATTTAATGGACGGTGGTCCCAAATATTCCATTTTGTTTTTTCAGTTTCTCCTTTTCTACCCATTTTCCATTGATACTTTTCTTTTCTTTTTTTTTGGTAAAGACCATTGATACTTTTCAATTTCAAAGTATAAGAGAAGAAATCAAAATGTAAATCACGTGGTTTATTCAATTAAGGGACATGGTGGCATACGCTAGCTCTACGGATTGCATTTGGTATGGTAATTATAATCCACCAAGTCTTGCCCTTGAAAATATTATAAATATGATGTGTACAAAAATAAAATATTATAAATATGGTTGACCTTAGAGTATAAAAATTAAAAAATGCTAAATTGAACTTCTTATCTTTTATATGGTGGGCTTTAGCATTGATGAAGGTGTGAGTGCTTTGGCCACCATGGGTTTAGCTCTAATTTTAGCCGCTAAATGGTTTTAGCTTAATAATTAATTGACCTCAGCCTTGTTTAATTATATATTTTTTAGATTGTGGACAGGGTTATAATTATCAAGTGGAATTTGTTTGAGGCAATCTTATCAAGCTTTTATTTTTTATTTTTTAATAACGCGCGTGCAGCGGTACTATGAAGTATACCGATACAAAATAAAATAAAATTAGTTAAACAGATAAATAAATAAAAATCTTATTCTAGAAAAAAGATAGTCAATTATTTAAAAATTTAATAATTAATTTTTCAGGTCTTAATCTTAAAAAATAATTAAATAAAAAATTAAAACTATGAAAATACTATCAAAAATAAATATAACCCGAATAATCTATTCAAATAATCACCGTAACGCAAAAAAAAAAAAAAAAAAAAAAAAAAAACAGTGTACCACATCCTTTGGATGATACTTGATCAGAGGCCCATTTCCATACCCCTAAAAAAATTTCAGCCTAATTCGAAATCAGGACCTTGAATATAACAATTGATTTAAGTTATAAGGAGTTTGTTTTCTTTAATAAGAAATCTTGAGTTGCCTCTATATATAATAAATCTGAAGAATAAAATAAATGAGCCGATGAACATACAGTTTTTTTTTTTTTTTTTTTAAAGTTTACTTTCAAATCTGTTAGGTGACCACTTATGTCAATCACCTCATTTTTCTCCCCTTCTATATGATAAGGTGACAAATCAACTTCATTGAATTCCTTATTGGGTGCATCATAAACTTAGAATTTCCTTTTGACTAATGTTCTCCTCTTAGTCTTACAATAAAGATGTCGCTCTAAAGCTAGCAACATATAATAAAGAAAGAAAATCCATATCCAACATCATTAGGATTACAACGTGTTAATAATTACCTACTGGGTGGGAGTGGTTGTTTTGTGTTCATGGGTGTGCTATATTGCCCATTATGCAGGAGATATACATGGGTGGCCGGTGTCATCAAAATCAACGAGTTTGTGGCCACAAATAAAAATAAATATTTTTTGAACGATAGACAAATATTATAAGGTATAATTTTTCCTCCACACCTAGTATAATTTCAGAGTTGAGGCAATAGTAAACAAAAAAAAAAAAAAAAAAAAATTGTGCAATTACACTGGACACTACTGTGATTTCATTTAAGCTTTCAAGTATAAGTCCAACATTTTTACTACATTAAATCTATGAAATCATTGAAAATTCAATTAAGTCAAAGGGTCCGCTTTATGCTCTCTCCAAAAAACAGTATTATATTATTTTTTTGAAATTATAAATTTTACGTCAAATTAAATTTTATTGACTGAATAATAAAGCTACAGACATAAAAATTATGGACTTTATTTATTCAGTTTATAATTTAAAACATTTTTCTGAGAAATTACATATTCTAATTATCGCAAAGTTAACAATCCCCGTCATAAAATTCCACTTCCAAATGCTTAAGATTTCCCACATTTAATGTGTTCACCTTTTGTATAGTTATGATTTCTCACATTAAATGCTTTAATCTATATATATGAAAAATTTGTCACTGCTGCACATAAAGTGGCTGCAGAAAAATTGAACCCATATATGTAAAATCATATCTAAAGTTGTTATACGTGCAGCAATGACAGGTGCATGCTTATGATTTCTCACATTTAATGCTTTCATCTTTTGTATAGTTATGATTCCTCACATTAAATGCTTTAACCTATATATATGGAAAATTTGTCACTGCTGCATGTAAAGTGGCTACAGAAAAATTGAACCCATATAGGTAAGATCATATCTAAAGTTATTTACCAAAAAAAATAAAAATCATATCTTAAGTTGTTATACGTACAGCAATGACAGGTGTATGCTTATGATTTCTCACATTTAATGCTTTCACCTTTTATATAGTTATGATTCCTCACGTTAAATGATTTAACCTATATATACGAAAAATTTGTCACTGCTACACGTAAAGTGGTTGTAGAAAAATTGAACCCACACACACACACACACACATATATATATAGGGATACGATCCTTTGACACTGATGGCAAATTTTGAAATTTGACATCAAATCCTAATCGTTGATTTTCGCTAATCAACGGTTATCATTTATTGAGAATTAATAATTAATTAATAAGTTTGATTCCTAATGAATAACAACCGTTGATTGTGAAAATCAACTATTACGATTTGGTGTGAAATTTCAAAGTTTGATATCGGTGTCAAAGGATCACGTCATATATATATATATATATATATATATATATATATATATATATATATATAGTAAAATCATTTCTAAATTTTAAAGTTTGATACCGGTGTCAAAGGACAAGGAGGTATATTCCTTTCTCTTCGCGTGTGCAGTAACAGAGTAAAGAGAGAAAGATTTCTCCAAATAGATTATCCAGAAGATGAGTGGTCAAGAAGTAGTGATGATGGTATTGTCAAAGTAGATTGCTTCTCGAATTTTTTTCTTCTCAAGCGGTTATGTATATCAAACTATGTGCAGTGATGTATATATGACGAAAAAAAGATTTTAAGATGAACTTCTTGAACAACGTATATAGACAAAGAAGCAAGATGATAAAGTAATGTCTATTCTAAATTTTTATTATTATTTTATTAAAAGCTGACCCACAGAAATTTTATTTTCATTTTATATTAGTATAAAGCTAATTTCCTCTTTATTATATAGCTATTTAATTATTGTAAACCTAATTACTTTTTGTTATGCCTAAAGACAAATTTATGTAAAACAAATCTATAACACGTCTCTGGCATTTAGTGGTTTAACAAATCATTTTAATATTTTTAATATATGAGAAATGCATAATATGCAATGGTATGTATTAGAGCATAGAGAGGTATTATATGATATAATATAGTGTATAACAAAATTCTAAAAATTTGCTCACTTGTATCTTCAAACTCCATCTTCAATTTGAAACTTCTTGTAAATTATTTGTCATCAACAAAATATGTATTTCATAACGCTTAGGAGGTCTTCAATCTCCCTCTTTTTGATGATGGCAACTTAAACTCAAATTGAGACAGGTAAGGGTTAGTAACATAAGATATTAAAGTAATGTAATCATATACTCCCCCTAAACATATGCATACTCAAAATTATTATGCTAATTAAAAGTAAGGCATGCATATGTTCTCAAAACTCCCCCTTACAATATGCATAAGCTCAATTTGATGATATTCATACTTTCTCCGCCTTTGACATCATCAAATTCAATTATAGCATATAACAAGGATCAATGTTGGATAAGGCATATAACAAGCATAATATATATCCAAAGATTGCCCAAGTTGTACCAAGTTTTGATTCTTTGCAACTTTTGGGCTTAGTCTAAGAGGTTCTTCAATTTGCCAACATCTTCAATGTGATCTTCATCTTTTCATTCATTTCCATTTTATCTCAAATACCTAGAACATCATCTTCCACACTTGCCTTTCTCGGCACATTAGCAAGATCAAGCATTTATCAAATAGTACAAGTAAATGTAATGAAAGATAACTCGTTCATGATTGCTAATGGGCATTTTACAAAGGAAGATATTGCAACTATGCTTGTTGTCCTATTTGGACAGAATTGAATAGAATATATTTTTAGAAAAAATTTCAACACTATAGGCATGTAGTGCTTGAAGTAAGCTTTCTATGCATATATAGATCATCTATATTTAACATGTATAACATAAGATATGTCAAAAATAATCTATGCAAGTTAGTATAGGTACTTACACTAAAGCACAATAGTCCCAAGCATAAGTATTGCAATATTAAGCAGAAATGAGCATTATTCAAGGGGAAGATGTCACTAACATCATTATTGTCCAAGTTGGACAGATTTGAGCATAAATGAATAATGGAGGATATTTCAATTTTAAAGGCATTAAAAGTAAGGAAGTAGAATGATACAATTAAGCACAATATTTATACTAAGAATGTGCATCAAAAAATAATCCAAAACAATCCATACATACTTTATTTATATCATTTAGTGACTTGGTATCATGTGCAAAAAGAATATTACAATAAAACAGTCCATGACACATGATACATACATGCCCACTAAGTCTTCTTAGGAACATATATCATATTCTTAACCTTGGGGCTAAAGAACAAGCTATATGCACTAGGTTGAGGTCTATGGGATGTTGAGGCAATGTTGCCCACATCTTTAGTCTTCTTAGGAATCCACTTTAGGTTAGTTCCTTTTAGACCATACCTCTTAATCTTGCATTGATAAACAAGATGACCACTCATGCAACAATATGTACATTTCTTAAAAGGTATCTTAGACATGAACCTAGGAGGTTTATGATTTGTCTTCCTTAGTTGAGGAAAGAGAGATTTTAGAAAACCAAGTCCATGTTTAGTATAATCAACCCTTTGCCTACCAAGAAGGACATTCAAGTTGTCTCTCTCACTAGTCATTATATCAACTATTATCTTCAACCTATCCACTTCATTAGATAATTCAACACATTTAGCACAAGATAAAGTGGAGGGAGGATTCACATCATCACATGATCCAACAAGACAATTCATAAAATTATTTTCATTTTTAAGATCCTCATTGTCTTTCATTAGATCATTTACAATGGTTATCAAGCTATCAACTTTCTTTTGCAAGCAATTTTTCTCAATTTTCACCTTTTCTAATTTTGAGTTCAATTTCTCATTTTGTACTTGCATGCATTTATAAGCATATAACAAATTATCATAAGATGGACCAATCATAGAAAAAGTATCACAAGAACTAGTGTCACACATAGAGTTTGAATCATAGCAGAAATCATTTACCAAATCAGAATCCCACATAGAACTAGAAGATTGACTAGATTGTACCTCGATTTGATCATTTTTAATTTGTGTCATGAAGCAAAGGTTAGCTTGTTCACTTGATGAGGAGATTGTGGTACTTGAAGTGTCATTTAAAAATGTCATTTAAGCTCTCTTCTTTTTGCTCTTACCTTTTTCGAACATGTTGTTGTCATATTTATTATTTTTGTTCTGGCAGTCCTTTTAGATGTGACCTTCCTTTCCACACTCAAAATTTCAAATCTTATTTTTCCATTTACATTGTAATATTTTTTGTTTAAATCAAATTTGTTGATTGCCATTGACTAGAGAATTAATTTTGTAATATCCAAGCTCCTTGGTGCGTTAATTTTAGAGATTTTGATTCATACATCCTTGCAGTAATTTTCTGCATACATCATAATTTCTTGGAGCTTAGTTTGATATTACCGTGATATATTTGGTGTGATAGGACACTATATTTTTGGTTAATTTCACTTGTTACAGTTCTGAAAATTTTCATATTGGTTGTTTAAAGTGAAGTGCGTGTGTGTGAAAAATCAGTCCTAGGTATGTGGGTGCAACTGAGTGGGTTGGCGACCTTGTGCTTGGCTTAAGAGTGTGTCTCAAGGCCTGGAGCATCAAGAATCCACTAGGGAGAGTGGAGGTCTTGTGTGAGGGGAGTTGGTGAACTCCGTAGGTTCGGCTTGAGAGTATTCTTAGAGGTTGGAGCAATGTAGGCACTAGGAAGATTTTTGGTATTTTGTTTGATTGCTTGTGTGATGCGTATTTGTAAAACAGGTACGTTTGTGATAAATAAAATATATGCAGCTACTACAGTCTGGACGTAGCACCCTATTTAGGGTTAGAGGGTGTGAACCAAGATATATCGTGTGTGTCTTGTCTCTCTGATTTAATTTCTGAATATTCTATTTTGAGACTAAAAGTAACACCGTTTCTGGTTTGTTATTGTTTCTGCTGTAATAATTTTTTGTTATATTTTTAAAGTGTTGTAGCACCTTACTGATTCTGATATAATTGCTGTAACACTTAAACTGTTTTCTAATATTTGGAAATTAATCATTTTTTGGTTTTCGTAAGAACGCTTATTGCTGCGTTTGCTCTGTAAAATAAAATGTCAGGTACATTTTCTATTGATATACGTCATATAGAAATCATTTTGGGCATATGACTGTTATCTGAACTGAACTTGCAAAGTAAATTGATAACTGTCAATCTTTTTGTGTTGGTGTGGTGATTGAACTTGTTAGTTTAACTTTGTCTAGACTTTACAAATTTAAGGATCTACTAAGAAAAAGTTTTTGAAAAATTTGGAAACACCTATTCACCTCTTCCCCCTCTAGGTGTTCTTCTGGCATCCTAGGTAAAGAAGCCACTTGCCCAACACACATCCCTTTGGATTATTCTTGATCGCAAGCCCATTTCCATATACATAACCAACTTTCAGCCTAATCCAAAATTGTTACGTAAAGAATAATTATTGATTCAAGTGGTAAGAAAATTATTTCTTTTTGTATAAGGACTTGGGTTCGAGTCATGAGATAAATTGGAAAAAATAGTTTTGTGAGAGCCACTAATGTATGTAAAGTGGACTCTCGTGTGAGGGAACATATTAAAGTAATATAAACCATTAATGTAAAATGGTTTATATTACTCTCACAGAGTTTGATACAAATACTTAAATCGAATTAGTTGAATAATTGATAAACTAGTGAATATATATAAACAAAATTTAGGAATGGATTCTCTCATATGTTAGTTAATATGACTGTATCATGTGAAATGATCAAAATCATTCATGAGTGAATCAATAGCGATGGGGAACGAGAGAAAACAAAATATTAGAATAAAGAATGACAAGATCATTACCATTAATTTACCCATAAATAATAAAGATCCTTTCACATTAACTAACACATAAGAGCCTCTACTTCCACCAAATTTACCTTCAACCACTTATGTCAAACACCTCATGTTCCTCCCCTTTTATATGGTAATTAGGTGACAAATCTACTTCATTGAATTCCCTACTGGGTGCATCATAAACTTAGAATTGCCTTTTGACAAATGTTCTCCTCTTACAATAAAGATGTGGCTCTAAAGCTAACAACATATAATAAAGAAAGAAAATCTATATCTTCTCCAGAAGCGGATCCAAAAATTTTATAATAGGAAACGAAAATATAATTTTAAAATTATAAATATGATTAAAATTAATAAGAAATAGTAATTATTATAAATATTTTTTTCGAGAGGGGTTACTATTAATTTTTATAACCTGTTATTATTAAAAAATATTATTTTATACATAAATAATTAAAATTTAAAATTTAAGAAGGGACGGCCACTAATACTCGCCTCTCCCTCAGTCCACTCCTGATTTGACCAAGCCAACATCATTAGGATTACAACGTCTTAATAATTACCTACTGGGTGGGAGTAATTGTTTTGTCTTTATGGGTGTGTTATATTGCCCATTATGCAGGAGAGATACAAGAGTAGCCAGTGTGATCAAAATCAATGAGTTATTGTAGCCACAAATAAAAATAAATATGTTTTGAAAGATAAAAAAATATTATCTTTTATTAGGTATAATTTTTCTTACACACCTAATATAATTTCAGAGTTGAGGCAATATTAAGCAAGATTTTTGTAATAAAAAAAATTGTACAATTGCACTTGACATTAATGTGATTTCATTTAAGCTTTCATGCACAGGTCTAATATTTTTACTACATTTACTCTGTGAAATCATTAAAAAGTCAAATTTTATGGAATGAATAATAGAGCTATAGACTTAAAAATTTATAAATTTAACCCCAAAGATAATTCAGTTTGCAACTGAGTGCTCAATAATTTGTTTTGGTCAGAAGGATTCAAATCTTGTACTCTCTGTTTCAATAAGTTAGCCTTAAGATAGTACTCCGAAGATAAAGTGAACGAAAGAGGTTTTGTGAGAAACTACATATTCTAATTATAGCAAAGGATAACAATCCCCATCATAAAATTCCGCTTCAAAATTCTCAGGCTTGAATTGTTGGAATAACCATGATGTGGTGTTGTACATATATATCGTTATTGTTGTAGTTATTTTAGTGGTTAAAAAGTCAACTTTTGAATCTCTCCATTCCATTGGTTATTCCATGCGGAATGAAATTATGCTAATAGCTGTATCACTTGTGGTTGTAACAACATTCAGCGCTTCTAGATTATAATTGTTTGAATATTCCTTAGTTAAAAAAAGGGAAAATTTCAAAAATCTCCCTACAAGTTTCTTCAATATCACTTAATCTCCTCTTCGAAATTTTTAATCATTTATTCTCTTACTTAAAATTTCTTTATCACTTACCCCTTAATTTGATTTTTTATCCAAAATTTTGTTAATAGAGTTAATTTTTTTAAAAAATACCAAAACTACCCTTAATAGAGAAAGGAAAAACATAATTTCCTCACAGATGCAGATTTAGACTACTCACAGAATGTTTTCTTTAAGGTAGCCTTGTTAGAATTAGTAATTATTAAAATTGTTTCCTGCAAATCTCATTGTCATTAAACACCCACTCACAATTAATTGTTGGTGTCGATGTTCAAATAAAATGATTAAAGAGGCATCATCTCAGCTGGTTTAGATCTTCCTTTTTCTGTTATAAGCTTTTCTGCTATTATGACCAACAAATCTGACTTTATAAATTTATTCAGAGTCACACTTTATTTTGCTTGCACAACAACTGAAAAGCTTTACGTTCTGTGCTTCATATATGCCTTGTTTTTCCCTTAATCATATGGTATTACCAAGCAAACATGTCGAAGGTGCTATTTGGTTGTTTTCTATGACGTTGAGAGTAGAGGGAGGATTCAATCGTTGATTTACATTCATGTTTTGCTTACGTGAGTTTGTCTAAAACTGCGTTTGTGAGGAAATAATGTTTTTCTTTTTTCTATTAAGAGTAATTTTGGTATCTTTTAAAAAAATTAACTTTGTTAACAAAATTTTGGATGGAAAATCAAATTAGGGGGTAAATGATAAATAAATTTTAAGTAGGGGGTAAATGATAAAGAAATTTTAAGTAAGGGGATAAATGATTAAAAATTTCGAGGAGGAGGTTAAGTGATTTTGAGAAAACTTGTAGGGATTTTTTTGAAGTTTTTCCTTAAAAAAATTAATAAAGCAATTAATATTTCTCATGTTGTAGGAGATAATTGTATCTCCTCTATACATATACATAAAAGTATGTGGGACTTATGTTTTTTTTCCTCTCTCTTTTCTTTATATGGCTCCACATGAGGCTCATACATTTTTATGTGTACGCAGGAGATAAAATTATCTCGTACAACATGAGAAAAGTTAATTTTATTAATAAAAATTAATAATAAAAATTAGAGGGTATGTGTGCATTTTTATTTATTTATTTACTCTGTTTCTGTTTTAAAAAAATTCGTAGAAAATAATAAAAACAGCGAAATCTTTAAAAACAGGAAATTAAATTAAATTAAGAAGATATTTTTGTAACTATTAATAAAAGTATATTAATTAAAAGTAAAAAAAAAAAGAATTAAAATCCATCAATATTATGATTTTTAAATTATACTTCTTTAACACAGCTTAATAATATGTTTTAACCAACAAAAGAATTTGCTGCCTCTATATTACTCTCTAAAATTAATTAATTTACTTTTCAAAGGAAGTCTACTTTACATTTGAGTGTAATCCACTCAAACCAAGAATATTAATTACAAATTTTTAGGAATAGAAGAGTAATGCATTGTCCAATTCAGAGATCAAAAGCTACCAATAACAGATTAGCAGTAAAGTAGGAAAGATACCTGCGTACACTAAAATAAAGGGATTTTTTTTATCAAAAAATTAAATAAATGAATAAATAAAATAAAGGTAAACGCATACTTCGTTCTTATCCCCCCAACCTCTTTTGATGAGACCAGTTCCCATAAAGAGAAGCTTTGACATCTTATGCACTTTTAAATACTGAAAATTCTCATCCCAGTTGAACCGCACATGGTGGAAAATGATTACAAGGGTGTGCCATGAAAGCTTTTGCAGTTTTAACAAGAAACGATAAGGTATATTTATATTACAATTTCGTCTACCAAATCATGGTAGCTTAGTTGGCGCATGGGAGCTGAGCAGATGGAGGTGAGAGCATGTGTTCGAACCTCCCCAGTACCATCTTTAGGAGGGGTTTAAAGCCTTAATCCTGAACCCGTCCCGAATCGGACTAGTCGCGAAGCGATGAACCGATGGAATATTTCTAAAAAAATATTACAATTTCGTGGTTGTTATATATTTTCTTTTTGGCAGTATCTCTTTTTAAGAATGTCGTACCTTTTATTCTGGGAGTGTGATTGTGTGAATACCTTAAATTCAATCAATTGGACAACGAATTATGATACTTCGATTTGGTATAAAAGCATGTTAGGTCGTGCTCTTGACGAGATCAATAGCACTATGAACCAAGATAAAAACAAAAACAAAAGTACATAAATACACGAGATACAAGGGAATCTAAAAAAAATGAAAAATGCAAGAAAAAAAATACTATTAAAGCCATTAAAAGTAAATTAGTAGTGAAGGACTTAGATAATTTATATGAGCATCATTATATTAAAATATTATAGTTGAAATATCATGATGACCTTTTTCTTTCTTTTTTTATTGGTAGATATTAACCAGTATTCGAAATTCTAACAAGCACGATTAATCCGGCGGTTTTGGATTTGAGCATCTCCATATTTTTCAAGAGTTACAATTCTCAATAATCAAATTCACTGTTATTTGGGCAGGTGAATCTCATGACATTTCATAGTATATAATTTGAAATAGGCTAAAAAAAAGTGACATTTTAATTTTGATTTTTTTTATATCTTATATGCCGAGTATGTTTTATCGTTTACTAGAGGCACTTTGCATCGATATTAACATTTTTTCCTTCAAATGTTGGCCGAAATCAATTAAAAGAGCAAAAAAAAATTCATAAAATTTAATATGTGGTGAAGATTAAAGTTCTCCCCAATATACTTTTTTAAGTGTTGAATTTTTTTATCTTTGAACAAATAACCACTTATAACACTGTGACCGGCACCGATTGAAATTATAAAACACACAGAAAAAATTTGAAAATTAACCAACCTAATTAATTGGAAAGTTATTTTATATATTAAATAAGTCCTTTGGGAAACATCTGTAAACGGTGTGTTCCGTATTTATTTGGTTTATCTCTTATCTAAAAAATATCAAATAAAGAAGTCAAAATTTCTTTGAGTGATACCATTCTTTTTCTTTTTCTTTTTCTGTTTGGAAACATTTTTATGTACCATTCTAACTATTATGAATTATAAAGCACACGTGCTAAATGTGGATTCAAAGGAAGACTAAAGATTCATTGTCTGAGGAGAAAATGATATTCCACACTACATGCAAACCGACTTGATTGAGATTTGATCGCAAAAGTAAGTGCTTTCTTAAAAGGCTGTAACTTGACACCACATTTGAACACCGACTCTTCAGTAAAATGTGAGGGACAAGAATTAAAATGTCGCGTTTTGAGATTTTAGTTGTCATTCACAAATAAAATATCAAAATATATCATGTTTCAGAATTTATTATTACTTATTAGTCCCAACGGGTCTAGTTAGGATCCAATCCAACAGCGGTCCTTCTTTAGCGACACGTGACAAAACAGTAATCAATTACATAAAGAAACACTATCAATTTCTCATGTAACGTGCAAATAGGGATCCAATATAAAAAATAATGGGTTATGTTATTTTTTATCTGGGTCCTTATTCAGACAACTCGTACGTAGTATACACTGGACTCGCTGAAACTAATAATTCGATCCTAAAACGTAGCATTTTGACATTTTATTTTTGAACCGCATTTTAAAAGTTAAAATCCCAAAAGGTGGCGTTCTGATCATTGTCTCAAAATGTGAGATTTTTATTTTTTTTGGTGTGGAAAATGTGAGATATTTTATTATTATGCAATTATACTCTTATATGCTTTCATTTCATTTAACTATTAACGTATTTGTGTTATAACTAAGCAACAAAATATAAATAAAATATATAATTAAATATTTATTTCAAGAGAAAAGATCTGCTTACAAATATTTTTTTTACAAATTATACTAAGTATGACCGGTTATACACTCTTGATTAAAGTATGACCAGTTATACTTAGTATAATTTGTAAGAGTTTGTAAACAAAAAATTAATAAATATAACATTCGTCTTATTTCAATATAAAGTTATTGACGTTAGAATATTTAAAATATAATAACGTGTGAGTTTGAGCATATATGCTCACTTTTAGAAGTTTAACAAAATTTAAATATAAAAATATTATACAAAAAAAAAAAAACTTAAATATAAAAATATTATACTGTGTCTAATTTCATATATTGTATACTTTCCTTTCATGAATACACTATTACCGGAGCTGATTATTTTTATATGCCTGGAAATGGCAAAAATTATTGTTCTAGCTACATATATGCGTATGGAAAAAGTTACTTACAAAATATAAATAAATCACCTGACAAAGCTCACAAACACAGGTTTTTATTTTGTATTCTTTATTCGCCAGACAAAAAAAAAAAAAAAAAAAAACCAAATCCGTTTGGTCTGTGTAATTTTTTGATCTTTGCAACTATATATAGCCCTTGCCCTTTCATGTTGCCAAATAAGTATTACTTTTAAAATATTATATATTACTTTTAAGGGTTTAACTTCTCCGCGGAACAAAAAGTTATATGCAGTAATATTATTACGCATCAGTGTAACTTTTGAAATAAATTCTTCATTATATATTATTCGTAGTAAATAGTATAATTTTCAAAATTAAACTCTATTTTATATTATTCATAATATATAATATATTGTATAACTTTTCTGCCTTAAACGCAGAAATGATTTTTCCTTACTTTAAAGTCATAATTTTTTTTATTTTTTTTTTGATTTGCTTGGTTGGCACTAGAGGTGAAACTGGGTTGGGGCCGGCTTACAGGGGTCTAGGGCTCGGCTTATGTCAGGCCAGTTCTGACTTAGTACATTTTGTAAAGTAAGTCGAATTTGGACCTTGAAAAAGCTTGTTTTTTTTTTTTTTATAACAGAAAAAGCTTGTTTAATAAAAAGGTCGTACGCCCACTTTCACAAGGCCTGGTCTATAAGCCTACAAGCCTGTCTATATTATACTATTTATTTTAAATAAAATAAAATATGTATGCCTTAAAGAAAAAAGAAAAGATATAAATTTAATCAATTGCAATTATTTATAACTTAATTATATTCGATTATATTTTAATAGAAATCTGAATTTATTTCTTATGTAGGAGGAACCAACTTCTCAGCATGTTAGATTGTGTATATGAATATATTAAAAGATTTTTGAGAGAGGTTATACTTACTACAAGCATCATGATGTGTTTGTTGGATTCATGTAGTTATTTTAATTCATGAAATATATGTTATTTAATTTGAGCATTTTGTTTTGAAAGTGATTTAAATGCATATTGTATGAGTTTTGTTGTGATTCATGATTCTATTTGGACGTTAAAATTATGATTTTTGGTTTAGCAGCAGAATTTGAATATTTTGTAAAGTTGATTCATGGTTATGCTTAGAAGTTAAAAATTAACAAGGCAACGGACTAAGTCAGGCCATTTGTTTTTTTATAAACGGGTCAAGCCAGACTAACAGTTAGATTCATACTTGGGTCAGGCCAAATTGAAAATTGTTGATGTAAGCTTAGACTTTTCGAAACAAAGCCTGGCCCAGCCGAGCCCACTTTCACCTAGACCTTTTGGTGCCTCGAATGGAACACTACTGAGAGGTCCCATTAAAGAAAATGTGGGCGCGCGAATGCTATTCCATTACAACAGTGACGTTTCCTAAGTGCAAGTAAAGAGCATCTTTGTTGGGTTTCAATCCGTGGAGGCCTTTACCAATTTAACAGGGCATTTTACTGTTAAAACATGTTAATGAGATAAGCACCACAACTTCCCCTTTAAAAAATAAATAATAATAAAATTGTCTTTGTCTTATATCAAAATTATTGCATATGAGAGAGAGAGAGAGAGAGAGAGGGAGAGACAGGGGGGGGATAAAAAAGCATATATCATTCCCTATATAAGGAGGTTCTAAGGTGAAGTTTGTCAAAGCAATAGCCACACATAACTCCAATATCTCTTTAATTTAGAATACTTTGAGCAAGGAAGTGTAGTTTTCTACTTGCAGCTTCAAGCTAGTACTACTAAGCTAGCATAGCAAGATGGATAAGAACAAATTCGAAGCAACACAAGGAGAGGTTAATGATGAGATGAAATGGGTTCATGATTCTTCAGTGGATCACAAAGGAAGAGTTCCCTTCCGAGCTTCAACTGGTTCTTGGAAAGCTTCTCTCTTTATTATTGGTAAGGGATTAACATACCTAAAGTTATTGCATCGTTGTAGTAGTTGGACAATTTTGATCTTTGTATATATGGTTTTTGGGGAGGGTTAATTATATTTACAAAAAAAAAAAATTTACAAACTATATTATATAATAGGGGTAGTATATGTTTGCTGGAATACTTTTAATACATAAAACAAAAAATTTATAAATATAATTTTTTTCCATAATTTTTATATGCTAATTTTTTTGAGAATGTTAACATGAGAGCCAAAAAACTTTTGCAAGAGATACCTCCATCAATGCTTATTTCTAATTGGTGTGGGACTCCATGCAACTCACTCGAATATTTTCGACCTTTTTCGATTCTCGAACTTCCCACTTATTAATTTATACACTACTCTAAATGTATTCTCTTCATTTGTTTTATTACTTTTTATTTAATTTCTAATGAGCTCTGTGTACTTTTGTCTTTACTGAAACCCCGTTCTGGAATTTTCTCTGGTTTGTTTTCAGTTTCATATATGTATGAAGTTAGGCCATAAAATATATTGGTGCCACTAGGCTTGTCATAATGTGCAAATACATTCACATAAGCTCATAATCTTTAATATATATAGTCCCTACTCCCAAGCTAGTAGAAAAGTGGTATGAAATCCTCGTGCATGTGTGTGGTTTATTCCATATGAATGAATACTGTTTTTGCCTAAAGGCAGTACTGCATTAATGCAGCTGAAAATGACTAACATATCAACTAAAAATTTCGGATGCAACTAAAATTATATAGTCGTACTGATTGCTAGTGGAACTTGTTTATTTTTTCATTTACTATACATCAAGCATTTCCAACTACGTACAGTTTAAGTTATTGAGTGATGGGTGTATTTAACAAGCTTTTTATATTTGTTTACATTCTTACGTGAATATTCCCAGCACACTATCTTAATTAAATCCACTATATCTGCATGTATCACCACAATTTTTCATTTTTTTAATTTTTGGAATATATTAATTACCTCTTTTATACTCATTAGGAAATTAAAATACATTTTCTTTTTTCTAGTGCAAGTCTTTTAACATATTCGCCCCAACTTAAACCTATTACTTTTATTTTCTATCCTCATCCAAACTAAGTTTAGATGGCAGAATTTGATTTTGATTTTAAAAAATAGAGTACGTTTAGAGAATATTATGAGACCTGTATCCCATTAATTAGAAAATTCAAACTCACCCACATAAAAACTATATGAAGGACAAGGATGAAGACCTCTAATCCTTTTTATCTTCATGCTCAGTATTATATATCTATAAATTTAAGTATAAGAAGAGTATGTATTAGCCAATAAAAAACCAATAAAATAATAATAAATGAAAGTAACTATATGGTCAAATTTCCATGAACTTGAATGGTCAAGAGCTGTACGACCACAGAAAGTGGTGGTTCCCACTACCTACAACTATATATATTCTAATGGTTTTATTAATCTCATGTTAAAGGAGATAGTTATCTCATGTCATAGAGATAAATTTGTGGGCTCCACCACCTGAAAAAATAAAAGAAAAGAAAAGAAAAAGGTGGCACAGTTATCGAAGAGTGTGTATGAGAGAAAATATATCTTATACAACATAAGAATAATTTTTCCCATATTCTAATAGCATAAGTGATGATAAATGATACCAGCCACACAAATTAAGCCATGCAAATACTAGTGGTTTTCCTTTTTAACATACCCACTCTATTTTATGCAAAGTGTAACTTGGATAATGGGAGTTAAATTACAAAGGACGTATTTTACGATTAGTATTGAATAAAATTATTGAATAATCAATTAACTATTATTGATTTCTTTAAAAAAAATCAATTATGATAGTATGATTTTTATGTTTCAAAATACTAAATAAAAAGTAATTTTAAATTAATATAGTGAAAAAAACTAAATTTTCTAACACAATAAAAATTTAAGATTTTGATTTTCTCATGTTGCATGAATTATTTTCTTATATTGTGACTCAACTAGTGATGAACCACACATTTATTAAAAAAAAAAAAAAGTTTGCATATAAATAAAAAAGTCACAACATAAAAAAAAAATACTTCTGATGCATGAGATAACACTTCCATGTTTTTCCCTAAAACTCAATCGAGCGACACTGCAAAGTGGCTTTGGATTAAAAACCCAATTTCTCATTTAAGGAAAATTTGAACACTAACATTAGATCTTCCAAATTAGACTACCCTTGTATTGCTTACATGTCACGATATGTTTCTAAGGAAACTATGAACTCATACTTTTCAAAAAAAAAGTAATCTATTTGCACTAACCACACAATTTTTTATCCTTGTTTGCAGCAATTGAGTTTAGTGAGAGGTTAAGCTACTTTGGAATAGCAACTAGCTTGATCCTTTATCTCACAAGGGTTATTCATCAAGACCTTAAGATAGCAGTTAGGAATGTGAACTACTGGTCTGGTGTCACAACTTTGATGCCACTTTTTGGAGGATTCCTAGCTGATGCATACTTGGGCCGCTACATCACTGTGATTGCATCATGCATTATATATCTCATGGTAATCTCAATCACCATTCAATTAGAACTTAGTAACATTATTAATTTGTCATTATAGTATATATAGTTTATTAACTATGAAAAAAAATTGTTCTTGTTGAAAAAAAAAAAACAGGGTTTGGTTCTCCTTTCTCTGTCATGGTTCTTACCAGGTTTAAAGCCATGTGATCACATTAATATGTGTTCTGAACCTAGGAGGATTCATGAAGTGGTTTTTTTCCTAGCCATTTATTTAATATCCATAGGAACTGGAGGGCATAAACCTTCTTTGGAAAGCTTTGGAGCTGATCAATTTGATGATGATCATGCTGAAGAAAGAAGGCAGAAAATGTCCTACTTCAACTGGTGGAATTGTGGTCTTTGCAGTGGACTCATTCTAGGAGTGACTGTGGTTGTTTATGTACAAGACCATGTAAATTGGGGTGTTGCTGATATCATCCTCACAGTGGTCATGGCTTTCTCATTGGTCATTTTCTTGATAGGAAGGTCAACTTATCGTTATCGGGCACCAACTGGCAGCCCCTTGACTCCAATGTTTCAGGTTCTTGTTGCTGCTATTTCCAAAAGAAAGCTTCCTTATCCTTCCGATCCAACTCAACTATATGAAGTTTCAATGTTTGAGGGTAGCAATGGAAGATTTCTGGCCCATACCAAGAAACTCAAGTAAGTAGTATAGTTTCGGAATAGATTCTCTCACGTTTCTTTTTAACATGACCATCAATCAATCATTCATTCGATAATATCTTTGGCAGTACGCTCGGTGCATCTTTCACTCATACTGTGACACGTGTCTTACTTTATATCAAATCATTTTCTCTTCTGATTTTAAAATACATTATTTATTATTGATTTGACAATAGTAAGACATGTGTCATAATATAAGTGGAAGATGCACTGAATTTACGGTGCATCCGTAGCACCAAGGAAATTTCTCATTCATTGATAGATCAATGGTCAGCAATTAAAATAATTATTTGCTCTTATCCGTTATATAAGCTTTGTCAATAATCTTGTGACTGTTGATCAGTCAATGATTGACCGAGATTTTTCACATGACGCGATCATAGTCAAAATAGAGATAAAAGGATACATTCTCATATAATTTAATCATTACATTGAGACAGAAAGATCAATTTAGAGGTATATAAATTAATTGATGGTATACTATGTTTCAGATTTCTTGACAAGGCAGCTATTCTTGAGAATGAAGGAAACTTAGCAGAGAAACAGGGTCCATGGAAACTTGCAACTGTGACTAAGGTTGAAGAAATGAAGCTTATTATTAACATGATCCCCATTTGGGTATTTACTTTAGCATTTGGAATTTGTGCTGCACAAACACCCACTTTCTTCATCAAACAAGGTGCCATCATGGACAGAAAGATAGGCAATAATGGGTTTGAGATTCCTCCAGCTTCAATCTTCACTCTTGCCGCCATTGGGATGATAATTTCTGTGGCCATTTATGACAAGATCCTTGTACCAGTGTTACGAAAGCTAACAGGAAATGAAAGAGGAATGAATATCCTTCAGAGGATTGGTTTTGGAATGTTTTTCTCAGTTGTTACAATGATAGTAGCAGCTTTGGTAGAGAGAAAGAGGCTTGAAGCTGTCGAGATGAATCCATCAAAGGGTTCATTATCAATGAGTGTCTTTTGGTTAGCTCCACAATTTCTAATTATTGGTATTGGTGATGGTTTAGCCCTTGTGGGCTTGCAAGAGTATTTCTATGACCAAGTGCCAGATTCAATGAAAAGCTTGGGGATAGCACTTTACCTAAGTGTGATTGGGGCTGCAAATTTTCTCAGTAGTTTGTTGATAACAATTGTTGACCAAGTCACAGGTAAGATTGGGAAAAGTTGGTTTGGTAAGGATTTGAATAGTAGCCGCTTGGACAGATTCTATTGGCTACTTGCATGCATAACCACACTGAACTTGTTCATGTTTGTGTTCTTTGCTCGTAAGTATTCTTATAAGAATGTGCAAAAGGTTGCAGTGGCTGATTGTTATGAAGGAAAAAGTGATGGTAGTAGAGCAGAGATCATAGTTTGAATTAGTTCAATTAGGTTTATATAGCATAAAAGACTAGGATTTCATCCTCTGATGATGAAAATATGTTTCCACTTGTAAATCATATTTCTATTTTCCACCACTATTATAATATAGATTGCCCTGCTATCCATAAATTCCACAACCATTTGAAATTTGATTTTGAAGAATAATCTTAGCGTGGTGTCAATTGCTTATGATCCAAACTAAGAGTCTCCTATGTATCGATCTGTTTATGGTATACTTGTAATTTGACAAGAAAATTATGTATATTACCATTTCGAAAAGTGCCATACACTTTTTCATATTATCTCATTTTAAGGCATGTCCTCCTACCTATGTTCTGAGTGTGAACACATTGACCTCAACTAATGGCATTGTTATGACACATTAATCATATACTTGCCAACACTAGGTTAATTGATTTTGAATTTGTAAATGAACAAACAAAATAGGGGTAAAAAATTCGACTTCTACCTAATATTAAAATAATGTTACCCTGCAAATAAATATGGGTTCGCTTGTTCTGCGGTTACTGCAGATAAGTTATCTGCAGTAAGCCCAATACGACGTTGTTTTGGGACAGAAATCATGGTGTTTTTGTAATTTTAATTTATTTCAGGGTTATTATAATCTTTATAATTATAATTTTTAATCTTTCAATTCCAAAACGATGTCGTTTTGAAAGTAAATGCAGATAACTTATCAGCAGTAACTGCAGAAATATTGTTTTCAATAAAGATATACTATCATAAATAGTATGTTTTGATTTATAGTGCAAACTATGGTCTAACCAATGGAAAAGATTTATTTATTTATTTATTTTTACTTTTATTTGTAATATAGATAGAGAATAAAAAAGGGAGACATAAAAGAGAAAAATATTTCTCAAGTAGCTTGAGATATATTTACTTTCGTCTACCTAAAAATTACGTCGTTTTGTATATTTATTTCCTTATATTAATTTATTCATCTTTGAATGGTTATGATTTTCTTTTTCTCTCTCTTCCTTTATCACCATTGATCCATCTTTGTATGGTTATGATTTAGTAGCCAGAGATACAGTTATCTCAAGGAACTTGAGAAACGATAAGACCTATATTGGTAATATAAAGATATACTATCATAAATAGTATGTTTTGAGTTATAGTGCAAACTGTGGTCTAACCAATGGAAAAGATTTATTTATTTATTTATTTTTACTTTTATTTGTAATATAGATAGAGAATAAAAAAGATGGACATAAAAATTAGTTATGATTGAAATACGAAGAACATATTTTCTTAAGAAAAAAATTTGCCCTATTTGCTACGAGATTAAGGAAAGAGGAGTCTTAAAGTAATGGTTAGGTTGCTCTTTGTAACCGAAAGATAATATGTTCAAATATGAGAAACAACTTTTTTGCAAAAAGCCAAAGGTAAAATTGTGTGGATAACTCTTCCTTGCATTAGTAACTTTTGTAACATTACTGAACCTTTGGTTGGCGAGACATAATTTAGGTGCTCTATCGAATATATACTTTGATCCCGTGAAAGAAAATATATTATATGTCATTACAACATGTTAAGTGTCAAACATGTTATGTTTTCAGAGTCAAAAGTATGATAAATAACGTTGTAAATAGTTAAAGACATGGTGTATATTATCAAATGCAAAAGATCTTTGGAGTTTTTATAATTAGACATTATACTGGCTTAAAAATGTATCAGTTTCAGGCTAAAATTTCCTTATCAGAGCATTGATGGATCAATGAAGTCGGATGAAGACAAGACTCAAGCCATTTGGAAGCCAAAGGAGTATTATTCACGTTGCAGCTCGCTGAGTAGCTCGCTCAAGTGAGCAACCTAGCGAGCAACCCACCAAAAACCAGTGATTCCAACTTCATCCTCCCTGGCTGGCTCGCTTCAATGAGCAATCGTATTTCCTCGCTAAGCTGCTCGCTTCAGCTAGCAAGAGTCCATAATCATGCATTTTTCTATTTTAGCTTGCTAGTTTGCTGGCTTCAGTGAGCAAACACAACGAGCACCTCGTAAATAAGGCCCATGCATCTTCTTGATAAAAAAGGCATGAATTATGGCTATTGGAATTCAATTTTGGAAGATTTGAAGGGGAAGAAAGCACCATTCTTGGAGAAAAAGATGGAGGAACAATCAAGGCTTCATCGTGGATACCGATTACCAAGTTCTATCTATTACTTCTCATTTTTTTCATTGTTTGTTATCGTTTCTTTCATTATGTTAAGCTAGACTTCATTGTAGTTAGGGTTAGATAAACTCAATGGATTCCTAACCTTATCTTTTCCTTTCTTATAATCTAATATTCAATCTTTATGTTATGCAATTTAATCTGCTTTTACTTCCTAGTTTCGTTTATGATTTGGCTAGTCGTAGATGAATACATGAATCTTGCATGATAATAGGGATGTTAGTGTAGGGTTCTGATTGATTAATTTCTAGATTTTGTTCGATCTAGGGATAGACTTATAAAACCTATGACTGTTCAATTCTTGTTCTTAATGCTTGCCGTAGGAGAGATCACTAAGGAATTAGGGTTTTTAATAAGGTAAAGGATGGAAACACCAAGGGATTGAGTTTTAATTAATCTTGAAGAATTGTCAATAACATGAGATTGAATATTGGTTAGGGGAAAGGGTAGATTCATTAGGATGAAATTGGAGAAATCGAATCCCTAACTACGCGTTGCATTATTAGTTTTAATTCATTCGTTATTCTGAGTTCTTGATTATGTTCTTGAAAGTTATTTGGTAGTTATAGTTTGTATTTTTATATTAAAATTGTATTCAAGAAAAACTCTTATAGTCGATCTAACTTTGATCGAGTAGTGAAAATAGAGCTTGATAGCTTAATCCTCGTGGGAACGATTATGTACTTATCACTTTATTATTTATACGATCAATATACTTATCATTTTCGCAACACATCAATTATGTTTTTAAGTTGAATTTACAAGTATTGTTGAAGAAAATCTATTTTAACTTTCAACTTCTTTCATTTTTTGTAATGGATCTGGATGTTTAAGCCCAATTGCTAATGAGACCAGCAACAAAAGGGTGAGTAGAAGACCTACCTATTTCAAGGACTTCATTATGGGCTAATGGGAAGTAAATCCATAAGATTTGTTAATTCTATTTACTATTTTTTAATTACTTGAAAAGTCAAATTACAATGAAACAGACTATGAAATATAAATAGCCAAGTGGGCCTATTAAAGGGACATGAACCGTTTCAACAATCCTTCATCTTCTTCTTCTTTCTCTCTCCAATATTTTTTTCTTACTTTCTCACTTATCTATAATTATGCTCTTATTACATTGGTGTTTTCATTGAGCTATGGCTTAGACACCAAGCTCTGAGATCTCATCAATCAAGTTCATGCTCATGAACAACATTTTACTGCTATGGAAAGAACAATGGATCATCATTTTGAAACCATTGAATTATAACAAAATCATAGGTTTGAAGATGTTAATCACCATATCCAGGACATGTTTGCCCTTTTACAGAATATGCAGAATCAAATGACTAATCTCATTGCAAATCAGCAATCAGGCTTATTGGGTGCTGGCCTAGCTTGTACATCATATTCAACACGCCCTATAAAGATAGATTTTCCCAGATTTGCAACCGGTGATCTAAGCCCCTGGTTATTTGTAGTTGAAAGGTACTTTCGTTATTACTAAGTACCTTACCGTAACAAACTTAATTTAGTGTCATTTAATACATGACTATGACAGACTTGATTTAGTGTCATTTAATTTGGATAGGCCTACTTCTTGCTGGTTTGAAGCTCTATTTGGGTGTGGTCAATTTCCAGATTGCATTCATTTGTGGTATTGCTAAACCAACGCTTGGTTCTTCTAAGTTTGAGGATCCATTGGGTTCTTTGGTTAAATTGCATCAATTTGAATCTATTATGGAATTTCAATCCGCTTTTGAGCTTATTGCTAGGAGAGTGCCTGATCTAGCACCTATTATGTGTAAAAGTATTTTTATATCTGGTTTGAAACCTCATATTCAGAGGGTTGTTATAATAACCCTTATTGGTAATATGTTTAATGGTATGATATTAAGTATTTAATCATTTATAATCCAGATTAATTAAGTGAGAGGTTTAATACAAAGGACTAGATTAAATATTAATCAAACACATTGTAGATAAAATAAGTGAGAATACTTAGTTCAATCAATGTGGATTGGTAATTGAGATTGAAGATTTAATCGTGTTTAATCAGATTAATTAAGTGATAAGCTTAATATAAAGGTTAGATTAAATATTAATTCTTCACATTGTAGATAAAATAAGTAAGAAGGCTTAGTTCAATCAATGTGAGCCTAAGAGAGTGTTTTGGGGTAAAAATGGGTATAGGCAAAATTACCTGGAATGTAAAAGTAAAATTGGAAATATGATGGTAAAAATATTTTAGACCAATAAGTAAAGTTTGAAAGTCGATTGGTGGTCCCTCTGAAATTCAAAATAGATCAATGTTAGTCCTTTTGAGGGATTAACGTGGGTTTTCTTTGAATTTTAGAGAGACCACGATTTCAACTAACTATGTATATTTTGAATTTCAAAGGGATCACAAGTCGACTTTTTTTCTATGAGATTAAAATGGGCCCTGTGATTTTTGTGAAGAACTCAAAAGGTACTTTACTCTTCAAAATGAAATTTTTTTGTGTGTTTGCACTTGCATACATAGACAACCATGTAAGTCCGTCAGTGATCCAGTGGAGAGCAAACTCTCAGGATCATTTGTTTCGAATAATCATTCTCATTATTATGATCTATTAGAGTATATCATTTGGATATAGATGAACTATCACACCAATATACTTATAATGCTGTCAACCGACACCAAGAGCTACTCTAAATTAGTCTTTAGAAAATCATACTGTTTGCAAGCTTCAACATGCATCATAGCATTTTCCATTATGGCTAAAGATATTCCAAGACTAAATGATGTTTAAACTTTATGATGTTTGGTATGGGATTTTTATACATTGGAAATAAAGACCAAAGTTTAAAAAATAATAGTAAAGAACCCAAGTGAAGTTTGCATGTGAACTGAAGATTCTAGATTGGGTTCCTCATGTGATTCTTGCAGTTTAGTGTTGTGGACTGTTCTATTTTTTTTCTTTTTTTGCATTCTTAAGAGTTATGCTGTCAATATATGAAATTGCCACTTATACCAGCATTTTGTGAACCAATTTTTTATCCCACTGCACTTGTTCAAAGGCAGAACTAGGGGATTAGGGTACCCTCCCCCCCTCTAAATTTTAGAAAAAAAAAGCCCAAAAGAATGAGGGGGGGAAAAAGAGAGATGGCAACCAAAGCAGTCGTTGAAGGGGTTGCGGCGAAGACAGTGCCAGTGCAGGAAGAGGCAGGACCAGGGGGCTAAGGTACCCCTCCCTCAATTTGAGGTGGGGGAACCAAAAGAACAAGGCAAGAGAGAGAGAGAGAGAGAGAGAGAGAGAGAGAGAGATGGCAGGTGCTGGAGATAGGTTTAAAGCACAAGCTTGAGAGGAAGCTTGAGAGGATTCAAAGGAAGTGGACCCTCTTTTTCGATAACCAATCAAAATCGAAGCAAGGTGCTGCTTGGGGAGCCTCTCTTCATAAGGTTTACACAAAACCATTGAGGAGTTCTGGTGGTGAGAATCCCTCTTCTGGGTCTTCCTTCTTTTTGCTCACTTTTCCTATCTTTTTATTTATGTTCAATTTTCCTTTTCTTCTTTATTTTATTTAGAGCATAGAGCAATGCAAAGTGTTTTTCTTTTGATTTTGTTGTAAACTTTTGTTTTGTTAATTCCCAGCGTGGATTCTTAATGGTATTCACAATCAAATTTCATTTTCGCTGTTGCATACTATGAAGTCTTTCTCTGGTCCCAAATTGCTATACATATCCCCAGAATTTATGAAGTCTTCTATTTTATTTTTTTAATGAAGTCTCCCCACTCCAAGATCTGAAGGTGTATACTTTCCTCCCCATATTAAAAAGCCTTCACATTCAAATTCAATGATCTGAAGAAAGCCACAAGAATCCTTTATCTTGATAGCCTCATAGGAGAAGGGGGATTTGGTTATGTCTATAAGGGGTGGATTGATGAGCATTTCTTTAGGGCTGCAAGGTCTAGATTTGGAATTATTGTAGCTGTGAAGAAGCTTAATTTTCAAGGCCATAAGGAGTGGCTAGTAGGTTGCATCCAAATTTTGATGCTTTTTAATTTAAAATAATCAAATCCTATCATGGTTTTTGTATTTTCAATCTGAAGTCAATTATCTTGGCCAACTTCATCATCCAAATCTTGTTAAGCTTTTTGGATACTGCTTGGATGGGGATATCCGACTTCTAGTCTACGAGTACATGCCCAAAGGAAGCTTGGAGAATCATCTATTTTGCAATATGTTGATGTCTTTAGTAGCGTAAATTTCAAGAGGTTAATGCACTCTACGTGACTATACCTGACTATAATGTGATTTAACTGTTTTTAAATCAAATTTTCATATATATATTTGTACATAACCTTCATTTGTTTCAAACCACACTATCAAATAGAACTTTAATAAACACTGGAACTTTTGTATGGGGCACACGACCACTACCTTGGGCAAAAAGGATCAAAGTTGCCACTGATGTTGCTCAATGTCTCACCTTTTTGCATGAATCTGAGACACCAGTTATCCACTATAATTTTAAGGCTTCTAATATATTATTAGACTCAGTATATTGGGTGACCATTAACATTCATATGATATTATGGCCATTTCGTGAAAACTAAAAATTGCTTATAAGGTGTAAGCCTTCTTTTAGCAATGATGAAATATAGATAATATTTTATTTTCGCCCCCTCTCATCAAAATTCTTGGTTCTGCCACTGCACCTGTTGTTGTCCTTCTTCTTTGTCACTTTGTTGTAGTTGTGGAATTATATTTTTTAAATATAAAAATAAAAATTCAAGAACCATTGTCCCTCAATTCCTTCACTATTCCTTAGCATTTGTTGTTTAATTCTTATATGGGAAAATGATTTCAGCTTCAAAAGCAGAAATCATTATCTGCCATAGAGGCAAATTTTATGCTTTCTCTCTCTACCATTATGTCCCTGCGGTAGAGACAATGATTTTTTCTTTTGAAGCAAAAATCATTTTCCCAATAAATGGTACAATATGGTGAAGCTTTCTTGGTATTCATGAATAGAATGCATTTTTTATTATTTTTTTACTTTCCTACACATTGTTGTGACTTAGGCAAGTGCACAGGTCGTAAAAGTAATAAAGTGTACCGGAGTACAATATCATTCTCACAAGGATTGGAATTCAAGCACTAGTTCACTATTCACGCTTTATTTGGACAAACAATTACGAGAATATTTGAATTTAAACTTAAAACTAAGCAATACCATAAAATTGCAGAATTAACAAGCAAGTAATTAAATGGAAGGTTGTTTCGACAATCAGGAAAAACGCAATTAGGGTTTTTATTTACCTCAATTTCCTCCCTATGTTATTAATTAAACCTTTAAGTAATTGCTCTTGATATATTGCCAATCGATTCCTCTAAATTATTTAGGGCTCAATCCCTTGACACCCTAATTCTATATAATCTTGAAAAAACTCTAGTTCCCCGGTTATTCCTCAGCAAAACATGCATTAAGATCAAGAATCACAAGAATGCATTATTACCCTATGTCTATTCCTAGAATCATAAGGATTATGATGAATTCATCAATCTAGGATCATGTACCAATATCCTTATTGTCATACAATCACCCTAAATCAATCTACAAGATCAAACTCATAGAAGGAATTATGAGAAGATAAATTCATTCAATTATAAAAAGGAAAAATTACATTAAAAATTCAATTCATAAACACAAAGATTCAATTGGGTTCCATCTACCCCTAACTACAAAGAAATATAGCCTAGCATAGCGAATTCAGAAACACAAGAAAACAATAAAGTTTCCCCAAACTCCATTGGTGTGATGGCGTTGTGGATCTTCAAAGCTCCCAATACATTCTTGAATTTCACCTGCCTCTGATACTCCAAAGCATAAAGAACGCGCTTTTATGACCAAAACAGGATTCCGCTCTTCCAATTTATCTACACCCTTTGATTACTCATAAAAGTAGCTTAAATAGTTGTAGGTATCCTTGTTTTGGGTAAAAAACGCATAATGGGCCGTAACTAGGTCGTAAACGGGCGCTAAAGCTCCCTTGAGCACGCTTTAGCGTGCTAAAACATGACTTGGGACCCAATGAGAGCGCTACAGCATCTTGGAGCGCACTAAAGTGCCTATTTTGACAGCAACAATAATATTTCGTATTTTGGGCATAACTTGAGTTATACTTGTCCGATTAATGTGATCTTGGTCTCGTTGAAAAGATAAAACAGAGATCAACAACATTCGTGAAGAACACGAGATCTAAATCCATCATATTGGATACGAAAAATTGTCTGAAAGACATCCTTAAGTAGATTTTCACTAATTGGTTGCTCCTCATTTATCGCTTTAAATCTTTCTAGTTTTACCATTGCTCCAATGCTTGAATTCAACTCAATTGTCCTACAAAATAAGAAAAAATCATTTACATAAATCAATAATTCAAAATCCATGCTTTTTATTTAATTACTTAAAGTTCTCATTCTTTTGATTAGATAATACATGTAATTTTAGTCCTTAAAATATGATAAATTATGGGTTTATCACACGTGTAACATTTTAGATGCAAACATGTGACCTTGAAATGGTGAAGTTTTCTTGGTATTTGTGAACAGAATTCATTTTTATTTTTTTTACTTTTCTACATGGACAACATCCTAGATGCAAACGTGACCTTAACATTTCCGACATGTTTGAATAAATCTTAATATGATAGTAGCGAAAGTTAACATATAATCTTCATAAAAATAATAATAATAATAATAATAATAATAATAATAAACATATTACAAATATAAATAATAATAATAATAATAATAATAATAATAATAATAATAATAATAATAATAATTTTCTTAATTATTAAATTTTAAAAATAAAATAAATAATTTTGTTGGTAAAAGGGAAGACTTAGCCATGATGGCTTGTTGGCCTTATAATATTTGTGATCATTTTAACTTGATAGCTTGATGATCCAAGACTCATTTAAACTTATCGTGAGGCTCATTAAGTAGAAATGCATAATAATGTTAAAATCAATTTATTTAAAGCAGTTAACTTAGCCGTGATGGCATGTTAATTCTGCGTAATTTGTTTAAAGTCATTTTAGCTATACCAGCTTGATGACCTAAAATCTATTGGAATTTATCATACGTTTTGAAATAAAAATTATCATTTTATAACTATTATACAAAGATGACTTATAGCTAACGGCTTGTTAATCCCGCAATCTTTTGGGTCACTTTAGATGTGATAGCTTGGTGATTTGAAACTCGTTAAATTCATTGGAAAATTTTGCATTAATATAGTAATATTAAAATTGAATTTGGGGCTTAGCCGTGACGGCTTGCTAACCTCTAGATTTCCACTGGAGTCATTTTTGCTATGACATGTTGATAATTCCGAGTGTCTAAACATCTACCATTCTAATATAATTTTAAGAATATTTATATTAGCCATACAACAAATACTTTTTAAGAACGACGTAGCTTTGAATTCCTCATTGCAAAAGAGAATACGTCGTAGCGAGATTTTTCCGTCAAGCCTAAAATAAATTTTAATAATTTAGTTTTATATTTTAAGAAAAATGATCATATTATCTTTTAAGGGATAAAACAAATATTTTTAAAAATTATTAATAATTTACACGATTAATTAAAAGTAACCATTTTTTATGAATATATTAAAGGTGTAGTGAGATTAAGTTTTTACCCTTCTCTGTATATAATTAGACTCGCAAACCTTGATCTAAAATTTTAAAGACCAGTTTAAAAAATAAAAAAGGTTTTTCCAATCAAATAAAATTGGTGGTGACTTCATATTTTTCTTTTTTCTTTTAAAATTTCGAGTTGTTACAGTGTTTTATGGACCTGACAAAGATCCACATTTTAGAAGGCCCAAAAAGGGATAATGACGAAGAGAAAATTAAGGAAATATTTCTTAATTATATTAATTCTACTACGACAGCAATGAATCAACAATTGGACACTCAAGAGACCCAAAAATCCACTCCTGCAAGGTATCAAGACGACCTGCAGTTCACTGGAATTTGTCTCGGGTTAACTATTATTAACTCGATCGGGATATCTGGTTAATGGATCATTGGCCAACTAGTGTTCTCGGGTTGAACCAATTAAACTAAGTATATGTGAAGATAAATATAAAAATAGAAGTCATATAACAACCAAAGTATTGTGGTACAGTGGTTATCATCTCATATATTTCGCAAGACATTTCAAGAACCGGTACCGGTGAACACGGTTTAGGGTCGGCTCGACACTTCTTAACTGGGCTGAATATTGGGTCGATCAATTTACCGAATCGGACCAGTTGATGCTTCGGTTCTCGATTCAACCGGTCAGATAGGTCAATCCGATCTGATTTTAGTAACATTATTCTCCCCAATAATTTAGTGAGCATAGATCTATATCAAGTAATGCGTTGTTAACCTTAAATTCAACATATTTTCTTGTCTTTACAAATAATGTTCCTCCTATTCTTCATTTTTATTTTCATTTATTTATTGCATATTTAAGGACAAAAAATTAAAACAGATTACACCCCACAGGTTGATGCTCTTCCATCACTTGAGAAATAAGTGACGTGCATTTGAAAAGACCTCAAGCTAACCAACTAGGATCAATACTTTTTGTTTCGATATTTTATGATCTTTTTTATGTTTTAAATTTACTCTGTCTACATAATGAGTTTCAGACACTCTATGGTGGCTTTTTGCTACTAAATAATGAGTTTCAGCCACTCTTTGGTGGCTTTCGGCTATGTATAGCCCACTTCAACATGATTTCCGAAACCTATATAAATGCAAGACATCTTATTTATAATATTGCACTCACATTGTTCTGTACTTGTATTTCATATTTATTATATTTAATGAGGTAAAGTTGAATATAAAATGACTTCCATTATATTTAGTTTTTTTTTTTAAGCTCTTTTTTTAGCTTTAGTTTATAAGTAGCTTCTAGCTTAAAAATAAAAAGATTCAAACAAACATATAAAACAGTATGGACTCTACAGTCTAGCCATGATGCTAGTCGCTAGACGGTGTGGGATGCCGATAATGCCAATCTTTTCATGTTTTGTTTTCACATTATCATATTATATAGAAAATTTTAATTTTTTATTCATAAATTAACGATCATAATTGGGCAATTACAGGAGTCAAATAGTCAAAACTCGAGTCAACGGTGACTGCACGGTGGCACCTTTATGCAATATGCAACCATTCCCATCTTACTATCTCCGGCCCATTGATGGTTTAAACTTAGGGTTTTCGTTTTATCCTTTAACATAACACAACAAACTTTTCTATACTCACAACATTTTGTGGGGCCCACACTTTTTAAAACAAAAAAATAAATAAAAAATTAAGGCACGCAAAACGAATCTCTATAACATTACACAATCACTTTTCTTACAACATAACTCTTATAAAACCCTTAAACATATTTCTCAAGTTCTTGGAAATAAATTTTTTTTTATTGATTCATTAAAATGTGTGTCATCATTTTATTTTTTAAAAATAATTTGGTAAATATCATTGCTTTGATGTCTCAACATAAAATAGAAAGTCTCTCCTATTAAAGGAGAGACACAAAGCTCAAATAAAAAGTATTAAAAAAATGATATGGTTACGTAAGAAATCATAATTATACAAAGGTGAATCAATGGTGATAAAAAAAAGAAAAAAAAATATTGAAATAGATAATTACAAAATCATAATTGTTGATTCACCTTTGTATGGTTGTAGTCTTTTCACATGACCATGTCATATATTTTTTTCACATGAGAGGATCCATTTTCGTCATCTGTATCTTAAACATTATAAATGATGTCGTTTAAACTATTTCAAACAAAAAATTAAAGGACACACATATATATATATATATTTATTTATTGTTAGATAAATATAATATAAAAATATTAATATGGCATTTACCTAATAGATTAAATTTTTGGGTTGAAAATATTCTTTTATATAACAACAGAGTCTAGGGATATAAATGAATCAGATGACTTGTCAAGGGTATAACCTTTGGCTTGACCATTTTATAAATAGTACAGACTTGAGCTTAGTAAAAGTTTTTTTAAGAAATCAGGTCACAAACTTATTTTAGAAGGCCTAACCTCTAACTTAGCCTCTAAGACCGACCAATATTTTTTAATAAATATTTTTTTGTTATTTTTTGACAAAATAATATCTTGTTATTTTTAATAAAATAATAACGTATGATTTTTCAACTTTTTTCAATTCGCAACAATTTTTCCTCTTCTTACTTAATAAATATATATTTTCTCAGCCAAGTTACCACTGTTCTTCCTTTCCCCGCCAAATTTCGCTATCAAGTTGTTCATATGATGATGCCTTAATTGAACAAAACTTGCAGAGTGATATTGTTGAACAATTTATTGTTTTTTTTTTTTTTTATAATCAACAATTTATTGTTTTTATCTTTTGGTTTTGTGATCATTGCAATTTTCCTTTTTGCAGAGTGGAATTATATAATACTTGAGTGGGTGAATATATTTCTTTCTTTTTTTTGAAATGTAATTATGCATTCTTGTCATTATTTTATTTTTTATTTCCAACAACATAGTTAAATCATTAATATTTTGGATTACAATGTAGTTTTAGCTATTCTATTATTTTGACTTTCCATTAACTTAAACATACAAAAGAAATACAGAAAAATGTTTCTGCAGTTACTGCAGATAAGTTATCTGCATTTACTTCCAAAACGATGTCGTTTTGATGTTAAAATATTAAAAATTATAATTATAAAGACTATTATAATCCTGAAATAAATTAAAATTACAAAAACACCTTGATTTCCGTCCCAAAACGACGTCATTTTGGACTCAATACAGATAACTTATCTCTATTTACTGAAGAAAAAACAAAGCCAAAGAAATAAAATAAGTATAACATATATTTTACATGATGCAATGTGCCTTTTTTAAAGATTTGGCGAGCTTGATAAGCCAGGTGGAATTGTATATTTGTAAAAATATGTCAGGTCAAGTCTATAATTTGACTTGTATGAGGCTAATAAGTCAAGTTAAGTTTTAAATATTTTATATAGACCTAACATATTTAGGCCAAAGCCTAACTTGACTTGACTAATTTACACCCCTATTAGAGTTTTTTCGACCAAATAGTCGCATTCTATTAATAAATAATAAATATTATAAGATATGCCTATACTTAAATTTTTGGATTGAAATAATTATATGGGATAGGAAATTATACTTACCTTTCTTACATGGCAAAAAATGGATTTATTGTTTTTTTAATAAAAAATTACGAAAATGGAGTCGTTTTGAAATTATTTACGCAAATATAGCACTCAAATACGCCCACATGGCGCGTGTTCCAATGGAGAGAGACACGCTCATATGGGACGTGAGTCATACGAGAGACACGCCCGCATGAGGCGTGATCAGGAGAGAGACACGCCCAATAGGGGCGTGAGTGGTTTGAAGAGAGACTCCCCATTTGGGCGTGACCTAGGAGAGAGACACTCCCCTTTGGGATGTGTTTCACCAGGTGTTGCCACGTGTCACAAGAGTCGACAGTTTGACCGTAAAACTTTGGAACGAATAAATTAATTGTGGATTGATTGTGAGTTTACATAACTTGAGAAGAATGCCCCCAATCGGGTCAACTCAATTTTGTAGGTTACAAGATGCAAAATAATAAAATATGACTATAGTTTTGACCAGGGTTGAATCTACAAAATTGAGCTACACTAAAACTCTTTTGACTTTGATTTTATTTTATTTTATTTTATTTTTTAAAATTGACACAATAAATTTTAAAATCTTCATAATTTATTTCTTATACTATGATAATTCCACCATTCACTATGAATTGTTAGTATGAGAGAGCTTAGATCTGTATCATTTAAAGAGTAAAATACGTTGATATGAGAAAGCTCAGATGCTTTCAGAGATGCATGGTGGTATAAACCAAGATCTACGTAACTTTTCAAGATCTACGTAATGACATTTCATTTGGCATATTTTGTCTGTCACAAAAAAAATTTGAATTTAGAACAATGATACCATAAGAACGTTTAAACCCAAATTAATAAGAACGTTTAAAAAATAGGAGAAGGTTATAGTTACTACCTCTTTATTAATTTGGGTTTTAACCTTCTCCTTTCTCCTAATTAAAAAGTGGTTTTCTCTTTATTAATTTGGTTTTAAACGTTCTTATGGTATCATTGTTATAAATTCATATTTTTTTGTGACAGACAAAATATGTCAAATGAGTTGTCATTACGTAAATCTCGAAAAGTTATGTGGAACCAAAAAAATTACATAATTCGGACACCCGCGTCAAAAGTTATGGACTTCCAAAGTTTTACGGTCAAACTGTTGATTTTTGTGTCACGTGGCAGCACCTGGTGAAACACGCTCCAATGGAGAGTGTCTCTCTCCTGGGTCACGCCTAAATGGAAAGTGTCTCTCTCCAACCGTTCACGCCCATGTGGTGCGTGTTTGACTGCTATATTTTCGTAAATAATTTTAAAACGACTACATTTGCATAATTTTTTTATTAAAAAAACAATAAATTAAATTTTTTTTTGCCAATTATGGCCTACCATTAGTTTTTGTCTAAAAGAAATGCATGCCTAAGGCTTTAGTGCAATGTATGATATAGATAATTGAGTGAAAACTGAAGACACAATGACGAGAGCCTTAGGCTGTTATGCATTTCGAGTGTCTAGGTACTTTTGTTTATTTTAATTTTTTTTGTATTTTACTTAGACACTTGTTAAAATTGCTTGATCTAGTTAAATAATTGTTATTCGCTAAAGATTCCGAAGAATAACCACAGACAAATCCACAAAATTATAGATCATTTGCTATATAATATATTCCATTATATCAATCATTCGCTGCTGAACCCATTAAACAACCCATTAATAATTCAGCATCGACAATCGCCCATCGTATTTCCTATTAACAATTGCAGAATCTAAAATTTTAATCCCAAAAAAATAAATAAAAAGAAAATCAATACAATTCCAAATTTTAAAAACAAACCAAAAGAAGAAATTCCAAAGCTACGAGACGTGTATCCAACGGGCAACGCTTGGCACCCCCTGGTTAACCGCGAATGCCATGTAATAACCCGGCGGCGCCACCATCCCATTCGGCGGCGCCGTACATCCAATCCGGTACCTTCCTTCGCCGTCCGGTATGGCGGAGGTAACGGCTAGTTTGACCAGACGTTGACCCTGCGAGAACGAATGCGTGGCAAAAGGCGCACTAGCCAAATTCACTTCCACGATTCCCACCACAGGCAACGTAACAGACACCATCACATCAAATTTCCCACCAAAACGCACCGTTTCGGGTATTTCCTCAATATCGGGTCGGAGATTCGCCCGATCCAGAGCCAAATACTCAGGCGAAAACGCTTCGATCCGCAACTCGGTCGGAAACTCAGCGTCGAACCGGTAAAACACGTGCGGGTTGCTCCCCGCAAGTAAAACCCTTCCGTCAGGTAACAAATTCGCAGTGGAATGATACAATCTAGGTACCGTGCCCGGGTTCAAAACCATGAACCGTAAACCCACGGGTTGATCGGGTCGGTAGAGAACCGGGTTCAAGCACGGGTTTGAAGCCAATTCAAAACCTTGAGTCCCTGACATTGCACCGTTTATAATCAAAACGTCGCCGTTTGGAAGCATCACCATATCGCCCATGATTCTCCCATACGGCATATCCTCCATCTGCCAAACCGGATCGGGTCCAGTCGCCAAGATCCGACCGCAACTTCCATGCGCCGGCGTGTCCGTGTTCCGTTCAAGAAACGCACCGAACTGAGCTCCGCCGCAGACAACAACCTCCGCGCCGGAGTAATCTCCTTCAAGCGCCAGCATCGCCGATGACCCCGCCGACGGGTAATTCCTGGGGCCACCGTCTAAATTCGGATACTCTCTCACGATGCGGTTGCCGGCGACGTCGTACATCACCGCCTTCGTGTTCGCGAACACGAAGAGGTGACCGTTGGGGAGAAGGTGCACGTAAGGGTACAAGTTATCCATTTGAGTGTCCTCTGTTTCAGCGAGGAACGGGAACGAAACGAAGCCGTTTTGCCTCGGCGGGTAAAACTCCACCGTGTTGGAACCTCTTCCTCCGACGATGATTACCGAACCGTCCGGTAAGATCTGGTTCGTCGCGTACCATCGACCTTCGTTCAATTCGAAGTCGTTTAGCTCCTCCCAATCGCATGACCCGTTTGCGTCGCACGGGTCGAACTTTCGGATCTTTTTGAACCCGTCGAGGTCACCACCGGTTTGTAAGAGTGTTCCGTTTGGGAGGAACTGACCCGAAGAGCACCACGTGTCAGTGAGGATTTTTAATGAACGGAGTTGGTTTGTTTTTGGGTCGAACTGAACCGAATGAGCGTAACAATCGCGCTTTAAAGCAGCGTCGTTCCGGTCGAACCGGCAATGGCCTTTAGGGAGGAGTTTTCTCGATGGACCGATGTTAGTCCGGTCCAGGAGGACCACCGTGTTGAAGCGTGTGACCGCCGTGTGCATGGAGGAGATACCGGCGTCGGCGACCAGAAGCTCCCACGTGCCGGGGAGCTCAGCACGTGCATGTATCGCGAAAGTTAGAACGAAGAGGAAGCATAAGAGTGAAGCTGAGCCACTGCCCATTGGAAGAAAGTGGAAAGAAAGTGTGGAAGTGAGTAAGTGCAATTGTAGTGATGTGAAGCTTCTATTCTTATGATTATAAAGAATGAGAATAAAAGTGAAAATTTTGGAAATTTAATAAAAAAAGTACACTGTAATAAAAGAGTTTTTAGAATATTTAAGTTTTTATGAATGTAAAAAAAATAAAATTAGAAGAGCTAGTCCTACTATTTAAACATGATTACCTCCCTTAATGGTACATGTGATTTATAAAAAAATTAAAAAGTAAACTATTATTTAGGATTGCGTCGTTGTTGTGGACTGTTGAAGTTTTGACACAAAATGGAATTAGCCTTTTAGTAATTGCAAAATTTTCTGAATACAAATTCTAATATTTTGTCCTAATTATCTTAATGAAATTTAATGATTATTATATATAGTATTTTCCGATGTATAACAATTTATTTGACGTTTTTTTTTTGGGATTAAAAAGAAGTGCTTTTATGTTATTTTTATGGTCTCTAACTTTCTGTCGGCGCTCTAAAAAATGAACAGGCTTGGGTTATAGGATAGGAAAAAGGTCGGTGAGTGGAGAATTTGGACACATAGGATATAAGTGGCAAAATGTACAGACGACGTGGACAAATGGTGTATACACACACACACTCTCTCTATAGTCTTATCTTTTGCCTAAAATGTGTTGTTTTTTTTTTTTGGTACATGAAAATGTTTTGTTTTTTAATGCAATAAAAGTGGAAAAATGAGTCGTGCTGATTTATTCAAGGATATGGATTTACTTCATGATTATATGATGGATAAATTGAAATATATAAAAGACAATTATTATTAGTTTTATTGTTATTATTTATGTAACTAATATAACATTTTTTTTTTATAACACTAATATAACATTTTAACAGTAATGCGTAATGATGTAAATGAATGAGGCCAAACTAGACTTTAATTTAAATGAAATAGACCCATGTAAAATATTTCAAACATAATTTGATTTGTTAGTTTAATATAAGTCAAATTATAAGTTTGACTCGGTTTATTTTCAAAAAATATAAAGTTTGACTTAGCCTGTCAAACCTTCAAAAATTGACATTTTACATTACGTAAAATATAGATTATAATTATTTTATTTTTTTGTATGTTTAAATTAACGAAAATATCACAACCTCAAATATTATTTTATTAGGGTAATAGTTTTTTTATGTAATAAGAGATAATTATTATCTCTTACAAACTTATTTATGCAGGTGAGGTTCACTTTCAAAGAAAAAAAAAAGTGAGATCTATATTAAATTTATGTGTGTAGAAAATAAATTCTTTCTTAAGTAATATAATAAAAATCTTTTACTTATCATCATTTCCCTTTCCCCTTTTGCATGCACTTATTCTTGATCAGTGTTGCTTGTTGTTTATGATATCAGTAGAAAGAGCACCTTTGATAGCATCAAGAGGTGGCTTGAAACTCTCTCTCCTCCTATGGGCTAAAGCTTTTATGTGAAAAATCTGTAACCAATTTTTTTTCTTTTAATTTTATTTGTTATCTGAATTGCGTTATTTGCTGATTTGGATATAGCGTTGAAAACTAAGATTTCGATTTCCACACCCAAAAAATCCCTTGTACTTTGACAGTAATATTTTCGGATTCCGAGTTTCAATCATAATTTGAAGTTAGTTTGTATTTAAAATAAAAATAAAGGTATATCATCCATCCAAAAAAACAATAATAAAGGTATATTTTATTTCATTTTAAAAAATAGTACAACTAATCAAAAATCGATTTTGAATTAATTATAAAATTAATTTTGAACTTGATAATTAATTTATAGTTCATAATTAGCTTTGATTTTAAACCAGTTTTTGATTTTGTTATGGACTGGATTCATATTTTAACAACCTTATTACTAGCAACATTGGATAGGGATGTCGCAACTATATAATCTAAAGAGGATTAAGGGATAAGATCATATCACCATCAATCAAGACAGATTTCATATCAACTGAGAGATCTCAAAAGCATAAGCCTATGAAAGTAATCCTTATAAATAAGAGGCTAAAGACCACATGTAGACACTTTTGACTTATTTACTATTACTGCCAACACTGTGCACACACCCACGTCTTGACTATAAACCTATTGCTTGTGCGCACTGATTGGAGTATTGACTATAAGTCAATCAAAATATCTCTGAGCGCATACCCTTGAAGTATCCTTATACAGTTCAATAGAACCGAACATTGGCGTCGTATGTGGGAAACGTCAAATTTTGACTCCCATCCATGGTAAACATGCATGGCATAACACGAAGCCACAAATTGCAAGCTGCGTCGCGACCCTGAAATTGCTGAAACCATATGAAGAGACAAACCCTATCGCTAAAAGGGCTTTTAATCCTCCGAGAGACTCTAGAATGGAGCTCCAGATCCAAGCAAGTGATGATTTGACAGAGATTCACGTCATTGCAATTCTTGATAGAACAAGTGAAGACCTGCAGGTCATTAAATCATAAGAAAAAAGGTACATGAGAATTTTGAATTCTTTATTAAAGGAAGTATCATCCAAAATTTTGTGGACTAGGGAACTGGCAAACCATTAATAACTCAACTTTGATCCAAAAGAGGGCTTAAAATTTAAAAGCTCGGCTTCGGCCTTGAGCACCATCTCAGTCCAATGAAGGGCTTACAGTTTAAAAGCTCGGCCTTAGCCTAAAGCTTCAACTCGGCCCAACTATGGGCTTTAAGTTTAATAGCTCAGCCTCAACCACGAGCTTCAACTCAGCCCAGCCAAGGGCTTCGAGTTTAAAAGCTCGGCATCAGCCGTGAGCTTTAACTCAACCCAACTAAGGGCTTCAAATTTATTAGCTTGGCCTCGGCCTTGAGCTCAGCCCAGCGAAAGGCTTCAAGTTTAAAAGTTTGGCATCAGCCTTGAGCTTCAACTTAGCCCAGCTAAGGGGGCTTCATTTTTATTAGCTCGGCCTTAGCCTTGAGCTCAACCCAGTAAAAGGCTTCGAGTTTATTAGCTCGGCCTCAGCCTTGAGCTCAGCCCAGCCAAGGACTTCAAATTTAACAGGTCGACCTCAAATTAAAAATCCACTGCAAATGAAACGAGGTTCAAAATAAGAAAACCACGGCGTAAGAAGCCAAGTTCAAATAAAAAAGCCTCCGCGAAAGAAACGGGGCTCAAATTAAAAGACAACGGCATAAAAAGTCGGGTTCAGATAAAAAAGCCTCCGCGAAAAAAGCGGGGCTCAAATTAAAAGACCACGACGTAGAAAGCCGGAGACAGATAAAAAAATCCCCCGGGAAAGAAGCGGGGCTCAAATTAAAGATCCATGGTGTAAAAAGCCGGGTTCAAATAAAGAAGCCTCCGCGAAAGAAACAGGGCTCAAATTATAAGACCACCGCGTAAAAAACCGAGTTCAGATAAAGAAGCCTCCACGAAAGAAACGGAGCTCAAATCATAAGACCACCGCATAAAAATCTGGGTTCATATAAAGAAGCCTCTCCGAAAGAAACAGGGCTCAAATTATAAGACCACCGCGTGAAAAACCGGGTTCAAATAAAAAAGCCTTCGAGAAAGAAGCGGGGCTCAAATTATAAGACCACGGTATAAAAGCCAGGTTTACATAAAAAAGCCTCCGCAAAAGAAACGAGGCTCAAATTAAAAGACCACGGCGTAAAAAGCCGGGTTCAGATAAAAAGGTCACCGCTAAAGAAGCGGGGCTCAAATTAAAAGACCATGGCATAAAAGCTGGGTTCAAATAAAAAAGCCTTTGCGAGAGAAGCGGGGCTCAAATTAAAAGACCACGACGTACAAAGCCTGGTTCAGATAAAAAATCCTTTGCGAAAGAAATAGGACTCAAATTAAAAGACCATAACGTAAAAAGTCGGGTTCAGATAAAAGGCCATCCCTACAGAAGCAGGGCTCAAATTAAAAGACCATGGCGTAAAAAGCTGGGTTCAGATAAAAAAGCCTCCGCGAAAGAAGTAGGGCTCAAATTAAAAGACCACGGCGTCAAAAGATGGGTTCAGATAAAAAAGCCTCCGCAAAAGAAGTGTGGCTCAAATTAAAAGACCACGGCGTAAAAAGCCGGGTTCAGATTAAAAAAGCCTCCGCGAAAGAAGCGGGGCTCAAATTAAAAGACCACGGCATAAAATGTCGGGTTCAGATAAAAAAGGCCACCAAGGGCTTCAAATTTAAGAGCTCGGCCTCAGCCTTGAGCTTCATCTCAGCCCAATTAAGGGCTTCAATTTATTAGCTCGGCCTCTGCCTTGAGCTCATCCCAACGAAGGGATTCAAGTTTAAAAGCTCAGCTTCAGCGTTGAGCTTCATCTCAGCCCAACTAAAGGCTTTAATGTATTAGCTCGGCCTCAGCCTTGAGCTCATCTCAGCTAAGGGATTTAAGTTTAAAAGTTCAGCCTCATCCTTAAGCTTCAACTCATCACAGTGAAGGGCTTTATGATTATCAGCTCGACCTCATCCTTGAGCTTCAACTCATCCTAACGAAGGGATTCAAGATTAAAAGCTCGACTTCAACCTTGGGCTTCATCTCAGTCCAACTAAAGGCTTAAAGTCTAAAAGCTTGGCCTCGGCCTTGAGCTTTATTTCAGCCCAACGAAGGGCTTAAAGTTTAAAAGCTCGGCCTTAGCCTAGAGCTTCAATTCAACCCAACTAAGGGCTTTAAGTTTAATATCTCAGCATCGACCTTGAGCTCCAACTCGGCCCAATGAAGAGCTTCAAGATTAAAGCTCCGCCTCAACCTTGAGCTTTAACTAAGCCCAATGAAGGGCTTCATGATTATCAACTCAGCCCAGTGAAAGGCTTAAAGTTTAAAAGCTTTGCTTCTGTAACACCTGGCAACATGCAAGGATCAACGATTGTCCCCACACACTAACACGAGACTTTTCAGCGTGCTTTGTCCTCACTCGCACACTTCCCGGGAAAACTTCCCAGGAGGTCACCCATCCCTGAATTGCTCCAAGTCAAGCACGCTTAACTGTGGAGTTCTTCTGATCCGGGCTACCGAAAAGTATATGCATCTTGTTAGTATAGGTAGTACCAATTAATTCTTATAAGTCATTCCCAACTATACCGTCCCATACCAGCACAGTCTCTGGAATCTCTCTCTTTCGGGTGTGGATTCGATTCATTCATGTACCCCCGTCCCTAGAAGCCTGCCAGGAGCCGCTCCTTGTCCATGCCCTTTCGCACCGGCAATCACTCCCCGCCCTCGTCAGCGCCCGGGATGTTACATGCCCACCAGCTTCCGCCTGGTTCGTCCTCGAACCACACCGTACTGGATGAGAGGCCCTGCTCTGATACCACTTGTAACGCCTGGCAACTTGCAAGGATCAACGACTGTCCCCACACACTAACACGAGACTTTTCAGCGTGCTTTGTCCTCACTCGTACACTTCCCGGGAAAACTTCTCAGGAGGTCACCCATCCCTGAATTGCTCCAAGTCAAGCACGCTTAACTGTGGAGTTCTTCTGATCCGGGCTACCGAAAAGTAGATGCATCTTGTTAGTATAGGTAGTACCAATTAATTCTTATAAGCCATTCCCAACTATACCGTCCTATACCAGCACAGTCTCTGGAATCCCTCTCTTTCGGGTGTGGATTCGATTCATTCATGTACCCCCGTCCCTAGAAGCCTGCCAGGAGCCGCTCCTTGTCCATGCCCTTTCGCACCGGCGATCACTCCCCGTCCTCGTCAGCGCCCGGGATGTTACAGCCTCAGCCTTGAGCTTCATCTCATCCCAGCTAAGGGCTTAAAGTTTTAAAGCTCGGCCTTAGCCTAGAGCTTCAACTCATCCTAGCTAAGGGCTTCAAGATTAAAGCTCGGCCTTAGCCTAGAGCTTTAACTCAACCCAGTGAAGGGCTTCATAATTATCAACTCAGCCTAATGAAGAGGTTCATGATTATCAGCTCAGCCTTGAGATTCATCTCAGCCCAGCTAAGGGCTTAAAGTTTAAAAACTCGGCCTTGGCCTTAAGCACCATCTCAGCCCAACAAAAGGCTTAAAGTTTAAAAGCTCTGTCTTAGCCTAAAGCTTCAACTCAGCCCAACTAAGGGCTTCAAGATTAAAGCTCGGCCTTAGCCTTGAGCTTTAACTCAACCCAGTGAAGGGCTTCATGATTATCAACTCAGCCCAGTGAAGGGGTTCATGATTATTAGTTCAGCCTCAGCCTTGAGCTTCATCTCAGCCCAGCTAAGGGCTTAAAGTTTAAAAGCTCATCCTCGGTCTTAAGCATCATCTCAGCCCAATGAAAGGCTTAAAGTTTAAAATCTCGGCCTTAGCCTAGAGCTTCAACTCAGCCCAACTCAAGGCTTTAAGTTTATTAGCTCAGCCTCGGCCTTAAGCTCTAACTCAGCCTAGCCAAGGGCTTCAAGATTAAAGCTTGACCTCGGCCTTGAGCTTCAACTCAGCCTTAGCCATAGCTTCAGGCTTCGAGATAAAAATGAAGACAGAAAAGGAGATATGTAATCCTAACAAAAGTATCACACCCCAATCTGAGATAAAAATAAAGACGGAATTGGAGAGAAGTGATCCTAGCAAAAAGATCTCACCCCGATCCGAATAAAAAAAATGAACTTGGAGAGATGTGATGCTAGCAAAAGGATCACACTTTGATCTGAGATAAAGATGAAGACGAAATTGGAGAGATATGATTCTAGCAAAAGGATCACACACCAATCCGAGAAGACGAATTTGGAGAAATCGTGATCCTGGAAAAGGATTACACCCCAATTTGAGATAAAAGAAAAATCGATGCAACATATGATGTCGGGCTCCTATTCAAGATTTTGGCAATAAAGTCAAATGAAAAAGTTTGCGGCCCAACAGGCCAGCCTCAAATTAAAAATCCACTGCAAATGAAGCGTGGTTCAAAATAAGAAAACCACAGCGTAAGAAATCGAGTTCAGATAAAAATGCCACCGCTGATGAAGCGTGGCTCAAAGTAGAATACAACGGTGTGCGAAGCCATGCTCAAACAAAATATGGTGAAAGTCAATGCCAGAAATATAAAGCGACTATGGCCTAGTCACAAATACAAAGCCACAGTATGATAAGCAGAGTTCAAGAAGGTGAATACAACCTTCATAAACAAGACTGGCAGAAAGTCTAGTCCAACAATAAAGCCACGGTACGTTAAGCCGGGCTAAAATTAGAAAGGCAAAGATACCTCCTTCAAAAGTGTAGACAAGGCAAAAGCTAAGTTAATTTAAAGGAAGCCACGGTATGCGAAGCTGGGCTCAAAATGAAAAAGGTAGAAAACTTCCCTAGGAACTTAAGACTACAGCAGCAAAGCCAAGTCGTTAAGGTTTTGGTCACAAAGGCCTAACAGGCTGGCCTCAAATTAAAAAGCGATCGCGAATGAAGCGGGGCTCAAAATAAAAGCCACGGTATATGTATTAAGGCTTAAAATCGAGTAGGCGAACTCCTCCTTCAAGAATCCAAGACTATGGCAAAAGAAGTCAAGTTCGTCAAAAACAAGAGAAGTCATGGTATTCAAAGTCGGACTAATTGTTGAAGAAGGCACGAAAGACCTTCCCAAAATTAAGACACAGGCAGCAAGCCAAATCCAAAAAGGCGAAGTCACAGTAAGAAAAGTCGTGCTCCCTAAAGTACAATACACATTTGCAAAAGGTCAAATTCATGCTAATAGAGATCTTAGTATGCGAAACTAAGCCAAATCTGAAACAACGACACTTAAGGTCTGGGAGTGCAGAGTCGGGTTAATTATTAAGGAGGCACAAAACACCATCCTAAAACTTAGGAGAACACCTATATAAAAGACTGACAATAAGCTTAGTCAAAACTAAAGAGCCTTGGCAAGAGAAGCAGAGCTCGAAGTCAAAAAGAGGAAAACACCGCCTCACCACTCAGAGACTTCAAGAAAAAAGAAGCCAATATAAAAAGCCAAACCAAGAAGAGGTAGTCGCACCAGACCCAAGGCAGGATCATAGTACCTCGGTAAGGTCGACCTATAAATCAGACTTAGGCACCCCAGCAGTCCGAGCTTCCGAGCTGCCGGGCTGGGGGGCAACTGCTATAGATTGGATTCATATCTTAACAACCTTATTACTAGCAAGATTGGATAGGGATATCTCAGCCATATAATCTAGATAGCATAAAGGGATAAGATCCTATCCCCATCAATCAAGACATATTTCATATCAACTGAGAGATCTCAAAAGCTCAAACCTATGAAGGTAATCCTTATAAATAAGAGGCTAAAGATCTCAGATACACACTTTTGACTTATTTACTATTACTGTCAACATTGTTCACACACCCACATCTTGGCTATAAGCTTATTGCTTATGCAGAGTGATTGGACTATTGACTATAAGTCAATCAAGATATCTATCTCTAAGATATCTTTGAGCGCATACGCTTGAGGTATCCTTATACGATTCAATAGGACCGAACAGATTTAAAAATAGTTTTAAATTAGAAATTAGAATCAGTTATAAACCATAAACCTCTTTTAAAATCGGTTTAGAAAAATCTAAAACCGATTTTTAAAAGGATATGTGGTTTGATATGAAAACCAAATCCTGTTCATAGGCCCCAACCCCAAGAGTCCATTGATTTCAACTTTAACAAAATTAATTAATGTTAATGAATTAATTGAAAATAATATTTTTAAAAAATATTTTGTCACTCGCGGTCTCTCTCTCTATATATGTGTGTGAATAAGAGAAGCAGCTTTTGATATAGGAAAGTATCATATAAGCAAATCAATAAAATTTTAAGGCCCCTTGAACCTTTAGTGATCGATTAATTTATTCATGATATTGCTCGAATGAATTTTCCTGTAAAATATTTTATTCTGATCATATTCTAGCTAGTTAGACGTTTTAGCTAGCTAGTAAAACGTATTTGAGAATTTAAAGTGGGACTACATATCATTTATAAAAGAAACAAAATTGATAATTGAACAACATAAGCCACGGTTAGCTATGCAAACTATTAAATTTAAATTACTATATTGTATTTTTGTTTTGATTTATGTTATTATTAGTGTGCATGATTAGAGAATAATATTCATAATATTAACTTCGTAAAATATGAATTTTATAGAAAAAAAATTATTCAAAAATATATGTGTAGAAATTATAATACTTCAATTCTAATGTGATAAATTTAAATTATTTTTTATGATCAATAAATAGTACTTAATTATGTCAAAATTTCGAACTTCTTAAATATGTTACATTTTCTAAAATAGAAATACAAATAAAAATTAAAAATTATAAGTCTAATTATTTGATTTTTTTTTTTTGGTAAATTAATTATTTGATTCTAAACTTAGGTTTTGCATATCATTTTAAAATAAAAATTCATGTATAATTGTATTATATAGATATATGTGCATCGTTGCATGTCTATAACATGTAATGATGCGTGATTTTTTTCAGAATATTTTTCTAATCGCCCAAAATACATATGTACATAGAATTCTGTGAGGGGAGGGAAATTAAAATGAAAGATCAATTTACATGGTTTAAGTGCTATCATGCGACCTGCATAAGAAATTTCGTTCACAAAATTGTTGGGAGTAGGACGACAACAACTCTCGTATTTATAACAAGATTGCTAATATGGGTATAAATTTCAGACTTAAACCTAATATTTTCCCTTTAAGAAATTGGTTTTTAATAATTATAATTTTTGATTAATTTAATTACTTGACAAATATCTTAGTAATGAAATTGCGAGGTGATACCACGCACAAGGCACAATCACAGTTACATTGAGTTTATAAATAATTTTCACTCTTTTATATTTTGATTATTTTTAAGTTTTTTTTTTAACTTAATTAATGCTCAAAAAAACCCTACTACTGCCTGGTGTAGTAGTGTGTGTTGGCACTGAGGGGTCAGTGGCGGAGCTACATAGAACTTGGGGTGGTTTTGATCCAGATTAAATTTTAACAAATTATATTTATTATATATAATTATATAATTTATTATAATTTGACCCGGATTAAAATTGTAATTTAGTCCGGGCTACAATTTGTAATTTGACCCTATCTAAAAATTAAAATATATTTGGTAAGAGATTTGGGTAAGTTGTATTATGTTATGTGTTTAATTTTTACTCGTATAAATTTTTTTTAGTAAAATTAGAACTCTTCTTGATGCTACATACTTAGGTGCTCTGTATTTAATATATTTTAAATATATTATGATATGAACTAACTAAAATTAAGAAAATTAAATATACATATAATATAATTATTAGGATGGCTCCGCCACGGGTCCAGTATGAAACTGATATAATATAATTCCAAACGCGCAAACAACTTCAGTTACAAGAAATGGGCACTTTCAGTTAAAGTAAAAGTTCTTTAAACTTCAAACCGAAGTGGAATGCATGATTGGTAAAGGGCTAAAAGTTCACTGAACTATCTGACATGTGACTTTAAAAAACTTGATGTTAGGGTGATGAAAACAACTTAGGTCTACCAGCGGAGGAGCCATGATAGGAGAACATATTCATCAAAGCTAGGCTAACTTAATTATAAGAGTAAATATTATTTTCCGTCCTCAGCAAATTTTACCATGCCCATTTTAGTCCCTAGCAAATAAAAAGGCTATTCGTGATTCTTAAGAAATTCAAAGTAGACTCATTTAATCCTTTTGAGAAACTAATGTAGGTCTTTTTTGAATTTGTGAGGGACCATGGTTTCAATTAAATGAGTCTATTTTGAATTTCTTAGGAACCACAAATACTCTTTTTATTTGTTAGAGACTAAAGTGGACATCGTGAGAGAATCAAAAATGGTATTTACTCTAATTATAATAAATGAATTCGATTTCATATTTCAATTCAAAACCATAAATTATTGAATTAATATTTTAACTTATATAATCTTCACTTGATGATTACATGTATCATGACACTTGTAAGAGTCGTGGTTATATCCTAACATTAGTCATGGTAATGAATAGAAAATTGTTCCAGCATCAGCATGCCCTCTCGAGTAATGGGTAGCATTAATTGTGGCCGTTACATGGAGAATGGGACCGGGAGAAGTTTGGCCATACTTCAACGATGTACGACATGATGGAGAATTTTAGATCTAAGAAGAGAAAGAGCAACAATGTTGACAAGTTTTGTGTGAATAAGTTGGCGATATATATGATATAGAGTATAGAATGGGATATTGTTGAAAAAAAGAGGGATGAGATTCTTCTCCATTTCCCCCACCTTTTACCTTTCTACGCTTTCTTCCTTCGGTAAAGAAGATGAGCCACTTGAAAAAGTGAACGGGTTTTGGAATAATTGCTCTTAATCATGGGCTATAACTTCATCAGTATCTTTTTCTGGCAAAATAAAGAAACTGCAAGCATTTCTTAAATTTTCCAAACCCATAAGACGAAGAGGACTTTTGGACATGCCCCACGACGAACAAATTAAATCCTTTGTGACATAACTCGAGTCATTGCGGTTTAGACTTCTAAAAGGAATTGAAACGTAATGCAAAAGGAACTTCCCGGGTTGCTATTTTTTGGGGTGACCAAAAGAAAAGCAAGAGTGGCCATACCCATATAATATATACCAACAAAGCCTAATATGTAGTTGATAGATAACTAGTTTCCTTAAGTATATTAATATGGATTCGATTCCTGGTCGTGTGTTTATTTTGTTGGGAAAAATTTACTTATTTAATGTGATCTCGCATCTTGAAAGAATTAACTTTGAGGTTGACAGCTGGAGGATACTTGGGAAAACAAAAAATAAAATACCCATATGATACATGGTCTAAAGGGTTTTAGTCTTACTGGGAAAAAAAAAAAAAAAACCGACGATAAGATTAGCTACGAGCTAAGACCAATTTGGTAGGATCAGGTATTCTATGGTCTAGGAGCAGATGGACCTTGTGTTATGTTGAGATATAATGTGGAATTTATAAGGCCTTGGGCACTCCCATCTTTTGAGCTAGCTTTTAGGGTGGTGTATCCCAAGGTTCTTTACATGGTATCAGAGTCTCGTCGCCCCCCACTTTCTCTTGTGGTGTTTCTTAGCACAGGTAGGCTGGGCCTGTTGCATTGTCCACTCTTCAAGCCCAGTGGGCTCTTGTGTGAGGGGACATGTTGAGATATAATGTGGCGTTTATAAGGCCTTGGGCACTCCCACCCTTTGAGCTAGCTTTTGGGATGGTGTATCCCAAAGTTCTTTACATGTTATACAACGGACAAAATGAGAATTTTGTTAAAAAAATAGAGATAAAATGAGAATAAATAGGGACCATGGCTATCTAATTTGGTCCCGGACCATTTTAGAAAATTCCATTTGGTAGACACACCTCTGTTTTGTTTTTGTAAAATTCATCGAGAACAATAATTGATTAATCGACCAAACTAAATTAATGTATAATGGTATTTTAATCATAGAGAGCATGGATATGGTTGGCCTTTGTTAGAGTCGTGGAATCAAAGCCACGCGAGAGAGAGAGAGAGAACTGAAGGTATAATGTTGTTTTAATCATAAAAGCACGTATCGACAGCTTTGTATCAATGATCATATGGTTGGCCTTTGTTAGAGTCGTGGATTCAAAGGCAGAGAGAGAGAGGGAAGCACAACAAGATTATATAATAATTAAAAAATAAAGCACCTTTTCTACTTTATTTTTTTTTCCTGTTTTCTTTTTTCTTTTGTTTTTTTGCTTTGACATATATACTTTACGATGCCCGTTGGCTTGGCAGGAATCATATTCTAATAGGCAAATTTGCCAAAGATAATAAGAATGGGTCACCTAGTCGCCCTTAGATCATGACAAAATGTTTGTTTGTCTTTAAATTTGGGGTTTTTTTTTATTGGTACGTAGGTTATCAAGTTTCTTGTAAGTGTTTATAATTCGACTCCAGAAGTGTGCCTTGATGTTTGATCTTTAGATTGGAAAGATAATCACCTCATCCTCTAAAGTATTGATAGAAGGCCAAGAAACCTCTTCAACTTTACTTAAAGTGCACTTTAGTTCTAAATTTTTAAAGTGTTCATGGATGTCTTTCAACTTCCAAAAATGTGCCTTTAATTCCAAAATAGTAATCCTTTCTAAATTTAGATAACGAATAATCTACACATAACCTACACACCACACTAGGGGCCCATTTGGATGAATTTTTGAAAAAAAGACTTTTTATGAATTGATTTTTTTAAAAGAATTTTTTTAAAAAAGCAAAGTTATTTTGTGATTGGATACAATATTTGAAAATTGTTTTTGAGTAAAAATGTCATTTGGATATTAAAATAAAAATGTATTTTTTAAGTGTATAACTATTATTGTGCCCTCTCCTCCTTGTGCATTATGTTTATGTTGTATGTTGTATGTTGTGAAGCAAACGAAATTATTCCAACACAGTGAAGAAAGCGAGATACAATATTTGGTAAAAGGACACCAAAACGATGCCGCAATGAATGAATTATTTGAAGGCCTACTTTCAGATTTTATAATCACGCGAGGTAAACGACGACGACGGTGCCAGTAGGGCTGTGCATGGGTCAGGTCGGGTCAGGTTTTTGTCCGACTCGACCCAACTTGGTTTTTATAGGTCAGGTATTTTGACCCGCCCCGCTTTAATTTGATCCAAGTCAGGTCTGACTTGAATTGGATTTTGTTGAACTAGTTCAGAACCAGTTTGGATCTGACCTGACTTGGTTTCTGAAGTGGGTCTGACTTGGTTTCTGAACTGGGTCAAATCTGACCTGACCCGTTTTTGACTTGATTTTCTCACAAAATTTTGTCGAAATTTTTACGTTACAAAAGACGAAAATTTCGTCACAAAATTATTTTTTCGTCGAAATTTGTACAAAAAAAAAATTTCTATTGAAATTTAGTTTCCGTCAACAGTTTTGACGAAAATGATTTCTTCCATCAAATGTTTTAAACGAAAAAAGAATTTTGTCAAAAAATTTAACGGAATGTTTTTCGTTCAAAATTTTGATGGGAATGTGTTCTAACGAAAATTATTTCGAGGGAAATGTTTCATTTGAAACTTTCGACGAAATTTAGATTCTCTAAAGAATTTTGACAGAATATTTTTTTCGTCAAAATGTTTTTTTTGTCAAAAAAATTTACGAAATTTTTTTATAGAAATGTGTTTCGTTGAAAATTTTGATGGAAATTTTTTATCAAAAAACTTGACGAAAATATTTAGTTGAAAATTTTCGAAGCAAATGTGTTTCGCTAAAAATTTTGACGAAAATTTTTTTTTGTCAAAAAATTTAACGAAAATTTTTTCGTCGAAAACTTTCGCCGAAATTTGAAATCTCTAAAGAATTTTGATGAATATTTTTGCCGTCGAATTTTTTTGCCGTCAAAATTTTTTGATGACGAAAATGTTTCCGTCGAAAACTTTCGCCAAAATTAGAAATCTGTAAAGAATTTTGATGAAATTTTTTGCCGTCAAATTTTTTTGTTGACGAAAATATTTCTGTCGAAAACTTTCGCCGAAATTTGAAATCTATAAAGAATTTTGATGAAATTTTTTGCCGTCGATATTTTGTGCCGTTAAAATTTTTTGATGACGAAAATGTTTCCGTCGAAAACTTTCGCCAAAATTTGAAATCTGTAAAGAATTTTGATGAAATTTTTTGCCGTCAAAATTTTTTGATGACGAAAATATTTTCGTCGAAAACTTTCGCCGAAATTTGAAATCTATAAAGAATTTTGATGACATTTTTTGCCGTCGATATTTTTTGCCGTCAAAATTTTTTGATGACGAACATGTTTCCGTCGAAAACTTTCACCAAAATTTGAAATCTGTAAAGAATTTTGATGAAATTTTTTGCCGTCAAATTTTTTTGATGACGGAAATATTTCCGTTGAAAACTTTCGCAGAAATTTGAAATCTGTAAAATTTTTATGAAAATATTTTCCATAAAAAATTTTGACGTAATTGTTTTACATTAAAACTTTTCTTTTAATGTAATTGTGATTTTTTTTTCACATAATGGGTATGGGTCAAGTTTTGGGTCAGTGGGTCAATATTAAAACGAGTCAGGTCTAAAACTGACCCAAATAAAAGTGGGTCAGTATTTAAACCAGTTCAAAAATATATGGGTATTTATGGGTCGGGTCAAAGTCGGATCAAGGGCAGGGCAAGTGAACCAGTTTTTTTGCACAGCCCTATGTGCCAGTTGCTGGTGTTCCTGCCATACGCTAATATCCATCCATCCCCATCACTATCTTCCTAAAACGACGTCGCATCCATCACCCTCTTCCTCATCTTCAAAGCCATAGTTGTAGCTTCCCAAAGAAAGGTAATTTATTCTCCGATCTTTTTTCCTCTCTCACTCTCTTTCCAATTATTTTCCATTATCAACACAATTTTCCTTTTGGATTGTAATATGTTTGTTCCATTTTATGATTATTTGCTGAGAATTTTATATTTTGTGCCTGATTTTGAAATTTGTTGTAGTTATGATCCTTTTTTTTTAGAATTTTGTGTTTGATGTCTGATTTTGTATTTCCATTTCGGGATCCATTGCATGGGGCACTTCATGTTAAGGTGGTCTGAATTGAAGATTAAAATGAAGATGAAAACAAAAAAGAATGAAGAAGAAAAGATGTACGAGGAACTGAGTGGTAAACGAGGGTCATTCATCTACCTTTAACTTCTCCTTTTCCTAAAAACCAAAAATTATAGCTTTTGAAAAAAGTCAGATTTTAGATTTTTTATTGACTTTTGCTTTTATTTAAAGGGGAATATTAATCTTATGTTACATGAGAGTATTATCTCATGCTATAGAGAGAGTTTAAGTGGGGTCCACCATTAAAAAGTAAAAAAAGAAAAAGAAAAAAGAAGGGGTGCGATTTTCGATGTGAGAGAAAATGAGATAACTACCTCATGTAAAATGAGAGTAGTATTTCCCTTATTTAAAAACAGTCATCCAAATAATCAAAAAATTTCAAAAACACTTTTTGTTTTAAAAAAAAGCAACTTTTAAAAAAGTAGAAACCCATCCAAACACCCACTATGGTGATGCTTTGATTTTGGTCTCCTTGAACAATAGATTGGGGTTGCCGTTAGGTTATCCTTGATATGTAGTTGTGAGTGGGAGGTGATGGTGCACGTGTAGAGACACCGGACACCATCGTTTAAATTAGTAAGTTAGAAAGATAGAATATAAGAGATATGATTTATACTTGACGGTATGGACCTTGTATATATAAATAAGAGATATGTTATTTTACCTATCTTTTTTTTCTGTCTACCACTCTCTAACATTGTTAGATCAGAATCTAAAGAGGAGAGAGAAAGATAAATATTAATTAAGATTTTGATCTAATGATCTTTTAGAGTGATAGACAAAGATAAGTAGAAAAAAAGATAAGTAGAATAACATATCCCTATAAATAATTGTTGGGGAGATTCAATGGTATAAAATAAGAGAAGTTAGTAATCTTGTAATACTCTCACGGGATTACATTTCACTCGTTCAATTATATTTCTTGTGCAATTTAATCCTAAAACCCAAAGACATGCAAATCAATCCTCTAAATTTCAAAAAGTATGAATCTTAGTACTTCCATTTGATTTTGGTCAAAGAATTAACAGAAAGCAATGTAAATGATCACTTAATAGTCAAATGACTTTTGTTCCCAACACGAATCAGTGCCTAAAATGTACCAATTTTCACATCCCTAAAATTTATTGATTCCGGTTTATCAAGCGTCAGCAATAGCGCATCACCCCCGACTAGTAGTTAAAATTTTGATTTAAATCTGTGATTTTATGATTTTACGATTTTTTTTAGTCAAAACGATTTTATCAAAATTCCAAACGCTTTTACGATTTTTTTATGTTAAGATTTTACGTTTTACGATTTTTTATCCTCCTTCCGATTTTAGGTAGAATTTCAATTTTAACTACCATGCCCCCGACTTGAATCCCTCAACCTCTATATAGAGGCGGACGAATTCTAAGGGAGGAATTAGGGTTCATTATTGCCCCTTCTTAAATTTTTAATTTTTATTATATAGATATAAAAAATAAAGGAATAGTTATAGATATACTACCATTTTAAGCTTATTATCTGATTGGTTACCGTTGGATCAATTTGAAATCAACAGTTGAAAAATAAAAAATAAATCTAAAATGGTAATAAGTATAACATTTCTTAGGGCATGTTTGGTGCATAGTATAGGATAATGCCTGATAGTATAAGACCTGATAGTATAAGGCCTGATTGTATAAGACCTGATTGAATTTTAATACTATCCAACATTTGGCACGGTATTGTATAAAATAATATATTGTATAAGATAATATCATCTAGTATTTGGTAATGCATTGCATAATACTATACATGATAAAAGTAAATATTTTTAATAAAAATATCCTTTAATATAGAATTTATATAATTCTTCAAAAAAATGTCATATGATATTAATTTTTATAAAAATTTATTGATCAGTGTGTCCAAAATATAAATTAAATTTTATAAAAATAAAAATATTCAATATTTTAAAAATTAATATATTAAAAAATTAATTTTTATTTTAATTGATTAATATTAAAATAATTTATTAATTTTTGAGAATTATATTGGCCAATGATGTTAATACATCAATCTCTTATCAGGCATTATCCCTCACTCTTAGGCTGGATTAAGTTATACATCGTTTTGATGTATTAAGGGATTATGTTGTATAAGCTTATATTATACGATGTCACACCAAACAACTGAAAATGTCATAACGTATAGTATAAGCTTATACTATCATGCCTTATACGTTACACCAATAGGCCCTTAATTTTTTTTTTTCTTTTCATTCCTTCTATTTTTTAATTTGCCTCCTCTAGGGCAGACTTAAGATTTATGTAATTTTTTTATTTCCTTTTCTAGTAGGTATCCTACATAAAAGACTTAGAATATATATATATATATATATATATATATATATATATATATATATATATTTCTTTTGGTTTCCTCAATGAAAAATTAAGATCTCTATAATCATTTCATGTATTTCTATTTCATTTCATTTGTGTCTTTATTTTATTTTAATTTATTTTAATGAATAAAGGAAATATTTTAAACATTAATAATTTTCACGTTTAATTTTAAAGTAACCTTTTTAAAAATGAATGTATCACTCACTGTATTGGGATTATATTTTTATCCTTTGCCTTGCGTAATTTTTAATCTCAGTTTCAAAGACTAATTTTTAAATTAAAAATATTTTTATTTTTATTTTATTCAGTTCAAATAATAGCAACTTCATTTTATTTTTATTTTGTTTTTCAATTTCAGGTATCGCATGGAGAGGAATATGTAACATGTCTGCCATAGTGCCATGTACTCTGCAAGTGTCATCCCTACCACTACTCTATCGGGCAATTTTATTTTATTTTGCATATAATTTTTTTTTTAAATTAAATATTTCTAATTTGACCAATCCATTAATCGAAACTTCCTTAAATGGCCTATCACCTCAAAGGAGCTAACTCGCTTACTCCAATCTGTCACCATGCAATAAAAAATATCATCCTAAGAGGGTTGTGTTTCCCCTCATATTCTCTGTCATCATTATTATCAGAGGTAGGATATTCGTACTACTAAATTTTTTTACTACCACTTTACTATTACTCTAATCATCATTGGATTCAAAAGTTATTTTTCTTTTCTCTCTCTTCATTCAACTTTTCTTCTAATCCAATGGAGATTAGAGTGGTAGTAAAAAAATTTGGTAGTATGAATATCGTATCTCTTATTATTATTATTTTAAATATTTTCATGCAACATAAAAAAAATAAGAGAAATTCACTAAAGAGAAGAAAAATAAAGAAATAAATGGATCTTGCTCATTTTTTTATGTATTACATTAAACAAATAATCTCATATATCATGAGAAATATATTATTATTTTTTTGTTTAAGAAGATTTTCTCTTTTACTTGTTCAATCAACACAGTTAAGTTTTAGAAATGGGCTTTCGGAATTTGAAGCTTTCTCCACATAAAAAGGGCGCTAGCCCAACCCAATAGGTTTATTTTAATCTGTCCTTATAATTACAGAAAAAACCATCCTTGTTTCAATTGCCCAATTCTATTCTTGTTCGTATTTAATATCTAGCGGTGGAATTTAATTATTTGTCAACCTATGTCCAAATAAAACATAAACCCTTTCTAGCTGTTTCTACAATTTTTGCTGTTGAATGTTGTTAAACAAGTACGATGATTATGTAAAAGCTATGGTTCGATGACATCCAAATTGATTTGAAAGAAGTTCTTCGACAATTGCTCTAGAACTAGAAGGACTATGTTCTTTCTCATTCATTTATTCGAAGCCATTCATCTTTTTTTCTTATGCAACTATTTATCTCTTGGATCATTTTTCCAATATTAAAGAAGATTTTGCCTTTCATCTATAATATTTTTCTGTATTGATTTAAAATTTAATTATTTTTAATATTCAAGATGCACATGAAAATATGTGCATTCAAATTGCATATGGATAAGGTGCACGACTTGTGTAAAAGTGAGTGCTCATCTAACACGTGGCGCTTTACAAGTCACACATTCACAACATACCTCCCATGTGCAACTTATAGGACGTGCCACATGCTAGGCATGTATTCACTTTTGGACAAGTTATGCAGCTCTCATGTGCCACTTATATATATATACACACCCTCATATCTGTTTTAGTGCATTAAATTGATGAGAAAAAAATATTTTCTTTTCATGTCATTATGGTCAAAAGGCAGGAAAAATTCATCGTGATATTTTTTAAACTTTACAACTTTTCATATTATAAACTTTGGACAACCCATAATTTTTTTATATTCAAAATAAAGTTATTATTTATTAATATTAAATATAAAGTCATTTTATTCAATAAGTTAAGGAAAAAAATAATCAAAATGTTAGTCGCTTAAACAGTAGAACATTTCAAGAGAAATGAACTTCTTACCATCTCTCTTCCACCCCAACACTCACTTGAATTATAACACATGGAGTATATAAAAAAAAATCATTAAATTATAACACATGGATACAATTAATTGCACTATAGCACATGTTGCCAACAAGTTAATAATGCCCACATGTTGTAAGTTAAATGGTGTATATCAAATTATTGCATGGCTATTTTTTTTTTTCTAATATGTTTCACAAGATAAAAGCAAGGATTTTAATTAGAATAAAAAAATAAAGTTAACACTTTTAAATTTTTTTTATTAAACAATATCAACAATGAAACTCCCGCCAAAACGAATTGGCGCCATTTCTATTCATAATTAATATATAATAAAATCCACAACTAGGTTTTGATGTTTCCCTCTTTCTTTCTCACTCTTTTGCAAGCTCGCCCTAAATCAGGCTTCTCTTTAGTATTCACTCTTCTATTTTCCAAAAAACGCAGCGTTTAATCAAATATCCGGTGAGTGTTCATGTAAACGATTTCTGTTTGCAAAACCATCTTCTTCTCTGATAGATCTGAAAAATCCGAATCTGCTTTTTATTTTTTTACCCATTTCTTCAAAATTTGTTTCAATGTGATTTTTTTAAGCCCTAAAATTGTTTACTCATAGGTTCTTTCCCCATCCTGTTTTAACCTTCTGAGTTATTCTAAACTTCTAGATATTTTGAAGGTACATTTGTTTCTGGGTCCGAGAAGTTCATACCCATTTTTTATTTATTTAATTTTTTTTTAGGGCGGTGGGTTTTTTTGGGTGTTGATATTTGAAGAATGAATTAAAAGCTTTTTTGTTTTTGTTTTTTTGTTTGTTCCTGTTGTGAAAGCTCAATGTCGAGAGAGGAAGTTTAAGCTAGCTACGAATCCGTTCGATTTTTAAGGTTAATCAAGTCGTTGGTAATCTGTGGTCTTGGCTTACAACCCATGATGCCCTTAATGGTCCTTTCTTAATATTTGTCTGAATTCGATGGTACTATAATTTTGGTGTTATACCTAAATGTTTGTTGTTGCTTTGTTATTGAGATTTGGTTGTTCTGTCTGCCCTCACTCACATTTGAGGTTGTTTCCGTTTGCATTTGCCTAGTTTTTTTTTGCTTGCTCTGTGATTACTCGGGTTCTGCCTCTGTATTTGTTCACTGCAATTTAGTTTATGTCTTGCGCAGTTGTAGAATCTTGTTTTGGTCGCAGCATTCTTTTTAATCACATTGGTTTTTATGTTGGAATTGATGTAGATTGCACAAGTGCTTTGGACATTTACAGGATAGGATGAAGAAAATGTTGATTTCTTGAAACGTGTGCTTCAGGTATTTGTATTTACCAGTTTATTGGAATTATATGAATTTTGTAGCCTGTGTAAGTCTGAGAAGTTAATGGGTTGCCTTAGATTCTTCTTCTAATCATGTTCTTTTGTTGTTTTTTACTGTTTTCAGTGTTTTGAAATTCTTGATAGATTTTGTGGTGAACATTGGAGGAATATAGTGCAAAGATTGTGATTTGTGAGAGCAGAGCATCTAAATGGAGCTACGAAATTGTGGTCATCATTTCATTCAGGCTATTCAAGGTGGTTTGGTTACAAAAGTCCTTAATGTTACTTGCGGACAACCAACACTTAAATTTAAAGATGTCACAGAATTACATGGCGGCTTGTTGTCTGATAATGGTGATGTAAAGGCCAAAAGATCATGCATTGGTTTAATTGGGAAAAAAATAGTGAAAACCGAACCTGATGCTTCAGTATCCAATCCCAATGATGGTGATGATCGGAGAATCGATGACTTGGATGATAATGGTTTTGATAAATTTACACTGATGCAAATTAAAGAACTTTGCAAAACAAGGAAGAGAAAATGCTCACAAGGTCTCGCCGTCTATTCTAGAAGAAACATAAAAATTGAAGCTTCGTCATCTCTGGAAGACTACAGGGAGAAGCAAATGGCAGCAGATGATTTTGATTTGACAGAGACTATCAGTAGCTGGATATCTAAAGTGCCAAAGAATATGAAGGCCAAGAAGAAAAAGTGCAAAAAAGATCCAATTTCTACTTATACCCAAGAGATTATGTCAGTTGTCAAATCTGAAAATATCCAAGACAGCCAAGAGTTCCAACCCTCTAGTGGAGATTCAGCAGCTCTTGTTGAAGAGAAATTTGAGGATCCTAAAACTGATTGTTTGGACGGGCCAGATGACAATTCTGGTAATGATTGCAAAGAAAAGGCAGACATACCCCATGAAAGGAATATGGAGAATGAATTAAATTGTGAGGGGGAAAAGCTCGACAATTATGGTAATGATGGAAAAGAAGAGGCAGATATAACCCATGAATGGAATATGGAGAATGAATTGGATTGTGAGGGGAAAAAGCATGACGATTCTGGTAATGATGGCAAAGAAGAGGCAGATATAACCCATGAATGGAATATGGAGAATGAATTGAATTGTGAGGGGAAAAAGCATGACAATTCTGGTAATGATGGCAAAGAAGAAGCAGATATAACCCATGAATGGAATATGAAGAATGAATTAAATTGTGAGGGGGAAAAGCTTGTCGAAAGTAATTCACAATTAAGCAGTGACCAGTCTCCAAACCTTCCTTCAATAGAATTTGAAAGTGAAGAATGTATCATCCATCAAGATCTCGGTTTTGTCTCCCCACAAGTAATCTCTGCGGATGAAAATCATAACTCCGATATTCATGACAATCAACCTGATGGTGACACTGACGCACCAGTCTTACTACTTAATGTGGATGCTAGTAAAGGCCTTGACTGCAGCATAGGTCTAGCATTTAGAGATGATGAAGCTTTCCTCAGTGACTGCAGTAAAGATGAATTTACAGAAGGTGCTGAGGTTCAATCAAAACCCAGCTCTATTATTGAACATGGCCTCAATCCTGATGGATGTTCAGTTGGTCGATCAGATGATTCACCTGAATTTGAGGAGAAGCAATCATTTGCTTCCGTATATGATGATGAAAAGAGACATGTCAATGAATCTTCTGATGAATTTACTTCATGGGATGAACATACAAGTACTTCAAAGCTGCATCATCCTGAAAGGCTATTATCAACCAGAAAGGTTCAAGTAATCATCACAAATTTTCTATTTGACTTAGTTAATGTAATTGCTTCTTCTCATTAGTTGGTTTCTCTTCAGGCCATTTCGCCATCTTCTCAGGAAAGGCTCTGTAAAGCCACGGAGGTCATTGATTTAAATCACAAAAACAATTTGAGTAAGTGCCTTATATGCTGTGATGTAAAATCGTAAGTTGCAACTACATGTTTAAATCCCCTTCCCCTTTGTAACTGTTAGAATATTAGATATGATATGATTAGATATGATTAGATATGATTGAATTCTGTCTTATCCGTAAATAGTCTGACTGTATTAGGATTAGGTTTGGGTAGGTTTGGGCCTTACACTTAAGCCCATTAGGGTCTCTATATATTGTAACTCCCTGACACAGATCAATACATAACGTATTCTTTTACATTTAACTTGGTATCAGAGCTCTTTCGTTCTAGGAACCCTCGCTTCCGCTCAGAAACCTTGTTTTTTGCTTTAAAAACCTAAGCCCACTGCTTAGGAGTCCTCTTTCTTGCCGTGCGTCCTTCCGGCAAGCCTTCTAGGGCTGTAAACAGCCTCTGAGTGATTTTTCCAAACGCATCAGCACCTCCGACGGCCACCGGAACCACCGCCCGCCGTCAGAATCACTGTTCAGGCAACCGGAGACTTTTTCCGGAGACTTTTTCGACCAAACTTCACGCGATCAAGACCCTCTCTTCCCGGCGACCAGGTCTGTGGTGGTCCGGTCAGCAACGCATCTCCCACGCGCCGTCACGCGCCACTGTCTTCACTGCGCGTGGGCTTCACGCGCCACCTTTTGCCGGCGCGTGAGCACTATTCCGGCGGCTTTTTCCGGCCGGTCTTGGACAGAGAAGCTCGCCTTCTCCTCCCCTTTCTGGATCTGTGATTGTTTCTCTGTGGGTACCTTAGACGCGTGGTTCTTCTTGATTGGATATCGTTTGCCTTCGTTTACGGCTTTTATATTTTATCTTTAAATGGCAGCAACATCTCCTGATCTCTCGGAGGTTAACTCTCCTTCTATTGTTGCAAATATAGCTCAGTCAGACAATGCATCATTTGGTTCAGGTTCGGACTATGCTGCACTCCAAACCCCTCTCAGGAAGGCTTCTCCTCAGGCTCAGCCTTATACTGGTAATCCCGTTGCTTGTGTTTCTCATTCTACATCACTTGGCACTTGGATATTTGACTCCGGTGCTACCGATCATCTCTGTGGTAATAAGGAACTCTTTACATCTCTTACTTATTCTGATCATTTACCGTCTTTTACCCTTGCGGATGGAACCAAAGCCCCAGTTCGTGGGATTGGACAAGCTCGTCCGACCTCTACCTTGGCCCTGACATCTGTCTATTACATTCCTGGCATCCCTTATAACTTAATTTCTATTAGTAAGTTGATCCACTCCCTCACTTGCACCATTACTTTCTCTAACCATTCTGTTTCTGTGCAGGATCCGGGTACGGGGAAAATGATTGGAGTGGGTCGTGAGTCACGGGGGCTTTATTATCTGGATGTGCCTCGTCCTTCAGTAGCATGCTCTCTCACAGAATCTCCACAACTTATCCACAGTCAGTCGCCTTGGTCATCCAAGTCTTTCAAAGTTGCAGAAAATGGTTCCTCTTTTGTCCGGTCTTCAGTCTTTAGATTGTGTGTCATGTCAACAAGGGAAGCATACACGCTCCTCTTTTGCCAGTCGAGTCAATAAACGAGCTGATGCCCCTTTCTCTCTTGTTCATTCAGATATCTGGGGTCCAAGTCGTACCTTGTCTGTCTTAGGTTTTCGGTATTTCGTTACCTTTATTGATGATTTTTCCCGTTGCACTTGGACCTATTTAATGAAAAATCGTTCTGAGTTATTTTCCATTTATAAAAAGTTTTCTACTGAGATCCAGACTCAATTTGGTGTTTCTATTCGTATTCTACGTAGTGATAATGCTAAGGAATATGTTTCTATTGATTTTTCTAATTTCTTGGCCACACAAGGTACTTTACATCAAACTACTTGTCCTCACACTCCACAACAAAATGGGGTGGCTGAACGTAAAAACAGACATCTCATTGAAACTGCCTGTACCCTTCTTATTCATATGCAGGTTCCCCTTCACTTCTGGGCAGATGCTGTACTCATCTCTTGTTTTCTCATCAATCGCATGCCTTCATCTGTGCTCCACAATAACATTCCTCATAATCTATTGCTTCCAGATGTTCCTCTTTATCCTCTAACTCCACATGTCTTTGGTTGTACTTGTTTTGTTCATGATCTCACTCCTGGTAAGGATAAGTTAACATCCAAAGCCTTTCAGTGTATCTTTCTTGGTTATTCTCGTCTTCAAAAGGGTTATCGTTGTTATTCTCCCGACCTTAAGCGTTACTTAGTTTCCGCTGATGTCACTTTTCTTGATCAACAACCCTTTAATTCTATCCCATCTCAGATGTCACAGGTTGATCATGTACTACCTGTCCCTTTTCTTGACTTGTCTTTGCCAGCTGCAGGTGCTTCTATTCCAGATGAGCAACCTATTGCTTCTATACCTGAGGACCGTCCACTTCTCACCTATCAGCGTCGCAAAACTGTGCCTCCAGTCGACTCGACTCTTGCTGACTCATCGCCCACTGCTGTTGCTTCTTCCCCTCCGGATCCTTCATCAGAGACTCTTCCCATTGCTCAAAGAAAAGGTACACGTACTACTCGTAACCCTTATCCTCTTTATACCTTTTTGAGTTATGACCGTCTTTCTTCACCTCATTTCACCTTTGTTTCTAGTCTTTCTTCTATTTCTATTCCTAAGACCACAGGTGAAGCACTTTCCCATCCAGGGTGGCGCCAAGCAATGCTTGATGAGATGACTGCACTTCATTCCAATGGCACTTGGGACCTTGTTTCTGCTCCTCCAGAGAAGTCTATAGTTGGTTGTCGCTGGGTTTTTACTGTGAAAGTTGGACCTGATGGCCATATTGATCGTCTCAAGGCACGTTTAGTTGCCAAGGGTTTTACTCAAATCTTTGGCCTTGATTATAGCGATACATTTTCTCCGGTCGCTAAGATGGCGTCAGTCCGCCTCTTTCTTGCCCTTGCTGCTGTTCGTCACTGGCCACTCCTTCAACTTGACATCAAAAATGCCTTTCTTCATGGTGATTTACAAGAAGAAGTTTACATGGAGCAACCACCTGGTTTTGTTGCTCAGGGGGAGTCTGGAAAGGTGTGTCGTCTTCGGAAATCCTTATATGGTCTCAAGCAGTCTCCTCGAGCATGGTTCAGTCGCTTCAGTTCTGCTGTTCAGGCGTTTGGCTTAATCCGCAGTAAAGTTGACCATTCTGTGTTTTATAGGATTACATCTCCTGATAAGTGTATCTATTTGTTAGTCTATGTTGACGACATCATTCTCACCGGAAGTGATCAAGACGGAATTCGTCAGTTAAAACAGCATTTGTTTAGTACATTTCAAACAAAGGACCTTGGGAAGCTGCGTTACTTCTTGGGAATTGAGGTGGCGCAATCCAGACAGGGCATTTCTATCTGTCAAAGGAAATATGCCTTGGATATCCTAGAAGAAACTGGTATGTTGGGGAGTAAACCAGTTGATACACCTATGGATCCTAATGTCAAGTTATTACCCGGACAGGGGGAGCCGTTATCTGATCCTGGACGTTATCGGAGGCTAATTGGGAAGCTCAACTATCTTACTGTGACTAGGCCAGATATTTCTTTCGCTGTTAGTACGGCTAGTCAGTTTCTTGATTCCCCTTGTGATTCACATTGGGATGCTGCTGTGAGGATCCTCCGATACATCAAAGGAGCACCAGGAAAAGGTTTGTTGTATTCAGATCAGGGAAATACAGAAATTTGTGGTTATTCAGATGCTGATTGGGCAGGATCACCCTCGGACAGGCGCTCTACTTCTGGCTATTGTGTCTTTTTTGGAGGAAACTTAATTTCGTGGAAGAGCAAGAAACAACCTGTTGTTGCTCGATCTAGTGCAGAAGCTGAGTATCGTGCAATGGCAAATGCTACCTGTGAGTTAGTCTGGTTAAAGCAGTTGATTCAGGAGCTTCATCTTTGTGAACAGAAACAACCCATGACACTCATCTGTGATAATCAAGCTGCGCTACATATATCCTCTAATCCTGTCTTTCATGAGAGGACCAAACATATAGAGATTGATTGTCACTTCATTCGAGAAAAGATTCAGTCAGGAGAAATCAAGACTGCTTTCGTCAACTCCTCTGATCAACTAGCGGATGTTTTCACTAAAGCTCTTAGAGGTCCTCGGGTTGAATACATTTGTAACAAGCTTGGTGCTCATAATATATACGCACCAGCTTGAGGGGGAGTGTTAGAATATTAGATATGATATGATTAGATATGATTAGATATGATTGGATTCTGTCTTATCCGTAAATAGTCTGACTGTATTCTGACTGTATTAGGATTAGGTTTGGGTAGGTTTGGGCCTTACACTTAAGCCTATTAGGGTCTCTATATATTGTAACTCCCTGACACAGATCAATGCATAACGTATTCTTTTACATTTAACTGTAACTATAAACTCAACAATCATGGAAATAAATACGAATTCTGAGAAATTAGAGATTATGTCTTATATTGGGTTAAATGATTGCAGAGTGCAGGGGAAAACTATACCTTACTGAGCAGACTGATAAGAAGAATGTTGCTGCTGAAGGACTTGATGATATCATGAGAGCTGGATTTACTAATAACCCTAACAAAACTAGTGTTACTCTTAAGACTTATAAAAGAGGTCCCCATCCAAAATGCATATTCAAGATTCCTCATTCTTCTCACCCAGCAACCCACATTGGGTGCAGCTCTTTACAGAGTTGTTCAAAGAGTGCAATTGCATTTTCAAAGCAGCAGATGCGTGATGCGGAATGCCTTGCTGTGAAACTAACAAAGGAATTGAATTCAATGAAGGACATTATGGATGACATGTTACGATCTGAATTCTGTCTAAATACGTCTTTGAGATATAAAGTAAATGAGGTATGATAGCCACAAAACTGTTCTTATGGATTTTACTTTCTTCTGTATAAATGGTGATAATTTGACTGAAGCCTGTTACTTTCAGCTCACATGAAAGTAATTTAAGTGCTGAAGATAGAAGGCAAACTTACTTCATAAGCCGTTGTGTAGATGTAATGCAAGTGATTGTTTAGATATGAGTTTCTTTTCTAATCTAAACTCTTTCTGCTTTCTTCTAGTGCGATTGGTGAACCATTCTGTTGTCTCGAATGGGTAGATCAGACTTCTACTTCCAAATGTTTTGTTTGGTAGTGTACATTATACCAGTATTTTTGGAAGTGTTTTATATCTGCATTAAAAATGTTTTAACGTTTTTAGTTAGTTTTCTTTGTTTTCCATGTGAGAGAAAGATATCATTTTCTCTCTGTCCTACCTTTCTTGTGGTGGAGCTAGTTACAGTACCAGTTTGCAGGTATATTTAGCCATGGCGTTAAGCTGGTGCTAAGGAGATTATAATTAAGAGGTGGTGATGAGAGTCAAAGCCTCGCTCAGGTTGTTTGGGACTATAGTGGGACTGGATTTGAGTCGAGGACTTGGGTTCAATTCATTTCATAGTAACAACTTCTTGTGATATATCAAACAAGAAGTGATGTAGTAATGAGGTAACTGGCAATTCAAAGTTTTAAATGACATAAGCTAAATCTAATGAGGCAGAGCTTATTTAGACTCATCCTATAATTCAGGCTCTCTCAATGCTCATTTTCTATTAAAAATATAGTCTTTTCCTCATTAAAGGTTTTCAATTTAATGCCTTCCCTTAATGTTTTTGCTCAAAATTTGCTCATTCTGTCACTAGTAAAGCAGGATATGCTGGCTGTAGCTTTTTTTCTTCCTATTTAAAACTGCAAACTCTTACAAATTTCTTGAAGTTTCAGATTTTCAAGTGTTTAGAGGCATACATTAAAATTGATGTATTTGATTTCTTGTTAATAATTATTTATTTTCAGGCAAGAATGGCTGTTAAGAATGCCACAAATGCTGAAGAAGGTGCAAAACGATGCCTGACATTCATGAAAAGGGATTGCAGTCGGTTCTGTAAGATAATGGTTTGTTTCTTAACACACTCTTGAAGCTCTTAAATTTGTAACTGCTCAGTGATGGACTTCTGTTTCTTATTTCATGTTTGATTAATTACTGATCTTGATCAACTACAGAAATTAGCTGATGATGGTGCTCCTGCTTCTCAAGATGTAGTACGTAAAGAGAGGAAAAAGATAGCCTTTGCTGATGAAGCTGGTGGAAGTTTGTGCCAGGTTAGGTTTTATGAGGATGATGAGGTATCAGAATCCAAGTGAAAGGGAATGCTGCTTTAATAACAAGCCATTTTCTGTATTTTAACTTCTCATTTTTCAGTGCACTATGGTCATTATTTTGATGTAGAAATGCCATGTACTTACAGGGGGATGGGGATTTTATCGGTTCCCTTGTATGTAGAAATTAAGTGAATTGATATTCTGTGTAACAAGCAGAGTTAAATCAAATTATCAACACCAGTACTTCAGTTGGCTTAGGGGAGTTAAATAGGTGAGGTGAAAATATGTATTTGATCATTTTCAGTATCATCTTTGAAAGGAGTTTAAAGTCTTAATACTCGATCCGTCCCGAATAAGATTGTTTCCCGCGAAAGATATTTGTGGTTTATTCAAAAAAAAAAAAAAAAATCAAATTATCAACGAGGGAATTATTCATGCTATTATTTCAAGAAGCTTTAGTCATTAGTTCTTATGTCCTCGAAAGTGAATTTATCACTTTGGCTCCTAAGTATAAGAATCTATGCATTCTTAAATCTTAATAGCTTTTAAAAAATAAACATACTTTTTTTGCGTATGATAAAAACTAAGTAATTTTAAAATAATATTAATTTATATTTTAGTTTATCCTCTTGGCATGGTAGTCAAGAAACTTATCATTCTAAAACTTAAGCCTTAGAGATTGTCTCATCAGATAAATTTATTTTATTATTTTGTTGAACTAGGCTGTTAATTTTTTATTTACTAGCTCTTCTTCCTAACATCAATTAAGGGGTCAACATTTTCTCACTTTGAATGTATATGATACATGATCATCAATACATAAGACTGGGTTTTTTTTAAAAGATTTTTCTCTTTGCTTAATAAAAGAAAGGTCACACCCATTATCTTGTCAATAGAAAGAAATGTTTTAAGTAGAATAATATATAATGTTATCTCTTAAACAACTATACTTTTTAACATTTAAAAATATTTTTATAGAGATGAGTGCATTTCTATTTTATATATATATATATATATATATATATATATATATATATATATATATATATTAATTTTTCGCTTATAGAATGATAATGAGTAAATAACCTAACTACCAAATTAAGAGTTAGATCATGTTTAAAAAAATAATTTTAAGAAAATAATTAATTTAAAAAAGTTCAAAGATAAAAAAAAAAAGTAGTTTTCAAAAATAAATAAATTCAAATGTACATATTCCCGCCAACTACTAAAGCATGCACATTAATGCTTTATTAAGCTTATTAACATCCTCAATCCTATGTCATTCGACCTATTAGCGCGTAATATCATCATAGCGTTGAGAATCCTTGATTCATATTTGCATCTTCTCTATATTTAAGTTAAAAGCTACTTTTAAGTTAGAGCTTAAAAGTAGAGTTGACAAAATGGGCAACCCGGCTCGACCCGACTTAACCCGTTTTGAACTCGAAAAACAGAGTCGGGTTAGGGTTAGCCCGAAAAAAAAAAACGAGCCAAAAAATTCAACTCGACCCGAGCCGAGTTAGGATTGACTTGCGAGTTGGCTCAAAAATTAGCTCATGAACTGGCTCGTAAGGATTGGCCCGAGAAATAACTAACGGGCCAGCTCATGGGCTGGCTCGCGGGTTGGCAAAGCAAAACAAAAGCAACAACTGAGTATTACTGCACTCACCGTAGACAAGCACAAGCAGAGATTATCATCAACACAAAAAAGAAATAACAGCATCACCACTCGCCCAATATACAATAAAATAAAATCAAGTGGGGAAGCAATTTCAAACAGGTTATTATGGTTCAACACGAATTCTCTGCAAGATTCTTGATGGGTAGGCCAAATATTAAAGCTTGACCTCAAACCCAGAAAGTGTATTCATCTGCTCCTTCAAGCCCTTCCTCTTGCGAATGTCAGTAACAAGTTGTGCATCCTGTGATCTAGACTATTTCCTTGACTTCTTGATGAGGCGCTCCTTTACAAAAATATTGGAGCTAAGAAGAATGCTATGATATTTGATCCTCTCAGGAAATTCTTTGTTTTGGTGGGGAAGGGGCATTGTCATTTGCCACAACCACGTCATCTGCAATAAAAGGCAAATAAGATGGGGACTATGGGTGGCCGATGGTAGTTGGTAGGCGGTGGAGGGTGGTGTGTTGTTTCACTGTGGAGATGAAAGATTGAGAGGAAGAAGAGGGTTGGGTTGGGACGATGGATTTTAGATTGGGTTGGGATGGGATGGTGGATTTTAGATTTTGTTTTTTTAAAGGTCCAACCCGCGAGCTGGCCAGTGTGGCTTGGGGGCTGGCTCGTTCTGACCCGTAACTCGTTGGGTCGGGCTGAACCAGGTTGGTGGCTCATTTTGACCAACCCAACCCAACTTATTTATTGCGGGTTTCGAGCTGGTCCGACGGGCCAGCTCGTTTTTGCCAACCCTACTTAAAAGTATAAAAAGGCTAAAAATTATTTAGTGATTACATAAAATTTTTAGTTTAAAAGTTCATATCTCATTTCAAGAAAAATTAATAAGAGCTTAAATAAAGCTTCTCTAAAGAGGCTAAGAGTTTTTTGCTTTTGATTATTTTCTTCATTATAAAAATAAGTTTTAAATCCGACTAATCATGACGCGATGAATCAATTAGAATATTTTTAAAAAAATAATAAACAAATAAATAAGCTCTTTCTTGTAAAAACCTAACTAAAGTTAAAAAAAAAATTCAGACAGACATTAAATTTAATAAAGTTGCCTTAAGTGAATTTTTTTTTTTTTCTATCAACCTGAAGCAACCCAATCCAACTATAATCGGGTTAGTTTAAATAAGGCGCTCAGAAAGAGTTTTTGCATTTTTATTTTTATTTTTTTGAACGGATTTAACCAAACGAATTTTATTTTATTTTGTATTAACATATTCTTCTAAATAAATAATTTTGGTGATTTGGTTCATTTGGGTTTGACAAGGTTTTAAAAATTAAAATATAATATTTGAATTATTAAAGTTTAGTTTGAATTGAACAAAAATTAACCCAACTATTCAATATTAATCCGAATGAAGTTTATGGGATCATCCGAACAAACTAAACTCATTATCGTGAATATCAGTAAATAAAAAAGAAATTAATATTTCTCATATTATATGAAATAATTTTATGTAATACACATATATAAAAGTATATAAGACCCATGTGAGGCAATAAGAAGACCGAAGAAAAGAGCGAAAAAGAAAAAATATAAGCCCCGTACTTTTTTATGTGCATATAAGAAATAAAATTATCTTCTATACTAATCCCAATAAAAAATCCACCCAAATGACTTTTCCAACTTGAGCAATCACAATTTGGATCACAATATTGACAAATGGATTAGCTGTTCTAACATGTGCTTACGACTCGGCCTATTATATAGGGTATATAGAACAGGATCATGCTTAAAAAATGTCAGGCGGATCCAGGGGGAAGCCCGTGGCAGGAGGCCACCACCAATGAGCTAAGGCTACACCAATCGTAGCACGAGGATCCGACACCATGTCTCAACCAAAAACCTTAAGACATTGGTTTCATGAGTCTCTTCCACTTATATACTCTTCACTTAGCCCATTACCAACCAATGTGGGACTCATCACACTTGAATATCCCACAATCTCCCCCTCGAGTGTGAAACCCACCATTGGTATGCTCCCCCTCAACCGAGTACCCCAAGCGCAAAGTACTCGACCCGCCTTCTAGCCAATCACCAGGCTAGCTCGAGCCCAACCCGGCTCTGATACCAATGTCAGGCGGGTCCAGGGGGAAGCCAGTGGCGGGGGACTCCACCAATGAGCTAAGTGGATCAAGTACACCAAGTGAGTTCGACATCACATCTCAACCCAAAACCTTAAGACATTGGGTTCATGAGTCTCTTCCACTTATATACTCTTCACTTAGCTCATTACCAGCCAATGTGAGACTCATTACACTTGAATATCCCAACAAAAAAAGGCTATTTAGAAAATGGGTTATGTTTATCTCATTTTACATGAGATAAACAACTCTCCTACACACAAAAAGGAATTAGGTCCCACCACTCTTTTTCTCTCTCCTCTTACATGTGGGTCCCACTTATACTTTTATTTCTACACCATAAGATAGTGTTTTTCCTACAACATAAGAAAAATAAATCCCTTACAAAATAGATCATAGATTTTCTTTTACATGTCGAGCTGATAAGTCTATAAGTCGGTCTATATTATATTATTTATTTTAAACAAAATAAATAAAATATTATTTTAATATTTTGAATATCAAAATAATATTACTTTAATTATTTTTTTATTTATTGAATTCCTAATAAGCTTAAACATGATAAGAGATTTAGGGCAAAGTTTTTTTTTTTTTTTAAATATAGATCAAATCAGACTTATAATTGAGATCTACACAAAATTAACTAAGCAGATTAAACTTAAAATATTTTACACAAATCTAATTTATTTAAACTAAAACCTAACCTAATCGAACCTAAGCTATTCACAACTCTAATTATTGCTACCCAAATTAAGTTGCTTGGTGCTGTGGAGATTTGTCAAGCTTTTCTTGACGTATGGCCGAATGGGAGAATAAATGAAAAGCCCAAAACATCAAAGGTTGGACTAAAAAATAGAAATTTGGATTACTAAAAAAAAAAAAACATAGAAGTTTGTGACAGACGTCATATAATCATGCATAGTATTTTTGTTTTTTCTTTACTCTGACTATTACGTGGCACTATTTACATTTTATCACTTAATATGATAATTTTAATGAAGCTAGTTAGTAGAAGACAAAGTTAGCCTTTAAAAAAGTTTTATCGATTTAATAATTTAAAGCAATTATTTGAAATAAAAAATAATTAGTAAAAAAAAGTTAAAAGAAAAAATATACTTTTTGCCTTCTTCTTTTTTTTTTTTTTTTTTCAAACTCCTGATAATGTTTAAAGGGAGTTGTTGGAAAAATGAATAATTTTCCTGCCTAGCCATTCATATATGTTAATCTTTTCTATTTTTTATAAAGTTGTGGGGCCGCTTTTCTATTTTTACTGATTTTTTTTTTCCTTTTTATGATACATAAGAAAATATAAACCCATTTTTCGGTATTGAATTGTTTGGGTCCAAAATCTCGGTATTGAATTGTTTGGGTCCAAAATCTCGGATTCGATCCAGGAGCGCTTACCCTGTCCTAGGAACTAACAAAAAGCAATACTGACTTTACTTATTATGTACGGCTTGCAATTTTTTATATTGGACAAGAAGTTGGAACTTTTCTATTAAAAGAAAAAAAATAAAGTTAACTTAAAAAAATAAGAGATAAAAAAGTGATTAATACATACGTACATACGTCGAAGTGAGTATGGGAGGACAAAAGACTTTTCGTAAACATGATAAGTCTTTTTCTCCCAAATAAATACTTTTTAAAAAAAAAAAAAAGCCATTTACAGTTTACCTTTTCATACATAATAATAGGGGAAAGTTATATTTATAAATTTTTTGTTTACAAACTCTTATAAGCTACACTATGTCTGACTAATATACACTCTTAAGTAATGTATTATGTACGAATCTGCACCGTTAAATTAAAAATTTAAATAATTTAATTATGAGTTTAAGAAATAATCTTATAATTGACCTTGAATAAATATGGAAAGCTTAGAATAATTACCACAAAGGTTTAATAACGCTGAAAGTCGCTTTTCTGACGAAAAGTGCAGATATCGGTTCTGCTTCACAGTATAAATGCGTACCGATGAAGTATCCCGAAAAATTATAATAAGTACATGACTATTCCTAGAAAAATACCTAGGTCGAGTATATCAAGTTTCGAGTCAAAATAATGAGAACTGACGTCAGAATTGATATCGGCTACGTAAAAATGTCTACCGACAAAGTGCTACGAAAATTATAGAAAAAATATGATAAATCTTAAAAAAATGACTAGGTTAAGAATCTGAAGTTTGAAGTTAAAATGATTAGCGAAGCTATTAACGCTAATATCGACGAATTAATTTAATTAGACTATAAATATTAATTGCACAGAACCCTAGACTGATTTCCATCAGTTTTTACATGAGTGTGGCTGCTGCATTTTCTCTCCAAGCTTGTCACCTTCTTCCCTTCCTCTTGTGAGCCAAAGTGATCATCTTTTCCCAAGTGTCCTTCACCAAACCACCATAGTTGTGAGTGAGTAAGCTTAAGGAGGGGAAAAGTCACTCCATTTCTGAGTTTCAGCTACTGTTTGGGAAGGGTTGTGAGCTGAGTCCTTTGTCTTGTGTTGTATGAGCCATTTCCTTAGTTGTTGATGCACCAAGAAGCTACCTTTGGAAAGAAAACACCAATCTTGTAACTCATTTATGTGGCCTTGTGTTTGCTGCACTGTAGAGTGGTATAGAAACCATCAAGACACCTTCTTTTTGCTGTTTTGAGCTGTTGGGGGTATGTTTTTAACTTTGTTCATGAGTTTTCTTGTTAAAGATCAAGTCTTGGCATGAAAAGTGATAGGATTAAGTAGCCAACGTGAGCACTGACCTAAATGTGTCTAAAAATGCCTTCTTGGACGTGTAGAAGTGTTAAAAATGGAACCTTGGGAGGATATCTTCGCGAAATGTAAAACTGCATTCTGTCGCGAAATATCCGGATACGGGGTTTGTGATATCCGGATATGGGATTTGTGATATCCGGATATGGATATCCGGATATGCCCCCGATAAATATTCGGATATTTTGAGAAATTCGAGATGTGCACTGTTCTGTCGAAACATAAGTGTTGATTTGGTTTCTGGACCCATGATTGGTTAATGTGAACCTCTGTAATAAGTTAACTAAGTCAGAATCACTTAGATTAAAGGTTTATGGCTTTGGGAGAAGCCTAAGGGTATGAAACGAAAAAGAAAACGTTGTCGTAATATAATGAACTTCTAGATTATGTATGTTGATAAGATTTCTGGTCTAAACAGATTGTGATTGTGCTGTTTGGTGACCTTGGGCTGGTGTGGACTCTTGTTGGGATTGATAGCTTGAGAGGTAAGCTTTCGTGTCCTCGATTTTGCCCATTGTTGGTTCCACCATATCTCATGGAGGGATGATTTATATGCATGATATGTTGTTATGAAATTATGTGATGATTATTGAAATGCTATTGAGCTGTTTTATTGAGTCCAAGTGCCATATGATATGTATGTGGTGTACCACCTAGACGGTGATCCTGAGTATGTGGAGACATACAAGATGGCAACTCCGTGGGTGAGGTATAAGCGATGTTCCTTGTACTGTAGGTTGTAGACGTATGTAATCCCTACATTTTTATTCTCTGGCCAGTAGGATGCATACACACATGACATAGTTATATGCTGCATAGCACAGATTTTGGAAATTATACTGTTGATACTATTTTGGAACTTATAATGCACATGTAAGTGAGCTTGGGGTGGAGAGATCCTTGAGGACCCCTTGCCTTACTGAGATTTCTTTTTAGAGATCTCACCCAGTGTTGGGGCACATTTTCAGGTACAGGTACCTCGGGGGTTGATACCTCTAGCGCAGGAGGCCAGAGTTGATTTTGTTTTACTGTCAGTAGATTGTTATTTGATTTGAGATTTTGTTTGGCTTTGTTGCCTCATTTTGTGAGCATGAGGGTTGTCCATGCCACATTGATATCATTCATGTTTGAGTTTACTTGAGTTGTATAATGTATCAGGATATTGTCTGGTCTACATGTTGTAGTTTCGTGACAAGATACACAGTTATTTATAATAAGAGGTTATTCAGTTAGTTATTACAATTTACATACATGAGGTATTTTGAAAAGGAATAAGTAATTCACTCAGTTAATAATGAATAGTTCATAATTGGAAAGAATAAGTTAGCTTCCGCATTTAATTAGCTGCGCTATTACCATTGTATCTTTAATACACCGGGTGCACACGGGGTGTTACATATTACCGGTCAGACATAGTGTAATTTGTAAAAATTTATAAAAAAAAGTCTCTAAACAGATCGATCCTTTCTCCATAATAATATGAACGTTTAATTTTCAAAGTCTCTCCTTTCTTCTTCCTTTGGTTCCGTTGATTTCGTATCTTTAAACGTTTTGCTTTCGATTGTCATTATCCTCAATCGTGTGCGTCTGCCCTATACTTTGTATGGTTTTAGCAACAAACGAAGAACGGTTGGTGAAACTATTTTTTTCTTTTGAGTTTCTTCTAATTATCCCTCAGCCGACAGTTAAAAACTAATTTTTTTGAAACGTAAAAATCACCGAAATGAGTTTTGTCTCTAATCTTTTCCATACACACAGTGATTGAACCCCCATCAACATGCTTAAGGGATCCAATCATCTACCAATTGTGTCGAGCTTTATTGGTTTTGGAGAAACTATTTTGGTGATAGAAATGATATAAATCTCAGTCGAGTTAGTGACTCAACGGGATACTAGGTAAATAGTTATTGGTTTAATCAATAACTTATTGATTGAACTGGTTAAACTAGAGAAATAAATTTAAATTCATATTTTATACTAAAAATAAAAAAACTATAATATGAATTAACATAAATAATAATAAATAAATAAATAAATAACTGTTTGAGTTGTATTTAATTCTTAGCCTTAATCCCAAACCACTAATACAAAAAGTTCAAACCATCATCAACCTAACACCAAAAGCCAATCATACATTAGAGGTGAATGGATCTTTACCCACTAATTTTATTGGCTCTTAATTTCATAAGAAGCCCTAGCCTCCATCATCTAAATCAAAACTATTAAAGAGAGCCAGAGGTTTCAGAAACTGCCTCAAAAAGTCACCATTGTTATAGCAAGAACTCAACTAGATTTGTTGGGCTTCCTCATTCAATGCTAAGCCCAAGTTCATTGAGGGATTTTTTAAAAACTCTAAACCCTAGATCTCACTTCTTCTATATATTCATTAGTTATGAGTGGAGGCTAGGTTAGATTGGAGAGAAAATTATTTGAGAAATTTGTGAGCAAAGCTTTGAGCTTTGTATTTGAGAGATCTCTAAAGAACGTTTGAGTGAAACATCTCTAGAGAAGTTTGATTATCACAATTGTTAGAGAGGTTGTGTTAACCACCACTTTGGTGAATTTTGATTCTTTGTATCCATTATTTTCATAGTGGACGTTTGAACAGAATTAGGTCCCGTGAGTTTTTTACTTCTTCATCGGAGAAGGTTTTTTCACGTTAAAATCTGATTGTGTTCTCTCTCTCCCCCTTTGTGTTTTTTTTTTTTTCTGCTGCGCTGCCCAATCTGGTGAAGTTCAGGGCAAGGTAATATTGCCGAGATCTGAGATACATGATTTTGTTGATTGACTTCCGCAAAAAAGCTTCTGAGCCGAGTTGAGGGAACCGAGTTCCCAACATGATTTACAATATTCCTCCACTAGCTCCTTTGATCCTTTGCAATGCAGTGCCCTGGAGGATGACGACCACCGAGAGATGAACCACCATTCCACCTATGTTGAATATCTCCACCTCTGCGAGAAGTTTACTGCTAAAGGAGATCTACTGAAGGTCTCCACCTTCACTTCAACCAGGCAATCCCTGATAGGAAGATGTCGTTTTATTTATTTTTAATAAATGACCCAGTTTTTTGTGAACCAACCGGGTCAACAAATTTTTCTTTTTTTAGAAAAAAGTCAAGTCAAACTGATTCATAGTAATTTATATAAATATTTGATGGGTCGATCGGATATCCTCTTACGAGATATTCTGCAACTGTTTTTAATTATCTAATCATGATAATATATAATTATAATATTAAAGTTATTTTTTTTCTCTTTCATATCAACAACTTTAATATTTTAATTATATATTACACATAGTACATAATTAAAAAATGGTGGCAGGATAGAAAACTTATTCTTACAACAAAATACTTATATTTCCTGTATTTGATTTATTGTGCAACCCGAACCGATTATTCAGTCAATTCACCAATTCCCGAGTCGACTTAGCTGATTAGTGACGAGTTTTATAATCGAAAGGCTAATGCCAAGCATAAAAAACTAAGAGAATCTAATATGATGAATCCTACTCATAAATGAAAGATCTGCAAAAAATAAAGGGAAAAAAAATACTATTAAGACTAGGAGGAACATGAGAAAAGCACTTATGGAGTCCGCTGCCAAATAATGCGCGAAAGTGATCAAAGTGTCATGTTTGGACAAAAAAATTACCAGACTGTCACGTCAACAGTAAATTTTGTCAAAATGTCACGCAGCATAATCCGCTACACAGTGTAGCGAATTATGCATGCAAGTAATTCGCTACACAGTGTAGCGAAATATGCCACGTCAGAATGCACAGAACCAAAAATGCCACATGTCAAATTTTGAGAAATTCGCTAGATAGGGTAGCGAATTTCTCAAAATTTGACATGTGGCATTTTTGGTTCTGACGTGGCATATTTCGTTACACTGTATAGCGAATTATTTGCATGCATAATTTGCTACACTGTGTAGCGAATTATGTCGCGTGACATTTTAGCAAAATTTACTGTTGGCGTGAAATCTGGTAATTTTTTTGTCCAAATGTGATAAAATGGTCACCGTAGGATGTAATTCGCAAACCAACTCGCATAAATATTCCCACTTCTTTATTATTCATGTTCAAATACGAGTCACAATATGTGTCTCTCAGCAACATTACCGTTGTCAGTAAGAATCATGTTTACCGAAGCAACCACCATAACCTTCTTGAACCCCTTCTCCCATGGAAACTCAAGACCCTTTGAGAATGTCCCATAACTCGGCTATGTATGTTGTTTTCTAAAAAATTGTATTTATGATGACGTGATAGATTATGTTTACTTAATAAGTATACAACTTAATGATTGAATATAATATTGTTACTTTAATCTATGGTGATGAAGGCTTAATTGGAAAAGTAAGATCCACAAATTTGCAATTTATATTGTAAAGCAATATGATTATATCAATTAGGTATTAAAGATGCTATTAGTATGATTTTATGATTTGTAACCTTTTTTAGTGAAAATACAATGACACTCCCATAAATATTATCCAAATTCCTCATCACTAATACGCTCCTAATGGCTTGCAATTAACACTCTCTTCTTCTTTTTTATATTAAGTATCTTACATAAGAACATGTTTTACCTATAAAAAAATAACAAAAAAAGACTATAGCTAATTCCTCAACAACTAAACATTTATATTTCAAATTTTCATTTTCTTGATCCCTCAATGTATTCCCCCATTATATTATTTAGCACATGTTATTAATACTATCAAATTTCTAATTATGTAGCAAAATTATTCTGTTTATTTGTTAGCATGAGCATTTACCAATTACATGATGAGTTTGATCAAGTTTGAGGTTCTCCTGAAAATGTAATTAACATTTCTTATCATTTTTTTTATATTAATTTATTTTATGGCTTAATTTTTTCTTGTGGCTTTCTTTGTGTTATTTCCAATGATGTGTTCTGTATTTCATCCATTGAGATCTTATTATCAAATACTTTTGACTAACATGTTTTGTTTTATATTGAACTTTTAAATTTTGATTAATTATTGAAGAAATTTAATATATTTTACTACAAGAAAATAGGCATGTTGTGATAGTTTTTATGGACATTTTTCAATAGTTCTAATTGCGATAAAATAACCCTTGTGATGGTTATTTATGTGGACCTATCGACCGTCGATGTTAATTAGTTTAAATAAAGATGATATTAATCCTATGTTCATTGATAAATCCCATTAACAAAACAACTATTTCTAATTAAAAATATTTTGTGATTAAGATATGTATTTGTTCAGGACTAATAATTAGATCCACCATCTGACACAATACCCTTAGTCCCACATTCTTAAAATCTCTCATAAATTGACTATGATTACCCCCACCAAATTGGCTAAATATCTTTAATTATGAAGATATACCACAATCCCACCATCATAGGAATTGCATTATATACTTCAAACTCAGAACATCCGAGTCTTGGTAAATGGACACGATCATGGGAAAATTATTTATTATTTGAAAAGACACAATTTTATATCTTTTAAATTAAATGTTTGTGTCTTAATGCATATTATAATATTATCTTTCTCTTTTTTTTCCCTCTAAATTTGCACTAAAATATATTATTGTTTCATTTAAAATGATATAAAATGATATTATAAATTTTTTATATAAATTATTAGTGTAAAATTTTTTATATTATCATCTAGTGAGTTTTAGATAAATCACTAAAAAAATAAAAAAACAAGAATAAAAAAATTTAAATTTTTTTAATAAATAAATTTTACCAAAATTGATAATAAGTATAACAATAATATATCAAAATTAACAGGACGAAAATTGTGGGGGTCGTCTACAGATGATGTTATAACAGTAAAAGCAGTGTACGTACAATGACTGGTCTTAGTAATTTGTAAGGTAGCTTTTGACCATAACTTGATGAAAAGCTTCACAACTCAGACTCACAGAGATTCATCTTCCCCTCTGAGTCTGACTCTGTGCATACATGTCTGAACAGTGAACAATCACAATCTCCGTTTTGTTCGAAAACGACGCCACACTCTCTCTTTTGTTACATAATCAATACATACATATATATTTTTCCATGAACAGTAAAATTAATTATTGATTCATGTCGTAATTAATAATCAATTCTCATTCATTGTCCTAACAGTTATATCATCAACTTCAGCACTCACTGCATGCATGTATATGAATGAATGTGTCTTGGATTCTTGGCTACTGTGTCACCCACTTCCTCACCTGGGAATTTTTCTTTACCCATGCCACGGTCATAGTCACATAGTGGAATTACTGTTGCGTCAGAGAAAATATTTCTCAAAAGAGAAACAACTATAGCCACGTGCACTTATTTTGTTAGGGATTTTTAATCTTATTCTTTATCTCAAGAGTTAATTTTCATTTATTTATTGATTATAGTTTATTAAGTTGTAATAATTAATTAATTATTTATTAATTTTAAATTAATAAATTGTGACTGTTAAATCGACAAAATTTAATAATTAAAATAAAAGTATGACTCTTTAATCATACACCGGAGTTGAAACATCCTTCCTCTATTTTATTTGTGTTTTTTTATACAATTTATATTGTTATGCTCTTCCAAATGAAGCCCAAACGAAAACTTAACTATTCTCTTAAAAAATATATATTCATGGGAGTGATATACGGTTTTTTTTTTTTGTTATTTTAACCCACAGTAATTTACTGATTTTGGGAGAACTGATGTTACAAAAATTTATGAGATTCTATTTAATTTAGATTTTAGTAAAGTTAATTTTTTTTAAAATAATTAATGTTGATAAAAGTTATAATAAAGGAATTAATAATGAAAAAAAAAATTATATCTCAAAATAATAGTTATTTAAAAATTAGTTTAAAAGAAAAGGAATGAATTATTTTAGATACATATTTATTAAAAATAACACATAAAATATATAAACTTAAATTTTAGATTGATACGAAATTTTCTGCAAAATGAAGTGTAATGTACTTTTCTTTTCTTTTTCAAAACATGCGATGCACTTTTATTTCAATCAAGGCTATCGTGATTCTCTTCAAAGGAAAAGCTTGAAATTTTTCCTGAAAACCTAACGTTCATATGTTAACCCCAACCTGCATGTGATGAGTTGGTGTAGAATTTAATGTGTGTGGAATTTATTTATTTTTCAAAAAATATCATTAATGATATAACTTTTTTAATCTTTTAAAATTATTTTATAATTTTTAAAATTCGAATTTTTATTTTTTTTTAAAAAAACTATTTAATCATCTAATTATTTTTAAATATTTTTTTAATAATAAATAATTTCTCTTGAAAAAAATGTACAAACAGGAAACTTCACTGAATATTAATAGTTAATCTAATGACATAATAAATATAGGGTCGCAATATTATAGGGATACAGTATATTAATTGAAATAATTGTCAAATTGAATTCACTATTTATTTATTTAACGAATTTCATAACTTCAAAAATATTTAATTAATTATATTTTATGAAATTATTAAAGATTCTTATTTTCATATATTTGAAAATATATATTATATTAAATTAAATGTATACTATTCAAGTCCTAAATAATTTTAGATTAAAACAATATTTTATAAATATGACTTATATGATATAAAATTTTCAATTCAAAATTGAAGACAAAATCATTTAATAGAACACTATTAAATATTGTAAGAATGATTTTTTTACTTGAATTAATATAAAAATACCTTTTATTAACATAATAATCTTTTTTATGATCATGATTAGTAGTTAGATTTTCTGCAGTAAGGTACAGCGAAAGGTTTGGACAGTTAAGTAGGCCCTATTTAATTTATGATGGTTAGTTCTATCTAATTTGGGTTTAAGTATGTCATTTCAGGCAGAATTATTTTAACCCTAAATTAATTTGGAGATTGCCAACTAAATATAATAGCGAACCTCTTAAGCATTACCAAAGCAATCATAATCATCTCATTCTCACACAACAATAACATAATTTTCTGGATTAGTAATTTAGTAAATTTAATTACATATTCAAATTATTATAATCATTATTATCCATACTTGTTGAATCAAATTAAGTATTTAATTAATCTATAATAAAAGATTTAAAATGAGTATTCCTTAAAATAAATAAATATTCCTTTTTAAATAACATTTAAGTAAACTTAAAAATTTATTAATTACAATATTTAATTATTTGATTTTCCGGCCAACCTATGTCGAAGTGAGTCAAGTCGGGCTAAAATTATTATTATTATTATTATTATTTTTGGCTTAACCCACACATTTTATCGTTATTGATTAATCGGAATCAATTCATTTTGACATTAATTGTGGATTGATTGTGAGTTTACATAACTTGAGAAGAATGCCCCCAATCAGGTCAACTCAATTTTGTAGGTTACAAGATGCAAAATAATAAAATATGACCATAGTTTTGACCAGGGTTGAATCTACAAAATTGAGCTACACTAAAACTCTTTTGACTTTGATTTTATTTTATTTTTTAAAATTGACACAATAAATTTTAAAATCTTCATAATTTATTTCTTATACTATGATAATTCCACCATTCAATCTGAATTGTTAGTACGAGAGAGCTTAGATCTGTATCATTTAAAGAGTAAAATATGTTGATATGCAGATGCTTTCAGAGATGCACGGTGGTATAAACCAAGAGAGTCACCGTTACGTTATGTGTATGTGATTACATTTAATTTTCTAACGCGTGTTTCACCAGTGGTGCGGTGTCCTATACCTACCAACAACAGGTCCCTACAATAGCGAACCTTGTATATTTGACAACCCTCAAACACAATGCCCTCAAAAGAATTGTTGGCTCTAATAATTGTGTATCTGTACCTTGTGATTGGATATTGGAATCCTAAGATTTTGTTTAGGAGTTCATTTTAGGAGGGGAAGGAAAGAAAAGAGAGAGTTGTAGTAAGCTCTTTTCTTATTTGTGAGTTAAAAAAAACGAGGGAAATAAGTTAAATTTTTTTACTAAACCCTCCAAAACTCTCATTCTTATTAAAATTAAAGTTTTCCCAATTTAGGAGGTTTGAGAGAAAAAATATTAAAAATTACTTATCTACCATTAGCTTTAAAATGTGAAAACTACATAAATGTGAATAATTTTTAAACGTGACATTATTAGAAAAGTCTCAAATACAGACAGAATTTATCGACGAAAAATATTTCGTCAAAATTAGTGATGAAATTTTTGATGAAAATCATATACGTCAAAACTAAAGACGAAATTAGAGACGGAACCAGATTTTGCCATACTCAATTACATAAATCTTTTACGGAAAAAAAATTCAGTGAAAATTATTTATAGAATCTAAATTCCGTTAAAACTTTCAACGAAAATATTTCCGTCCAAAATTTTGACGAAACACATTTCCAACGAAAATTTTTGACGTAAAACAATTATGTACATTTTTTTTAAGAAAAATATTTCCATCAAAATTTTCTGCAAAATTTTCAACGCAAAATATTCCCAACAAAATTGTGACTAAAAACATTTTTTTGACAATATTTTTTTTTGTCAAAATTGTTTATGCAATCTAAATTTCATCAAAATATTTTACAAAAAAATATTTCCATCAAAATTTTCAACGAAAGACATTTCCATCGAAAATTGTTCACGGAAAACAATTTCATCAAAACTCTTTACAGAATTTAAATTCCGTTGAAAACTTTCGACGGAAACATTTTCGTTAAACTTTTTGACAAAAAAAATCCGACGAAATTTTTAACGAAACACATTTCCAACGAAAATTTTCGATGGAAAATATTTCCGTCAATTTTTTTGATAAAAAATATTTCTATCAAAATTTTCAACGGAACATATTTTTGTCAAAAAATTTCGACAAAAAATATTTTCGTAAATTTTTTTGATGAAAAATATTTCGATAAAAAATTTTGACGGAAAAAATATTCTGTGAGAATTCTTTACAGAATTTAAATTTCGTCGAAAGTTTCGAATGAAACTTTTCCCTCAAAATTTGTGACAACAATTTCAATCGAAATTTTTGTCAGAACACATTTCTATCGAAATTTTGAACAAAAAACATTCTCTCAAAATTTTTGACAGAATTCTTTTTTCGTTTAAAATATTTGATGGAGGAAATCATTTTCGTCAAAACTTTTGACGAAAACTAAATTTAGTCAAAAATTTCGATAGAAAATTTATTTTTGTAAAAATAATTTTGACGAAAAGTATTCCAACAAAAAAAAAATTTGTGACGAAATTTGCGTGGTTTGCAACGTAGAAATTTCGTCGAAAATATGATCTTTTTTACTATTGTGAAAAGTACATAAATAATTTTGTTAGAAATTTTAAATTTAATTTAATTTGTAAAATATAATAATTATATTAATTTTAAAAATGGGGTAAAATGGTAAAAATATCTCATTAACCCCCTATTTTTCTCCCCTACCATTTTTTTAACTCTCAAACAAGGGAAATGAATACCCTTCAATTTCCTTCTCTTCCTTCCCCTCCCTTCCCCTTGGATCCCCTTCTTTCTCTTCCCCTCCAAACTCTCAAACAAAGCCTAAAAGAATAATTGGGTTGAGGGAAGTGTCTAGGCCATTGTGTTTTAGGATGTTAACGAATTAGTTCAGCAATACAAAAAGTATACCTCTTATGGCATAAGTGTGCAAAAAACCCTTATCTGGCGTTGAATTTACTTGTTTTGAACGGATATGGATTAATCTTTTCATAGATGGCGATTATGGGATGATCATATCTTTCAAACTATGATTCAAGATGGGAGAAAGAGGTATGTGGACATTATATCTTATTTCAAAGAACATGATGACTTAAATAAATAAAGTTAAGTATATATAAGAATCAAAGATAACCCTAAATCTCCTTGGACTTTTTTCACGTACTAAAGCTCAAATGACATTTCAATAACAAGAGTATAACTCAACACCTCCGAGTTAGAGGCAATTGTTCTCCACTAATAGCTGGCTAAAATCTTCTAAACAAGCCCCCGCCCTGCTTATCTTTGTTAGAGAAGTATATAAACCATTGATAGGTCTTCACTTAACAACTTAAGCTTTTGATTGAATTGGTTCTTTACATGGTATCAGAGCCTCGGTGTCCCGGGATCGATTCTCGCTGTCCCACATTTTTTATGTGGAATTTTTTAGCAAAGGTAGGCTGAGCCTAATGCATCATCCATATTTCAAACCCAACGGACTCTCTTGTAAGAGGGCGTGTTAGAGAATAATATAAACCATTAAAGAGGTCCTCACCCAATAGCTTAAGCTTTTGGGTTAAATTGGTCCTTTACATAGTATGAGGTGTTATAGGTTCGATCCTCACCGTCCCCACTTTCTCTTGTGCAATTTCTTAGTACATGTAGGTGAGCCTATGCATTATCTACCCTTCATGCCCAGTGGGCTCTCTTATGAAGGCACTACAAGAAAACTGGTATTTCGAGGCTGTTTAACTGAGGCAGTTTCACTTAAACCGCCTCCAATTGATACATAGAGGCAGTTAAAATAACCGTCTCCATTTACCATTCAGAGGCGATTACATTAAAACCGCCACTAATTGCTACTTTTAGAGGCGGTTAAACCATAACCACCTCCAAATGTATATAAGACGCGGTTAAAATAATCGCCTCCATTGACCATTTAAAGGCGGTTGAGATATAATCGCCTCTAAATGCAGCAATTAGAGGCGGTTTTAATATAATCGCCTCTGAATAGAAATGAGGGCAGTTAGAATAACCGCTTCAGATTATCTTTTGGAGGCGGTTAAAATAATGACCTTAGAATATAGTTTCGAGGCGGTTAGAATAATCACCTCAGATTGTCATGTAGAGGCGGTTATTCCAACGGTTTGAGAAAACTGCCGTATTTTGCCTTGCGATGGTGGTAAACGAGGCGGTGTATGAACTGCCGAACCAAGCATTTAGAGGCAGTTTGAGCCGCCTCAAAATACAAATATATCCGCCTCTGAAACCCACTTTTCTTGTAGTGAAGGGCGTGTTAGAGAAGTATATAAACAATGTTGATGGGCCTTCATTTAACAACTTAAGCTTTTGGGTTGAATTTGTAAAGAACCATTTCAACCCAAAACCTTAAGGTGTTAGGTCAGTATCTTTTTAATGCTTTATATTACTCTCTCTAATACACCCCCTCACGCAAGAGCCATTTGGGCTTGAATGGTGGATATTGCACAGGCTCAATTTTTTGTTTACCTTTTGTGTTTTTATTTAATTCCACAAGAAAGTGGAGATGGTAAGTATCGAACTCGTGATCTTGTAGTCACTGAATCTGATATCATGTAAATAATCATTTCAACTCAAAACCTTTAAGGTGTTGAGTGTCTTTTTATTGCTTTTATATTACTCTCGTAGAATGGGTTCTTTACAATCTTATTAACACTTACCATGCTCTCCATGGAGTTGACGTACTCGCCCATTTTGCCATGCAAAAAACAAAGGTAATTCATCTATCTCGCTTCTTATAATAAAAGGGGAAAACGCCCACATGTAAATCACTTTTCTATCATCTAAAAAACGATTGGGTCGTCCATGACTTGAGTGTTTGTGCCTTTGTAGATACATATATATATCCTTTCATCTATCGTTGTCGTCCTAAAGAGGAAGCTGGTTGTAGCTGCTTTGGAAAAGGACGAGGTTTTAAAAAATTAAGAACCTGTGGAAGTCATAGTTGCCCCAACATATATTAAAGTGGAAGAAAATTGTTTTTCCATGCTTCAAATCTAACATCAACCAAACATATTATTACTAGGAAATGTTTTCATCATCTTTCTTTTCATTTAAATATTTTTATTGGCTTTCCATTTATTTTGAAGCCTTTTATAGCTTTTCTTTACTTTTATGCATATTTGCTTGCTTTAAGTTGTTATTCTATTTATTCCCTTGCCTTTATGTTTCTGTTAATATGTTTTTCATTACTCGCTTCGACATGCGGTGCTCGTTTCATTGTACGATTTGTTCATATATGCTTGTTTCTTTAAGATATATAATTAATGCAATTTCCAACCTTTTTCATTAGAAGAATATTCTTTTAATATTTTGCTAACAAAACTTTCTTTAGTGCATCAAGAATCCACGTTGAAGGACATAGTTCCCCTTTACAAAAGTTTTCGGACAAAGTTCATCACATTGGAACAATAGTGAAAGCTCAGAAGACAACTATTGGAAAAGCTAGCTTTTTTTTTTCCCACCAGCACTAACCATAGTTAGTGGCTGATAAAACATGATTTTTTTTTTAATCCAAAACATGGATCTTTGTTGTCACTCTTTATATAAAATTTATATGATTAAGATGCTAACCTGTAATTAACTCCAAATAACATATTACCGTAAGATTGATTATTATCATTCTATAATAATAATAGTAACAAAATTACTGTTTCGAACGGATTAATAATGTGGACGTGACATCGCGCCCTTTTAGATGATTTGCATATGTGCACTCGTTCGAAAGATACATATCTCATTTATATATGGCACCACAACACTAATTGCATGCATGCATATCTCATTTAAGTTCAAATAACACGCAATATATACAGAGTGTTTAAGTATATGTTTTTAGGATTCATTTTTTCTGCTGTTAATGTAGATAAGTTATATTACATTGAGTTCAAAATGATATCATTTTGGGTGAAAATCAAAGTATCTTTATAATTATAATTTATTTCAGGTTATATAATAGTCTTTTTCATTATAATTTTTTAATCTTTCGATCCAAAACGATATCTTTTTGAGATTAAATATTGATAACTTATCTATATTTACCGTAAAAACATTAAAACCATGATTTTATCATTGAAGATTCACATGGTTAATATTTTTTTTTTTGGATATATTTAAGATATCTTTCTTAACCCAAACATAGGAGGAAAAAAAAACAAAAACTCCTATCATTGTTTACTTTTTTAATGTTTTCTAATATATAGATTTTATTCGCATGATGTTTGGCTGATAATTTTCATCTATATTTAATTATTTAATGATTAACTTTAATTCTCTTACTATGAAAAAGGAATATATATATATATATATATATATATATATATATATATATATAATCATACAAATAAAAATCAGGACTTAAAAAACAATAATAGTAGAAACACCAAAACATATTATAAGTTTTTTTTTTCAAGTTTCTTTTACATTCTCATATATAGAAAAAAAAAAAGAAACTTGCTAAAGAGAACAATAACAAATGCTTATGGCTCTCTTATTATTGTCTGAAATTACATGAAAGTCCCTGGGCTCTCAATTTTTTTAAAAATTTACATTCAAATAAAGAATCTCACTATTTATAATAGAAATTTACTTTGGATATAAGTATCCATCAACATAATATTAGCCTAAAATCTTCGATAAATTGTGCTTTAATTTAAACACTGATGTAATTAAGAAACAATGTAATATTATTCAATTAAAAAAATAATGTAAAAATATTTTTTTAGTTTTATTATATTTTATTTTCTTGTGGTATTAATTTTGAAACTTTCAGTAGTTCATATTTAAGATCATATTCAGTTATATATGTAAATCTTGAATTCATTTTTTAATCAATTTTCGTCCAGGGTAACTTTAATTCGTGATTTTGTTATTTTTTCATTGTTATTGTTCTATGTCGAGGATAAATATGTCTAGTCAAAAGAGACTAGTGAGTTTATATTGGATCTAGGTGCTTTCTTAGATATCTATGAAAGATAACTTTGAATATAGTAGATCACCATGCACAATTAATAGCGGTGTTTGCCAAAGGAGTGGGGGGTGTGTGTACAATAACAATATAACAATAAAGATATATGTCATACCTGTAGGCTTTACCTCTTATTTATAGGATTTACCTGTGGGTATTAAAATTTCTGGACCTTTTGTGCCTTTTCTAAAAGCACAAGCCCAAGTTTAATACTGTCATATTAGGATTAGTATCTTAAATTGATATTTTCCTTTGATTGTATTAGATTCTTCTTTTGATTACCCATTACCGGGCTTCATATTACACGGGTCTCATATATGAGTTCATAACAGTTGCCCTTAGCCGGATAGTTTGAATGTTCGGACTACAGGGGTGCATATTATATTTATAATTTAATAATCCGGAATCATTCTCCAATTTTCATTGAGAATTATCTGAATTGACATTGCTTAATGTCAACTATATTTTGATATTGTTTTTGTTGTTAACTCGGCCATAATAATTGTTGTTTCCGAGAAATAATTCATCTATCCCTAATCGGATGTTCAAATTATCGGGGTATAAGTCACATTCTATCTTTATCCCTTACATGAATCTAGTTCTTTTGATCTTGTATTTCTTATCATCCGAGTTATGATTAACTTCGATTTATGACCATAAGTTCCCCCAGCCCGAAAAATCATGGGATAAACAAATTGTTTATCAATCCAATTTATGTGAAATTCACTTTACATATTACAATTTAACTTTACAAGAAGGTCTCTTTCTTGATCTCCTCATTTCATCCTATGTTAATCTCGGTTCTTAGTCGCTATATAATTTCTTACGTTTTGACTCTAAATGAAACGAGTTAATAATCATCTATCTCATATTGATTATATTCTATCCTCGAGATCATAGATCCGGGATAAGAATTTCATTCTTCTCAAGTAATGATGATAAATTTATACATGATAACATTGGATTGAAATAACGTATTATAATAGCCATATGTCGTCTTTATGCTTCGTGCACATTTACTGCACCCTATGTAGCACCAATACTGACACGAGACATGTGTCAGGATACGACACGACACTCCGACACGTTAATTCTAAAAAAGTTAAATTTTGACATGTTAGGACACGTTTTGATATTAAATAATATTTTTAATTTATGTTGTATATATTATATTTGATATTCAATAATTTAACAAAAAAATGAAACTAAACTTATAATATTCATCAATTTTGCAAAGAAACATAATATATCTCAAATATTTATATTAAACTCAATAAAATGGTAATTGTAATTCAACGAATGTAATAGTTGAAACTAAAACTCAACGCAACGTAACTTTTGAACTTTTTTTTGAATTTCTATAACGCGTGATGGAGTGTCGGGAAGTGTCGAAGTGTCAGAGAGTGTCGGACACGACACGTCAGGATTTTTGAAGTGTAGGTGCTTCATAGACTGCACCCATATCTTCATCTATATAATCATTATATTGGAGGCAAATTTACATATTTCCCCTTGTCTTTTACTCTTTGTAACTCCAACAATTATGATTGATTTTTCATATCTTTTCCCCTTTCTTCATTTCTCTTTTGTTGCATTTGTCAGTCTACATTTTCTCTCTTCTTTTACCTCTAAAATTTGAAGGTCTTTTGCTTCACTTTCTTCGTTCAGAACGCTCTTTGCCAGGTACCTTCCCTGATCCTTTAACTTATTCTTTTTCATTTTCTGTCCAGGTACTATACTTTATGCTCTTGAATCTTTGCTTTTTAGCAATAACGCCTAGGGCTTTAATTCTTGACGCTTTTGATGCTCCTTACTCAGTGTGTGTTCTGCATTTGTTGAAGTTATTAAACTTATTTGACATTTTTGAGTAAATAACACATATTGTTCTTCCCTCTCCCCTCTCTTATCATAGAACACTTGAGTGTTCGTTATATTCAATTTTGGTTGACAGTGAGAGAGAAAACAAATTTATGTTATGTTGACCGAGATGATGTAACAAACGCAGATGAGGCAAAGTTCCTTCAAAGTATTCCCCTTGGACCTAGATATTGGCTTTGGGGGATACCCCAGACAGAAGAAGAAAACCAAGAAGCAATGCTTCGAGGTTATCGTAGTGGAGGTAGCAGAAAGAAATATGAATTACCAAAATCCAAAAACCCTGGTCATGGTCGACCTATTTCAAATACTCAGATTCCACAGTATTTTCCAGTAATTGGAGTAAAATCAACTCCATTGAATATTATTATTCATCAAACCTCAGATCATGTAACTTCATCCAAACCTACTCATCCGAGATTATCAAAGTCGGATAAAGGGACTAAAGCTAATCCCTATTATTCCTGTGTTTTCCTAAGTTATAAACTCGTAGAACGAGGTTGTGACTCTTTAGCCGAGTCTACTTTGATAAGTTGTCCTTATAAGAATATTTTGAAGCCTAACTCGGCTCCTAATGATGCAATTCTACCCATTTCAATATCAGATGATTCATCCAGCTTTTCAAATAGTAGCTCCTTTGATTCAGGTATGTCTATCATTTTTTGATTATGGCTTTCCTTGTTTTAGGTATTTATGGGATCATCTTCTATAAAAATTATAGCGAAATCTCGCTTTGCTGAGTCGAATTCCGAACGTCCTCTAGCTGATTTGATATCTAAATATCCTTGGTCACTTATTAAGTGTTAAATAATTTATCTGAGATGAGTGTGGAGGACGTAGTCGAGCTTTTTGCCAGTAAAACAGAAGATTATGACATTATTCCTCCCAATCAGAATGAGCCAGTTTGCTTTGAGAGAAACTCGGATTAGCGTTTTTTGTCAAAGCCTTTGAGCGTTTTTTGTGCATATTTAACCTTGCCCTGCACCGTCCCACTTTTCTATTATTTAATCTCAGTCTTTACTTCTCGTACTTGTTGCGAACCCCGAGAAGGAAAAAACTGGATTAATATCTGAGGTCGTCCCTCAAGGAAACCCTTCAATATCTTTTTACAGATTCCTTTAAAAAATTTAAAGAGGGATATTTTAAAGTTATTGCCCGAGTTGGAAAGCAACACTGGTTTATGTATTTTCGCTTACATATACTGCATTATAATCTGTGCAGTTTCATGTTCTTGCTGATTAGGAGGTTGATCCACCTTCACCAAAACTAGGTTCACTGGTAGTTGCACATATGGTAGTAGATGGCTACTACTTCTCGTGTTGACCATCTTTGGCCGTGGGAATAGAAGTTTATCAATTTTTCCACAGACGGCGCCAATGTTTTGTCCTGAGGACATATATGTCTAGTCAAGAGACTAGTTAGTTTATATTAGATCTAGGTGCTCTCTCAGGTATTTATGGATTAGATAACTTTGAGTATAGTAGGTCACTGTGCACAAATAATAACGATGTTTGTTAAAAGAGTGATGTGTGTGCACATGACAAAATAACAATAAAAAGGGAGTATATATGTCCTACATGTGAGCTTTATCTCTTGTTTATAAGATTTGCCTGTGGGTATTGGAATTTTGGACCTTTTGTGTCTCTTCTAGAAGCCTAAGCTCAAGTGTAATGCTATCGTATTAAGATTAGTATCTTGAATTGATATTATCCTTTGATTGTAGTAGATTCTTCTTTTGATTACCCATTACTAGGCTTCATATACATGAGCCTCGTATATGAGTCCATAGCAGTTATCACTGAAGCACAGACATGCCATTTTAAAAAAAAAATGTGTGTCGGACACTGACATATTCTGACACGCATCCGACATGCGATTAACATTTTCAGACACACGATCAATGTTTATGCAGATCCAAATTTTATTTTATCTTTTTAAATATATATGAAAAAGTAATTTATAAATTAAATATTTTTTGTTATGGAATTTGACATGAAAAATTAACAAGACATGAAAAATTATTTTTGCTTTATATTTATATCATAAAATTTGAATATTTGATTAATTATATGACTTATTATAAGCTGCTATATGTATCAAATATAAATTATATTATATATATTAAAATATTATTTAATATCAAAATGTGTCCTAAAATGTCAAAAATTAACATTTTTTACAACTAACATGGCAAAGTGTCATGTCATATCGTGTCATGTCGCGTGTCAATATTGATGCAATATAAATTGTTACAATATGTGAATTCTCATTGTCAGTGAGGGTGGCCAATCAAATTTCGTTGTCCTAACCATTGTATTGTGAAATATTTCTGTCTGGCTGTGAATATAATAAGAAATGGCTATAAAAAATATATTTTTTTTTTGTGAATCTATAAAAATAATTAAACACCCTAAAAAATCCAATTGTTTGCTATCAAAGTAGTCTCCCTCTTGGTTGTTCTCACAGCCTAAAAAGAAGTGAAAAAATGATGAGAAATATGCTGCGTTTTCTTTAAGTCATTTCGACATAGTATATAAAGTTGCATCAATCAAAGGACTGTCCCAAAGGGTCTGAGATCAATTCATCTTTACCAAATTCGATATTAGAAACAAGATAGTAGTAGTGCTGTGGATTCATTGCCATTGCATTGAGTGTATATGTGGAGACTAAGAATTTGGTGCCATTCTTCTAGTTACTTAAAAACTAGAAAGCACCACAAAATTTTGCCATGCAAAGAATGTGGTGTCATATATTAATTAGAACTTTATATACGTTTCGGTTAACTTAATTTACTTTATGTAAAGGAATTCATATTCAGAGACAACTTAAACAAACTTATGTTTTTCATGAAAATTAAATATAATTGTTCTCCACCCACATATTGGGTCTGATAAGTTCTTGAAGATTACAAGTTTTATCTATTATTAGATAAATCATTCTATTAATATAGGGTTAAATTTCACATGTACCTTTTCTGAAACCTTAGTCTTATTTTTTGTTATTGTGTATGCACATTATGTTCGTTGACTTCAAGCCTTTTTTCATACGCACTGATCTGTTATTATTTGCGGCTGTCTCATCTATAAACATTGCTAGCTCACAAAGTCAACATTAATCACAGTCATCTCAGATCGAACAAAAATGAAACATGAGTGTATTTGTAACATCATTAATTTGCGTTTTAGTATAATGGGAATAATTCCGACCCGAATTCTCAATAAAAAGCTTAGTTGTAAGCTAATTGTGTGGAAGTTACTAACAAACATACATTCTACCTTGGATGATGACCAAGAAAAAAGTTCCACAGCTTCAAGATTCTCGCAACAATGTGGTACTCAACCAAAAATTGATCCCGAGATTGTAATGCTATTCATGTAAGTATAGTCTCAATCTAATCATTAATGGAATCATGAATCAGCCATAGTTCAACCCAAATATTCGAGTGGATTTTGAGACTACTTACATGATATTCATATAAAATATATGAGTTTAAATATTACATAATATTGGATAACTGAACGTGATTCAATTATTTTCAAGTGGGTTAATATTCGACTGATTGAGCTTTAATCAGCCACGCACGTAATACATTAATTTTCGGCTAAACCAATGTATGCAATGAGATAATTAATAAATTTATCTTAGATTCAATATTTTAAAAAAAGTATACTTACTGAATTCTATGTAATTACTTCAAAATAACTTATAGTTTTAAATTGATTACATATATTAAACATTTCTCCTTAGTAAACTTGCAGTATTCAAAGGTACCTTTATACAATTGAAGAGCCTAAAATAAAGTTACATGCTTAGATATAAATGATTGGGAGGGGTTATATATATTCACAAATTTTTTTTCTTACAAACTTACAAATTATATTAAGTCTGATTAGTCAGACTTCAATCAAAAGTGTGTGACTGGTCAGACTTAGTGTAGTTTATAAGTTTGTAAGAAAAAAAGTTTGTCAATATAATTATTCCTTAAATGATTTGCCCTTATATTTAAAACTTTATATTAAATTTTCTAATTTCAATGAAGAACTAAAATATAGTTTGTTCCAATTTATCAGTGGTCTCAAGTTTGAGTAGCTGTGTTAAAAATTTAGTAATTGTTTTTTTGCTACATGATTGTGTCGAATTAAAACCAAATTAATTGAGTAATTACTATCTTATGGGGAAATAAAAAGCAGAAAAATATTTCTGCAGTTACTGCAGATAAGTTATCTGCATTTACTTCCAAACGACATCGTTTTGGTATTGAAATATTAAAAAATTATAATTATAAAGACTATAACAACCCTGAAATAAATTAAATTATAAAATTACCATGATTTTCGCCCGAAAATGACGTTGTATTGAGCTTACTACAGATAACTTATCTACAGTAACTGCAGAAAAAGTGAACCTAATAAAAAAATATAGTTAAATTGTATAATAAATCAATTATTATAAAAATATGCAATTATTAGTAATAATTTTAAGAAATAATCATATTTATTAATTCATCATCTGTGTTTAAATTACTGACAAACAATTTTTAATGTGTCAGGATCATTATTTACTGGCGTAAATTACACTTTCAATTTTGGTCATTGATCCTACTTAGATCTAACGATTCTAATTTTTTAATAATGTGATTCAGTAGATATAGTGGATCAATGGTTAAGATTATGTATAATATTTCTTATTCTTATTCTTATATCAGTATAAAAATATACGGCCCCATTTTTAATTAAGAAAATTGAAAAAATATATTTAAACTTCAGAAATCCATCCAACCAACAATACTTTTTCTTTGGGTACATTAACCAACAATACTTGAATATCAAGTAAACAACAATCTATAAGTATAATTTTTTTTATAAAATTATTAAGTCATATATAACATAACATCAATTGGCAAAAATCAATCAACATAACTTGATTACTTTAGTTTAAGCCAATTGGTGACCCAACAACTACAAGGACCCTTAATCACCAAAATCAATCAGACAATTCACTTCGCCATAATCATTGTAGCTTTGTGGCACCTTCCAAGCTTGACTACTATTCCAACAATGCCAAGGACAAGACGTGTTGATCAATTACGCGCCCCAAAATGAATTTTAATAATTGATAATTAACCTGGGTCCTCACAAAGTTTATACCTATTTTAACTACAATTAATGATTATAATCTCTACTTTTTTAACTGTTTAATTAACTTCCCTTCTAATATTTTCAAATATAATAATAAAAAATAAAAAGAGAAAGGATTGAAAACCTCGTAAAACGAGAGAGCGAGGCAAAAAGGGTTTTGATTTTGGCGGATGAGTGCTGAGAAGGGCAAACTCAGCCTTTCTTTCTTTCATCACTCTGTTCCTTTCTTCTTACGTGCGTCATCACTAGCAACATCACTATCGTTCATCTCATCACCCTTAATTTAAATTTAAAATAACTAAATTAAGTTGTTAAATTTTATTCTACATTTATTTATTAATTTTAAAATCTGAATTTATCCATTATATATGGAGTAATTAATTCTATTATAATATTTTACTTATAAGTTTAAATATCGAATCAATAATTATTTGATTAATGTATTAATTAAAATTAACGTGGTTTGTAATTTGTAATTAAATCCAAATTAAATTAGTGTTCGAATAAGATAACTCGATTCATATTATTTATTATTATATTGATTCAACTTTTAAACGAAATTTAACAACAACAAAAAAACTATTCAACCAAATTAAGTAGAATTTATAAAAATATTATATATAAGACATAACAATTCTAACAAAATAATCTAGACGTAAAAAATTACAAGATAAAAAATAAAAGTAATAAATAAATTGGGAATGGCAAAATAAACAAATAAACCTTTAAAAAAATAAACTAAATAATAATATTTAATAAAAAATTATATTTGCAATTTTTTTCCCTTACAATTATTTATTGAATTAAAATCAAATAACGATTTGAATTTAATATTATTTTATAATTATTAATTTTATTTTGATTTAACAATTATAAAAAATATTATAAAGGGTTGTAATAAAAAAAAAAAAAGAGATAAAGAAGGAGAGTTGAGAAAACGACAGAAACCCAGAAACCCAGTGTCAGAAATATCTGCAACACACAGAGAGAGAAAGAAAGCAGCATATACACACACATTTCAATTATTACCGGAAATAGCCGGTCGTCATCCGGTTTCTCGAAACCCACAACCCTATGCCTCTTCCCTTCGGAGTTCGCACTTTGTTCCTTGTTTTGAAGAAAGAATCTATGTTCTCTCCGTGACGCAAAGACCCATCAGTGTAGTAAGAGAAAGAAAATATTAAAGTCATCATTTTTTTTGAACATGAGTTTTGTGAGAGTTTGTGTATTTCAGATGCGTGAATTGTAGTGAAACCAAAACCAAAACCAAAACCAAACCCATATCTCAATTTTCAATCACAATCAATTCACGTATCTCTTTGATATATAGATAAACTTTGAACACTTTGTCTTGTCACACTTAGTTTGCAGCATCAGAATAACATCACTACAATTATACCCTTTTCTTTCATCGTCACTTCCCTTCTTCCATTAGTACTATATACTCTTCTCTCTTACTTCAGTTACTTCTTCTTCTGCTTAAAAGCTTCGTTATTTTTTAGCTTTTTTTTTGTGTGTGTGTTTTTTTGTTTCTATGGCTGAGGGTTTTGAGGGTTACCATGTCCCACAACAAAGTAGAAGAGATAAGCTAAGAGTTGTTGTGGCTCAGAACCAACATGGTCTTGTTGAAACATCTTCTACACTCCCTCTTAGTTGTGCAACTTTGCTTCCTTTGTATGACCCTTCACTCATTTCTTCTGATTTGTTAACGTGTGCTAATCAACATGGTCACAGCTTCCTCAACAACCAAGCTTCGAAACAGAACTTGGGTAGTTGTGTTGTGAAAGAAGAAGGTTCAAATTTGATGATGGGGTTTGGAGGGGTTATGAATGGTTCTTCTTCTTCTTCTTCTTCTAATGTATCTTCTGTTTCTCACCATGGTTACTTGGATCCAGAATCTTCTTTGCCTTTGAACCCGAGTACAATTCAAGTTATTAGCAGCAGCAACAACAACAATAACAACAACAACAACCCTTTTTTCTACCACACACAGAGCCTGCAGAACTTTCGAGAGTTTGATCAGAGCTATAATGGTAGTGAAATCATGGTGTTCAAGCCTGAGCCATTGTCTTTGTCTCTGTCATCACATAACAGTGCTTCACAACAGGGTAATCTTCCTCTGGAGCTGAATCTTCAGCGATATGGGTCTGTGATTTATGGTGATAAGGTTAGTGGTGGTGGTGGTGGTGTGATTCCGGGTTTGGTTGGAGGAGTTAGTGCTTCTGCCTCGAATGAAGTTTCGAGGTGTTCAGTGCCACTGGGGCCATTTACTTGTTATGCTTCGATATTGAAGGGATCGAGGTTCTTGAAGCCTGCACAACAATTATTGGAAGAGCTATGTGATGTTGGGGGTCGTGGAATTTGTGTTGAGAAGATGGTGGTTGATGCATCGTTGATGGAGCCTCCTCCTGAGAGCTTAAGTGAAGATCCACTTGGGGATGAGGGTGAGGGTATCAAAAAGTCAAGGCTATTAACTATGCTTGATGAGGTGTGCTTTTGTTTTTGTTTATGTTTTAATCCTTTCTCTCTCTCTGATTTGTGCTATTATCATTTGAATTTTTTTTGGTGAAATGGGTTTTCTTTCTTTTCTCAGTTTCAACTGTGTTTTCACGTTTGATGTTCCTGTTGATTTTGGTTTTGTCATTTTGTCCGTTTGCGTTACTGTTTTAGGTCAGTTTATCCAGAAAAAAAAAAGGGTTATTGGGTTAATTTTCCATTTTATTTATTTGTTTTCTAAAAGTTAAGTGCCCATGTTATTATTAATGTATTGATAATGATTCCTTCAAAGTGGAAGGTTGGTTGGGTTATTAGTAGACAAGCATAAGGCTTGATGGATTGTATGAAGGAAGCGTGTGGTTTATGGTGGTATTTGTGCGATTATTTGTTTGTAATTTATAGCTTTCATTAATGAACTTATTGTATTCTATGTGCATTAAGATTCTTGCATTTTTTGTGATGGATGGCCTCGGTGAACTCAATTGTCTTTTTGGAAAAGTTAATGGGTGGGAATATATGCACCAAGATTGGTATAGTAAAGTGTCTGCCAACTATAGAAAGATTTCTAATAAGTGACTATGTCACAGTTTGAAGGGATAATTTGTGCATAAAGTTATTGAACGAATCCACTGGAAAAGATTTATACTCAGAAAAAAGCGTGTAGTGATATGATCATGGTGTTCAAAGGTTAAAGAAACTTACATATTTAGATGACAATGTGTTTTTCCCTTTAAGATTTGGCTTATTTGTTTGGGATTACTTTGACATATTAGGGGAGCATGTCATTCAAACTCGTAATGTAATTTAATATTTCATACTATTTTTGCTGGCAATTATTGTTAATAAATTTTATTTGCAAGAAAATGGTCTATATGATATGGTGCATATCTGGCGGATATATTGATTCTGTATTAGGATATTATATATTTATGTTACTATTTCTGATTGGGCAATATTAATGATAAACTATTGGGTGAAATTAACAATATGTGTCATACATGCTTGTGATATTTATCTAGAAAAGCAGATGTATCGATTATTTTTATATTGAATTCTAACTTTCTTCTGAGGTGGATGAAGTTAAAGAATAGAATATATGTTAATCTTACGCTCTATATCTTAACAAACTATAAAACTACCTTTATGTACATAAATACTATGTTATGTAGTTATCTCGCACATTCAGGTGACCTTGTAAAAAATATGCAGGTATCAATGTTCTCTCCTTCATTGTTTCTCGGATTGTTCTTGAATATAAGAACAACCTTAAGAAAAAGGTGAGAAAATTAATAAAGTATCTACATGTTCCATATTAGTGTATGCTGCCATGATTAAAAGCTATTTATCAGAGTTCAATTGTTTTTGGGAGAAATGCTCAGCTTAGGCTTGTCTTGCTTACACTGACATTAATAACTTATTCATTGAATCTTATTAAAAAATAAAATCAGAGATTCCTTTGAAGCATAGAAGCCTCATGTGAAACTTTTGTTAATTTGAAAGTAAGTTATATATAATAAAGGTAGCATAGAAGCCTCGTATGAAACTTTTGTGAATTTGAAAGAAATTAACTATTATAAACGTAGCCCAATGTGTTAAACCAATATTATTCTGCCACGTAATGGAAATTTTTTGTTTCACATCATTTTCTCCCTACCTCATTTTTTACATCATAGTTTCTGCAGTGATTGGTTCATTTGTGGATTGCAAACCCATAATTCACATTTGTAGGAATTGTGACCCCTTAGAATTGAAATGGTGAAAGTGATGTAACTTAAAGTGGTGTGCAAAATTCATAACTGTGAATATAAATGGGAAAATATACTCTTATGTTGTAGGAGAGAATTTTTCTTTCCTACACATACCTCGATTTTCGTGGTACTTTTTTTTCTTTTTCTATAATGGGTGGGTCCCACACATCATTATCTCTATTGCATGAGATAAATATATAACTTCAAATATAAAATAGTAAATTTATGCCTGCCCCCCCCCCCCCCCCCCCCCCCCCCCCCCCAAAAAAAAAGGAAAATAGTTAATTTATACATTTCGTTTTTTTTTTTTTGAAAACATTAGATTACATATTTATCTCCCTTTGAAGGGGATGAGGTTTTCTCATAATGAAGTCTAGTGGTACCAAGTCTCATTTTTATTATCTTATTTTAGCTTTTCTTCCAAACAATTAAAAGCTACAATTGGTTGCTGTTTTATTTTGTGTCTGGCTGTTGGATATTACTATTTGTAGCTTATGTGCATTTTGTTTATTGGTTTTTCTCTCATATATGATTTTGGATGTTCCATTTGTTCAAATGAATGAACTTCTTGTTTTCAACAACTACTTTATTTTTTCTTAATGATTAGAAGCCGATGCCCCAATGAGGTATTTAATTTCTTTATCCATAGGATATTTGTAGTGATTAACAATTTAACTGGCTTATGAAAAGCTTTTTGGTGGATGTAAATTTGGGTATATGGGTCTGCAATAGCAATTTTATGGATAGGAATGCATAAGATTTTATGTCTTTTCCTTTTGAAATAAAGATATGAGATGCCTGCTCTTAATAAACCTCTTCACTTTTCCATCTTCTCCTATATTTTGCATCCTCACATTGGATGTAGCATAGAATTGCTTTGTTTATCTGTTTATGACTTTTGGCCTTTAAGAGAGTGAAGCAACTTCTTGTGAATTTTGTGAAAGATCAGATAACCTTTTGTAAATATGAACATCTGGATGCAAACAAATTTCTGTTATGTCATTACACATTTGGAAGATCTGTCTTTGAAATTCGACTCTCCCGATGTTTAATGTATATAGTTTCCCCTACAATATTTTCTCCAATTGTAAGGACTTTCTCTATGGAGATAATGAAGAAATGCCTATTCCTACAACTCAGTATAATTTCTGAATTTGTTGTTGACCATCAGGAATACTAAATGATGTGCACATTGCATTAGCTGTCATCTTAAACTCATAAATGTTGAATTTTTGGAATATATATGAGCCAGCAAAGTTGATGTAAATTTTATGGAATCATACTTGCCAACAAATGGGATTTCTTCCTATCAATCATTGCATGAAATACTAAGTCATCCATCCAATGTCGGATCTTTTAGGTCCAAATTTTTGGATTTGAGGCTAGGAAATTTACATGTTTGGGGGATTTGGGTGAAGTTTTTGTTTAATGTGCTTTCCATTTTAGTATTATTTAATTTCTGTCTTGTTCCTTGCAGAGTGTCTAGGTAAATCTTTTGTTTAATATGTGGAGCTTTGCATGTGACTGTCACAATGATGTATGAGTGACCTTGGGCCATATGTATCTGAAGAATGTGTGGGTGTTATAGGAAACCCAAACCTCAGTGGGCCTCATTGATTTTGAACCCATGAAATATAGTTATGAAAATTTACTAGAGCGATTAAATCAGTGTTAAGGAGTCCTATATAATCTTGTCAATGGAACTATTATTTTGAGATGTTCATTAGCCTAGTCTGGTGGCATTAAGGATTATTAATCATTATGTTTTGTTTGCAGCCCAATGTGCCTGGCTCAGCGTTGAACTGTTAGTGCTTGTTCTCACTTTTATGTGCCATTACTTATTGAGAAATTATGAATTTTACTGGGAATTTTTTTTCTAATCTTAAATTGGCCCATTAGCTGGTTGGGCAATGAAAAGTGATTGCTTGTTTTTCAGTAATATGCCCCCTCTGCCCATCTGAAACAAACAATATTCTTGAGTTGGGCCTTTGGAATGATAACTATGCCTAGGTAGGAAGAGGATATTAGTTCATTTTTTTCACTAATATATGACTTCTAGGATATTAGTTCTTTTTTTCTTTTTCTTTTTATTTTTTTTCATATGACTTCTGTTGGTAAACACAGTTTGGAATCATGTACCTCAACTTTGGAGATGCTCATCTCCAAAAGTAGATTCATTTATGAAATTTCAAATATCACTTGATCTAGTTGGTCCTGGTGTCCCCCTCAATTGGGGTGTAGTGATGTAATTACAGTTGCTAAAAAATAGCTTCTTTCATCCTGTTGTGGGTCAAGTTTTTGTTAAGTAGCTGTATGAAAGTTGCAAGGATGGAACATATTTGTCCTTCATTTGATGATACTTTTCCGAATTCCGATTACTATATTCTTTCCTAATTACTGTGATGATAGATGATCTGAATGTATTAAAGCCCAGTTAGACATTAATACTCCTGATTTGGACAGGTTTTAATTTATTAATTAAGTGTATTTAATCCTAGTGGGGTGGGGCAGGGGGGAGCTCACAGAGTCACGGTAGAGGACCCCAAGTAATGGGTTAAGCTAGCCCAACCAGAGCAAATAGAATCGACATCATGTTTCAACCCAAAAACTTAAAGCATTGGATTTATAGGTCCTCCTATTTAGATGAACTTTACTTAGCCCATTACCAACTAATATGAGATTTCACTACACTTGAATATCCCTTGAAGTCCCTCATTGTTATATGGTGGGTAAATTATGTAGTCTCTATAAATCTTTAATTGAAGTGGGATCTAGTCTCAGCTCTATTAGATGGGTTACATGAGTAGTCATTTCTGCTTTCATATCAATGCTAAGGTTATTACTTAAACAGGAAAAGCTAATATTAAAGCATTCCTTAACTACAATGATGTTTGATATTTAATCCTAATTGTGATAATTGTTGTTTATTTATCCTGAACAGGTTTACAGGAGGTACAGGCAATACTATCAACAGATGCTTGCGGTAGTAACATCATTTGAGTATGTCTCAGACCTGAGCAATGCAGCTCCCTATGCAAGTTTGGCTTTAAAAGCCATGTCTAAACATTTTAGATGCTTGAAGAATGCAATTACTGACCAACTTCAGTTCACCAATAAGGCTCATTTTCACATAAGCAACAGGAAGGATGAATCTCCAAGGTTTGGCAACAGTGATAGAGGCCCTTACAACCAAAGGTCAGGGTTTTTTGAGCACCAACCTGTTTGGAGACCACAGAGAGGACTCCCTGAGCGTGCCGTGACTGTTCTCAGAGCATGGTTGTTTGAGCACTTTCTGCACCCGTAAGTGCCATTTTTTATGTTTATTAATATGAATCAAGTAATGCCTTGACTTTGGTATCTTCTTAGAAATAGAATATAAAAAACCTTCATGTGTCTTCACCTAATAGGATAAGCTTTTGGCATAGTTGATTCCTGACGTGGTACGAGAGACTCTATGACCAACCTTGCCGCCCCATTCTTCTAATAAAAAATAGAATTTTGGCACAAGGTAGTTTGGTCTATGCAATGTCCACTTGTTAGAGATATAATATAAAAATTGTTCATATGTCTTCACTTAACCGCCTAAGCTTTTGAAATAGTTGGTTCGTGACATATACCATTAAGGACATGGTGGTTTTTCCTCCCCTGCCAAACTGTAGATCTGTGTACCTTTGAACCCCCTTTCTTGTATTTATTATGTTTCAATTGCCCAGTTATTGTTTTCTTTTTCCTTATATAGCTATCCCACGGATACCGACAAGCTAATGTTGGCTAAACAAACTGGTCTATCTCGTAGCCAGGTGAGCATTCTTGATATATAAATGATTCATTCTCTAAATCATTTCATACTTAATGGTTAATGTGTTTGTTTTGTTCTACTAATATTTGACAAGGTCTATTTGTGTGGCAGGTGTCTAATTGGTTTATTAATGCTAGAGTAAGGCTCTGGAAACCAATGGTGGAAGAAATACACATGCTAGAAACACGGCAAGTTCAAAAGAATTCACAGAAGGAAGAACATTGTAGGAACAAATTAAGTGATCATTTACCTTCAGATAGCTCTCTTGTTTCTGAGAATCCATCTACTTCCACAGATAAATTTCAGGATACCCCTTTTAAGCGCGCTATAAATGAACTTCCTAATATACACGTTAGGAGTCAGGAACAACTGAATCTGCCTTGCACAGGAAATCAGCCAGTGGGTGTTGGAGTGAGCATGGGTGGTGCAAGCAGTAGTGTGTCACTGACACTAGGCCTTTATCAAAATCATGGGATTGGTTTAGCTGAACCCTTTCCCTTGAGTGCTGCTCAGCGTTTTGGACTTGCACTTGAAAACAATAATGAAGGTTATGTTATGAGTGGTTTTGAATCACAAAATAGGCATTTTGGAAGAGATGTTATTGGAGGACAACTATTGCATGACTTTGTAGGGTGAAAATCTTCAACCTAAAATAACTTGCATGGACTTTGATTTGATTGGGGTGATATGTACTAACCATGTTTCATGTTGTGCTTTCTTTCATGAACCATCAGAAATTAGGAAGAAAGAAGGGTGATTAAAATATTACCCTTTTATTGTGATGCTAGTGTTACCTTCATTTGAGCCCACACATGTATGAAGGCTGTAAAATTATTGCATAAATTCATTTGAAGGGGAAAAAAAATGTTGTGTCATAGGCTGACTCATTTATCCGCAGGGAGTAAATTCCAATGTTCTGGCCTTTTGAGCAGTTTGTAAGTTTTTCATTTTTATGGATTTCAATTTGTAATAGTTATATCTTGTACAACCATGTTGTTCAAGTTATATTGTTAACCTAGTCTTTCAGTCATTTCTTTTACCCTCTTAGGTCTGCATGTTCAACTGTAGTTCCTAACATGGAATTTTAAGTTCCTTGACTCCTCTAGTAATTGAAGGTGTTCCTTTCAGCAGCAAAGATTGATACCTTCAACTAATCACTGTTACTTAACTATTGTCTAATGATCACTTTAATAAAATGCAAAAAAATAAATAAATTTTGTACATTCTTTTTTTTTTGACTCTTATACTGATTACAATTTTGATTTTTTCGGTCATTGCCATACTTCATGTTGCTTTCCTTAATACAATACAATTTTTTAACTCTAGAAGCTTAACGTAATAAGTCTACATAAGTCGACTTCTAAATTGATGGGCGACAGTTTGACTTCTGAATAGTGTACGGTGACTTTTACGAATAAATCTTGAGTGCATTAGATTATATTTGTTCATTTATTTTATGATACATGGACAAAAAATAACACATTATCTATTTTTTCAGATGATGTAATGTTTTTTGTTTGACAGAAATTTTTATAATAATTGTGGGTTTCAATCAATTGTAGTTTTTATTATTTTAATAAAAACGGGTTAAGTCATGATCCATATAGGAGTGCAGTATAAAGTTCAGTTAACTAGTGATCCTTTTGATTTGGACTTTGATATATGTAAACAGATTAGTGTGGGTAATCGTGTAGGCCTAACCCATAGGCCCATGATGGGAAGGGGATTAGGGTTAATAAGTTTGGCTGGTCCCCTCTGCATTCACAGTGTGTGAAAAATCGTCACTCCACAGTTTGCCCCATCGACGGTTGTGATCAGGGAGTGATGTGAATTACAGAGAAAGATCATGGTCTTTCTATTGCAGGAGCATCAAAATAAACAAGGAGCCTTCAAGAAATCAAGAATGATGTCTTGAACAAGTAAGCCTAAATTTTGGTGGTCTAATTGCATATAATCATATTTTGAAATTTCTTACATTTGGTTTCAGAGCCTAAATTATATGAATTAGAACCCAATTGTTTATGATTTGATGTGATTTTATTTCTTTTGTTTGAGATTGAATTTACTATTTTTGTTGTTCTTGATGAAACAAAATCGCTTGACATATAAATTGTGTTGATGGGTCATCTTCTTGATTTCTGTATTTGAAAGCGTATCAATTGTTTGACATATAAATAGTTTGAAAGCGTAGTTAGTCGAAATGTATAAAAATTGGAGATTTAAATGATTTAGCTATTTTTTTTACTAAAAAAAAGAGAGAGGGAAGAAACAATATTGATATATTCATCAATACGGTGTTACTGTGTGCCACTTGGATGTTACTACTAGAGTACTAGATAAAAAAAAAAGAGAAAGAAGAGAGAGATAGAATCAAATTTTGGAATTGCAAAATCAAATTTCACTCGTGATCAAGAAGACTACTGCGCAAAGATGCAAGCTTGTTGATTAAGATATTAATTATTTATAATTTTGTAATCGAAATTCTTATTTTAAAATAATAATAATAACTATTATTATTATTATTTGATTTGAGATTCTCTTTGGATTTGATTGAAAGCTTTCAAGATATACCTTATATTCGTGATTGTGGGTTCTGGATATAAACAAATACATTACCATTGTTGTTTTTGTATTTAGTTGAAACTATTTGGAATGAATTTTTTAAAATAAAAGTTATTTGATAGTCACATGAGTTACATCACATTTAACATGAATAAAAAAGCATGAATTCATGATAGCTTTGATGAATACTATTTTGCTTAGAGTTAGGGGTTATTTATGAATGCAACATATTTCCCTGGCAGGGAAGAAGACCCGTTTGGATTTTTTGAGTGAAGCTCATTCATAGGCTATGACGCATAAGGCACTTATGAGCCCAATAGTGACTTAATTTTCACCAAATATTACTTGTGTGGTGTTATAATTAAATATGATTTTATGATATATTTAAAATAAATAATAAATTTTTGTAATAAATATTCTTTTTTTAAAGTGATAAACCTTATATGCTTGCTCTAATATATTTTTTTGTTTATTAAGATGCATGCTTCCGCTTGAATTGATTAAATACAAAATTTGTTTGGGAATGATTTTGGTTATTTCATGCAATTTCTTGCTCAAAGGGAGGAATTGTGTGTTATAACTGTAAATTTGTTTGGGGTGATGTTAATCGAGGTGCATTGATCTAGGTGATCTGTATGCCTAAAGAGGATACATCTCTAAAGCCAATGTATGCTCATTGAGCAAATTTTCTTTGAGGTTATAGATGAAGTTATTGGAGGCTCATTAGGCTAGAAATCTATCCGCCCAAAGGGGATGGATTCTCGAATCCAATGTTGTGCACATTGATTAACTCATCTGAGGTTCTAACCTTGATTTAGACCTTGGTTTGTGCATTCTGCCCAAAGGGTAATGTACTATTATGTTGGCCTTGTTATGACAACTCGTTATGCTAAATGATTAACTCATCCTGAGCAACTTCTTCTTGAGGTTGTAGATGAAGTTATTGGAGGCTCATTGGTCTAGGAATCTATATGCCCAAAGGGGATAGATTTTCAAACCCAGTGTTGTGCTCATTGATTAACTCATTGGAGGTTCTGGCCTTGGTTTAACCTTGGTTAGTGCATTCTGCCCAAAGGAGAATGTACTGTTATGTTGGTCTCATCATAATAACTTAATTAAATTGAATGTGTATATTGTCCTTTAGTTTATTCTAATGCATACCTGTTTTGCCTTAAGAACTTCTTTGTTAGTTCCTTTAAATAAATTTGACTTTGATTCATTTTGAAATCAATATCTTGAAATATTTATTTTAAATTTTATATGCATAAATATTTATTTGAAATTATTTGCTCTTATTCATGTTTAATTTTATGAGAAGTATCTATGATTTTTTTTAATGAAAATTATTATAGATTATGGTGATTATAATGTTAGTATTTACTCTCTCAATTTTAGCGTAGTTTTTTTGTGCTTTGTCAATTAAGTTTGAATAGTGACCTAAGATATATAATTGTTGATATTGGGGATTGAAATTTGTGACAAAAAATTGCAGTTTAGTAAATGAATATGAATTTGAGAAACATATGCTATAAGGTTTTTCATATTATTTAGGTATAATTGTTGAAAATGTTATTTGCAATGTTATTTAAAAATTGTTAGAGTTCTTAATTGATAAAAATTATTGTCTGCAATTATCTGCCCAAAGGAAGTTATTGTATGCATCAATTTTCAAATTTGCATTGAGTTAAAATTTAAAATAGTGTCAAATAATTATGTACTATGTACTCTGCCCAAAGGAGAGTTTATAATATGCTAATTATTTTGTTAAAATTATTTCATTGCTCATAATTAATATAATTGTATTTATGTAATAAATATACTTTTGATATGAATGATAACAATGCCATAAAAGAATTGTTGATTGGATTGAATTGTGATTAATGGAGATGAGATCTAGATTTTTATTTTATTTTATTTTTTGAATTTTGATCTTGATAAGGTATTGTGTGTTAGTGTATAATTAATGTAGAGAACATACTTGACATGTTTTTTAGTGGGAGAGATATGATTAATTTTGTGTGATCTTGAAGTTATTAACGAGTCAGTGGGAGATAATTGCTTAGTTTTTAATGTCAAGATATGAGTTTATTTTGAAATGAATTTTCTATAAGTCTTCTTTGAGAATGATTTTGAATTCTATATCTTTTTAAATCAACATGGATTTTATTTTACATTAATGATGATTTGATGAGCTAGTGACTTTCTTGAGCTATAATTAAAATAATTTCTGTTAGTATATTCACCATAAGATCAGTGGGAGAAAAGTCTCTTTTCTTGTATTGTATGTGGATGACTTAGTTATCAAGAATGTTAACTGACTCTCTAACCAAAGGACTTAGACCCCATGATATTTGAAATGCATGTGAAGAACATGTGCATTGTGAGTCGCTTTGATGTGCTTGGTTAGTGGGAGTTTGAGTTCATTGTTATTTATTTATCATGTTGAATTGTTTATTACAGACATAATTGATATTTGGTTGATATATAAATCTCTTATGGAGCAATTGATAATGCATTGAATTTTGTTATTGTATATATTGCATATTTGTGTTTATGTTTATCAATTGTGAAATATTGGAACTCAGTGTCGTTGGGACCACTGTGCCTGTGGTTGACACTATATTGGAGTTTGAGGCATGATAATAAAATTTTGGAACTCAGTGTTGTTAGGACCACCATGCCTGTGGTGAACACTATATTGGAGTTTGAGGCATTTTTGGAACTCAGTGTCATTGGAAGCATCATGTCCGTGGTTGACACTATATGAGAGTTTGAGATATAATAGTGTTGTTAGGACTACAAGGCTCGTAGTCGACACCATATTTGATTATATGATGGTTTTTTTATAAACCATGGAATTTCTCTGGCTTTAAGGCATTTGAGAGAAATTTGAGGACTGACAGAGAAAATAGCATTTTGGCTGTTGTTGGATCATATTGGCATGCTATTTTTTTGCTATACTCCGCACTAATGACTAGTCGACGGAGCCAAATAACATTTGTGACCATGGAAGGTCTTATATCGGTAAGGGTATAATCACCTCCTGATTCAATGTTATTTGATTTTAGTTGGATGGAGTCATATTCAGATATTGCGCCTTGGATCATGTGTTTTCTTAAAATGTGGCCACATTATAAGAATTAGTCCTTAGCCGAGAGTCGTTTTCAAATAACTTATTTTCATTTTCTCTTTTAAATTAAAGTTTTACAATTGATTTTGCCCAAGTGGGAGAATATTAGAAATTGTTATAATAATTGTGGGCTTCAATCAATTGTAGTTTTTCTTGTTTTAATAAAAACGGGCTAAGTCATGATCCATATAGAGGTGCAGTATAAAACCCAGTTAATTAGTGATCCTTTTGATTTGGGCTTTGATATCTGTAAACTGATTAGAGTGAGTAACAGTGTAGGCCTAACCCATAAGCCCATGTTGGGAAGGGGACTAAGGTTAATAAGTTTGGCTAGGTCCCCTCTGCATTCACAGTGTGTGAAAAACCGTCACTCCACAACTCGCCCCATCGACGGTTGTGATCAGGGAGTGATGTGAATTGTAGAGGAAGATCCTGGTCTTTCCATTGCGGGCGCATCAGAATAAACAAGGAGCTTTCAAGAAATCAAGAATCATGTCTTCAACAAGTAAGCATGAATCTTTTGGTGTTCTAATTTCATATAATCATATTTTAAAATTTCTTACATACGTGTCACAAAATAAATGGACAGATTTATTATAGTTCTACAATGTATGAACTGTTCATGTGCTATGATTAGATATGTGTGTAATGATTATATCTGTTTTCTACCATGGTTATATTATGTTTATAAAGAGTGATATAAAGAGATAGTGGTATGGATCAAAATTCTACAATAAAGTCACTATATTTAGGTACCAGAGAATCAAGGGATGATGTAAGGATACAGTAGTATTAGGAGTGAATGTATTAGTGCAGTGTAATAACAAGGTGAAGTAAGAATACAAAATGTGCGTCATCAATGGAGAAGAAAGATATTTATAAGGAAAGAAGATTCCTTGTGATGGTGGTAAGCCCTAATCATTTTGCCTTTGTGGGTTCGACTATGAGTGAGGAAACACAACTTACAACTTCGTAACTTGAATTTACAACTTAAAACATAAAAACTCAAATGACATATACAACTAGACTTAGGCAAAATGACATGAACAATATGACTATGCGACTCATCCTACATACATATGAGATGTTCATGCCCTAATTCTAGCCTAGGCCACATGGCCAACAAAATGCAAAATAGTAAAGGTGCTCCCACTAGTCATCTACGGGCCTCTTGCCCGCTGCTCCAATGCCACTGCTACCTCCTGAAATAAAGCCCCCAAGACGGGGTGAGATATACGGATATATCTCAGTAACCCAGAGGTTCTGGAGGAAACTCCGCCCAATGGTTCACTTCGATCATATAAATAATATAAAACAACATCTCTCAAAATGGGATATAGCAAGGGATTTAGAGAAACTGGGGAATATCGGGATACAAAATACGATGAAGCGGGATGGTAGCTACCAATACCACGCAACGTCCTCGACATATAAGCCTACGGGTCTCATCCAAGGTGTGTTCCAAGAACCACAACCAAGGTACCCCTTCCATCCATATACACCCGAGACTTCCTAGTGTGCTTCTACACAGATGACACACCACGACCCTAGGTCAACCGGAACTCCCTCTCGGAGACCTATCCAGTGGAAGTCCGCACTGCCCGAAGGCTACACTGTCTACTGGCCAGAGACTCGGTACATAAGTACCCTCATAAATGCTACATGCATGCTCATGTTGTTCTACACTATTCATATACACTTCCTACCATCACCCTCAACAGGTGTGGTGGAACACACAAGGGGAACAAGCCCCAGTACCAAGAGTTTACCTCAATATGTTACTCCGCTTAGCTCCACCGCATCTTAGGTTCCAAGTTTGTTACTCAACAGAACGCCTACACATAGGACGTTCCCAATTACTCAAGAACTCATACAACACATGCCAATTTATAATTATACATGCTTTGATCCAACCACTTACCTCACTCCACTTGGTCCAGGACCAAGGGCAATCCTCCGACTCACGGTTCAGGATTCAAATCGACGTACGGCAACCTACAACATCCATGTACGAAGCGTCAGCACACGGCAATTCCATCAAAACGCGAAAAACGTCAAAATCCTACACCTACACTAGGTGGTTCGGCCAAACAAGGCATAAATCCAAATTTATTTTTCTAAATTTTCTTTCTCATTTTATTACATATCCTTAGGTTGCCAAGAGGCTAATTCAAGTGCCTTTTTTCCGTTTTACGTCTTTTAAGCATCGTTTTGCTTAATAATTCACTCTATGTTTCATTATGACCCTTAACACCATTTGTTACTTTTTATTGATTCTCTCTCTTTCCAACCACCACACATAAATACCATTTAACACTTGACACATCAAGCAAGCAATGCAAACGACCTCAATTCCTCAAAACACTCTATATGGCCGAATTATCACTTGGAATTTTCAAAGGATTCTCACACGATTTTAATCATTCCACACCTCATACAATCTCATTATATCAACATACAATCACGCAACAACTCACCAATTCATCCTAACATATTTCCAAAATCCAAAGTCATGACAACCAAAAATTTCACTAAGTTAAAATCCATATTTTTCACCTAAAATTTTCATGGCATTTCTAGCTTTAACACATCATTCTAAGGCATTATCATCTAATACACAATTTGTATTTGAGCTCTCTAACAACACAGATCAACAAAATCAAGTCTAGGGTTCATGAAAATAAATTCACAAATTAAGCCATCAAAAGTGTTGAAACTTACCACAATTAAGTCTCAAAGGCTCCTCCAATTGATCCCTAAGCAAAGCTTGAGCAACAACTCCAAAAACCCCAATTTCTCCCCAAAATTTGTAGCTGTAAATAGGGGTGTTCATCAACCGATCCAAACCGATTCAAACCGCGGTGACCGAACCGAAAAACCGATAACCGAATAAACCGAAAACCGAAAAACCGAAAATCGAATAAAAACTGCAAATTTTAATTGGATTAGATCGGTTTTCGGATTGGTAGATGAAAACCGATCTAATCCAAATCGATCCAGTATATTAATTTTCCTCTACTAGTTGAGTCTTTCCTCAATCATAGTCCAAAAATTTCTAAACCCAATACCCATTAACCCATCAACTAAACCCAAGAAAAACTATAGTCACATCTCATCAACAAAATTTCATCTATGTAGAGTTTCATATCTCATAGTCCAAAAAAAAAACTATATTATCTGATACTTTTGTATTTAAAAAAAAATATTACAAAGTCAATATATACAAAATATGTTATTTGCACAATAATAATGAAATAAATTTTAGGATTTACAAAAAATCGAAAACCAATCCAATCCAAACCGAAAAAAATTGGATTGGATCGGATCAGATTTGAAAAAAAATTCAAACCGAATGGATGATTATATGATCAAACCGAAGGGATCGGATCGGATGATTTTTGCTTCCAAATCCGATCCCATCCAGAACGCGAACACCCCTAGCTGTAAATGCCTCTTTTCTGACAATAGAGAGGGTTTCAAGGGAAACTAATCGGTGGAATGGGTTCGGATGATCGTTTCCATCGAATTTCAAGACAAGAATCGTCCGATTCGGTTAAGAATTGATGAAGTTAGGAGGGAGACAAGTTTTGAACCAAAACTTGCATGAAGAACAATGGGGGAGGGCTGTTCCACGGGAAAGAAGGGAGGAGAAGAGAGAGAATGTGTCATGTAAATGTGACTTTTAAGTCACTTAAGCCATAGGTGGGTCCTACACGCGATTTAACTTTAATCAATCACTAATTTCAACCACAAATTCATGACCTGCGTATTTTTCTCGTTCATGTCATATTTTTGTTTCCTAAAAATACTGATAAAAATTTCACGCTTATCGGTACAATTATACCGCAGTATTTTTACACCGGAAAAATTACTATTCATCAATTTTTCCCGAATTTGCCTATCCACTCGATTTTTCATTCTGAATCCATTTCCAGGGTTCTTTTTATCATCTGAGACATTCTACTCAATTTTATCTTCCTAGGGTTGTGTGTTGGCTAATTACCGTTTTGCCCTTTCTTTGTATTTTGGCCTTATACTCAGGATTTTCACTAATCCTTCTCTTTAATTCTCATTTAATATTTTAATATTTAAACTTAGAAATGCGAGATGTTATACAAAAGATATATAGGATACTCTTTTTGCTATCTATCTTGTTCATGAAGATGTATATAGTGAGCAAGTAGAGTGAAAACTATTGAAGGAAGACAATCCTGATAGAAATTCTCAAGATGTAATTGAAAGTGATCAAGGAAGCTCAAAATCTCTTATGAAGATGATGATATACAACTTGGGTTAACAAATATTAAACTTGATTATATTCATTCGCATGATAATTTTAAATAAGCATATGATGAGTTGAATATTAATTTGTTGAATTTGCAAAATAGAAAATTGGCATCTTTACAAGGTATTTGCTTCATTGAAAATCAAATTGAATATTTGAATAATGTATATGATTATCAAGTAGAGAAAATATCCTTGAATTGTGAATCTTCAACCACTCTTGAAAATTACATTGATGTTGATAATCAAGTTGAGGAATTATTATCCAAACTTTTCATAGTTGATAATCCTTACATGCTCATATTTTATGTTTGAAAATGAAAATAAGAGTGACACTTCTGTATAAAAAACCTATAAATGATTATGAAAATAATAGTTTGGATAATGATGATAACAAGAAAGCCAAAAGTTTGAAAGTTTATCTGGAAAAGAACAAGTTATTTCGCAAACACATTGAATGTAATTATTGTGGTAAAGTAGTACTATTTCTCATTTGTGCTATCGTAGAAGAAATTCATGCGTGAGAAATAAGATGGCTTTGGTTGCTAAAGTTCCTATGAGTACTCATTCTAACAATCAAGGACCCAAGATGAAATGGGTACCAAAAAGTCCTCCTAGCTTTTGTAATGTACAAAAAATTATTCAACGGGATGGACAAAAAGGTCAAGAGAAAAATGAATCGTCAAAGAGAATGTCTCATAGGTCCAATGGAAGAATTTGCAGTCAAAGAAATGAAATTTCAACCAAAGCTTCTCATATGGGCAAGGCAGAACCTAGAAGGATTAAAAACGAAAGAAAAAGGCAATGGGTGAGAAGTGTTCCCTTGATTACGAAGGCCAAGGTATCAAGTGTCTTTATTTCTTATGTGTGTTTATTTACTAAACAAGTAAACTTAGGTATATTTCTTGTAGGCCTTAGGAAATTAATAGAGTCAATCACGTGTGATAAAATTTTGAAGATAATATTTAGCACATGATAAGTTACTCTTGCAAAATCTTTTATTCATTATGTTTCAATATATTTTGATCATTAGGTATTATTCCTTAGTACTATGCTTTTGATTGCTTATAGCACATTAAGCATACTATTGGCTTTGTGCTTAGTGCTAGTTGGTTAGTAAATGTATTATGCTCACTTTGCATATGATGATATGTTTGATTTCTAAGAGAGCATGATGAACTAGTTGTGAATGACTAACTTCTATAGATCCTAACTTAATGGATATTAAGAGTACTTTGATTTGAATTGTAGGAGTTCAATAACCTCAAGCTTGCATTCAAATGACATAAAAATTTTCAACTTGAGGCTTGGTATTCATGAAAATACTTTATTTTTAAGAGGAGATGCAAACATAGAGAGTTATTCCACACTTTCAAGAAAGCTTGAAACTTGGAAGTTGAAGTCATTTGTAAAATTGGTGATATCAATCTCGTATCCGTTATTATGCTTTAAATGCTATATACATAATAATTAGGGAATTGTTTGAGATTTGAGAGGTTTACTCACATATTCCAATATTATGTCTATCTAACAATATGCCTAAAATATCATTTTGTATGCTTGTATGCTTAATATGCACACATATTAGTGAAAATAACATGATAATCTCTTAGACCTTAAGAGTATGCCTTTACATTTGTTCTTACATGATGATTTACATGCTTAAAAATGATTTTAATTCTATTCAATTATGTTCTTAATTGTCTCACATGCTTACTTGAAATATGAAAAATGTAAATATCTCCTTGTTTAAAAATGCTTGTTAAATGCACATATTTGAATTTAGAAGAATATGATTTAAAATGATAATTCCATGATCTTTCAAATATTGCATTATGAGAAGAAATATTATATCTTGATAGATATATGTTCATACTTGAAACTCTCCATTTGTTATAACATGCCTTACATGATCATTAATTGTCCATAATTCTACAATATGTTTTGGTGATGGCTATGTATCTCTTGTCAATCTTGAATCTTTCATTGACAATGCTTAAAATTTATTTTAAGATTCAAGTGCAATGTCTTTTGTTTGTCCTTTTTCATGGTTAATAATGTGATACATGCTTCAATATTATATATCAACCAAATTTACGCTTGGAAATATACATAAATGATATTTGTTGCTAACCTTTGATTTGAAAAACTTTAAAGTTAGCTTTGCAATAGATAATCAATATAACAATCAAATATTGAGATTCAGAGCATATTTTGAGAAAGGAAGAGTTGAATGAAAATGAACAAAAGATTTCTTCTTCAAGTGCTAAGAAATGAAGAACTCAAAGTAAGAAAGCTTAATAGCAAAAAGTCTCCAAAAATGAAGAACATCACAATCTACAAAATTTGATAAGTATTATTTTCCCTAAACTTTTATGGAACTATACAATATGGATAGTGTGATGCTCGTTGATTATGTGTGTTTGCATTATAAATTGCTTCCTTAAATGAGAAGTATGTTTAGCATAACAAAATGCCTATTTAGATCTTATATCCTTAATTTCGTCTTTGTAACCTTGCTAGATTGTATATAGCATGTTTCACTATGGTAAAAATTTTAACCATGATTCTCTTGCTTCTTAGTGATATATCTATTGTGAAAAAGATGATTTTGTTTTTAAGAGCATTTTGAAAGAAAAATCTTATTTTATTAAAATAAAAGGCTTTCAAAACCTTACATTATTGAGATTTACTTCCTAATCTCTTGAAATAGAAGATATGTTTGGATATTTTCCATAATTTTTGCACTCTCTCAACTTATTTTAAAAAGTATTATCAAATCTTGAGAGAAGGTTTTAGAAAGTTCAAACATCAATATTTTGAAATGATCTACAAATAAGAATTTTAAAATTTCAAAAGATAGGCCTTATTCTTCAAAATATGTATCCTCTTAAGGCTTTCAACAAATTAGAAAAAGGAGGAAAAATACTTTTAAAAATGTTCTTAGTTTACACTCAAGGACTGTGTGCTTTTGATGCAAAATATTTTCATCTTGCTCATATACTTACATGGTTTTAGGCAAAACATGCTTTATTTGATCCATCTTATGTTTTATGGGCAAGTTCAAACTTTTTTGTTTTAAATTCTTCATGACTTTTCCATTATTAATTATTTGATGTTGTTAAATGTCTGACATATCCATTATTGATTGAATATCATTATGTGGATAACAATGGATATGTCTCTCTTCATATATGCATCGATAATCTTTTGAAGAAAACTAATTTCATTGTACGTAGAAATGATGTTTGTGATGATCATATTGTAGGAAAATGGACGACGTCCTTTTGGTTGATAAGAAGAGCGAAAAAGAGGTGAACTAAATAAATGAAGTGAAATATTGAAAACTCACCTCACCAACAACAAAGAGAAGGACAAGTATTTCCAAAAGGGTGAAGAATGACAATCATTTGTTTCAAAAAGGTTTATTTTTCAAAATGCTCCATGATCTAGCTAAACCTTTTAACCCTTATACTTTCTTGCATATGGTCTATAATTTTATACTAAAGTGCGCTCTTCAAAGGTATCATGCTACCAAACTTGAGATATCTCACTCCTACTTTCTCATTTCTCCTGGTACCTAATTGCCCAATATTTTTTTTTCAAGATAAGCATGCCTTATTCCATACCATTTCATTCGATTACAACAAGTTATATACATTTATTGAGTCTCAAGCTTTTGTTTATCTTATTACTTGTATATTAAGTTACCAATTATTGCATTACTTGCTTCATAAGTTGTCTCTTTACATAACTTGCATGCTTTCAACATATTGGTATAACATCTTAACTCACACATCTTCATATTTTACGACTTTATACATCCTATGCCAAGAGAGAACATCATCATATTCATGTCTTAAACTCGGCTCCTTCTCATATTACACATTCTTTTAGGTGTAATACCTCAACCTTACATCTTTAGCATTAACATCTCATAACTCGTTAAAGAACCTAGCATTTCATTAGCATAGGCTCACAAGGACATAACTTTCCTATCAATTAACATCAATAACTACATTCTCATGAACAAAAATTACTTTACATTATGATAATCTCTTACATCAATTCATTACACATTTACTAATCTCAAATATGTATACATCATCAAAATTAAACTCTATATAATCCTTATACATGATCACTATCAATGTACTACAAGACTTATTCAAAGTGTGCAACATAAAACTTTAAACTACTCAATTACATCATATCATGTAATTCTCTCAAAATATGATTAGAATATCATCAAAATAGTAATCAGGCATAATATGCTAGACAATCATGCTATATCTCGCCTATCGCCACGTGATGCTCCAACACCATCATTGTTGGTATATGAAATGATAACCCCAAGACGGGATGCGATAAAAATCTCAGTAAACATCATATCATGTCATAGTACTACAATGCACATTCATCACTCAACCATTACTCCAATAGAGCATGATGAAACATACAAGGTGATTAACCCCAAGGTCCAGAAGTTTACCTATTGTAGACTTCCGTTTTCTATTTTCTTTATCTCAAAGTGAACACAATCACCACTTCCATACACACTAGAGCAACCAATGGCAAGGTGGAAAAAGTGATCAACAACTCAAACAACACATAAAACATAAAGTCAATAGCTAGAAACTCAACATTATCCCATAATCATCAACATACCCTTGTTCTTGAAATCTAGAAACTAGGCTCTTATTCCAAGGATGCTTCCTATCGATATTCTTCTACCAAGATGTCACTTGGCTCAACTCTACATCATCAATAACATGAAAACAACATCAAAATCCATCCTAAAAACTCATGATTTTCGCAGCATTATTTCATCCAAAACCCTAAACTTTCAAATCTTCATCAAAACCTAAAGAGAGTTGGATTTACTTACCATACAACTCCTTGGAAGGACGAGAGCCTTCTAACAAGTGTAGCACTCAACAAACACCAAAGTTCACAAATCTATCAAAAGCTTGGATGAGAATATCTTTCTCTTTAAGGCTTCTAAAAGGAAAATGTTTGGTTGGTTTTGCTTAAAATGGAAATCTATACAACTTTGATCAAAGAACCAAAGCTTCTCACAAGTTAGGTTTCAAGCTCTTAGTCAATGGAGGTGCTAGTTTTAGAAGGTTTGGAAGAGGTGAATTTTTTTTATGGATGAGATATTTGTTTCCCACTAATCATAATTAAGCTTCTTAACCATAGTTGTCAAAGTCAAATAATTCAACATGGTGAATTACTTAAAGGTCCTTTGCTTCATATTCTTTATTTATAGCCATGACTTAACATTATACACATGTGATTTAACTTGTAATTCATAATTAAATCATTTAACATGGATTTCAACATTCACTAAACTCATGAAATAGTTTCTAACCAGATCTTTTTTAAGTTTTCGGTAACTTTTGCAATACTGGATTTTTACCTAAAAACTCTGTAATTTCACTTTTATTTGAAAAGTGACTTTAATCTCATAATTAGATTTTGTTTCTAATTAATCTCTTTTAAACATAGCATAATTCCTAAATTATTTATTATATTGGTTCAAGTTATTATAGATTATAGATACAAACTATGTTTTGATGATAACAAAGAGGCAACAACAAAAAGAGAATAGTCTTAATCAATAGAAAAAAACATCAAATATATGCAAAGATTAAAAAAGCATGTTAGAGCCACACAAGAAGAAAGACGAGATAACAAAGTGGCTAGAACATAGGTGACTTGGGAAGAAAACAAGCAATGAGTTAAGAGCATTGGATCAAGAGTAATAAGGAAGAAAAGGAAGAGTACAACTAAGATCAATGGCAACAAATAGTGAATAAACTTCTTGAGAAGCTAATGTCACATGACATGGTAAAATGCAGATGCAGATGTAGATAGAAGGGAAAAAATGGAAGATAATTTATGAGAAAGAGTTGGCAGCGACCAGGAATGAAATATGTGAGATCAGGTTGTTTTGATACATGTGAAAGTTAACAGAATTCGATTTTTTCTTTACGATATATGTTTAATTATTTAAAGGAATTAACATAATTAGGTCATTTGTTTCAATTAAATGTAGAGGATGATTTTCTAAAGAGAGGTCTAAATATAAGGTGATAGTTGTAATTTGAGAAATATTTTTATATATTCTAATTTTTGAACTTTTAAATTCAAATTTTATTAATAAGTATCTTGATTTATACAAGTGATAGAATAAATTTTATCGATTTATACCATAATAAGTTAACTGTTAAAAGTTAGGTGTGATAATAAGGGAATCACACGTCAACTAAAATTTAAGCCATTGCTATAAAATTTCCTCTTAATTACAACTTATAACAATAAGCAAGAATGACATGGTGAAAGACCAATATATTTAATGAGAAAAAAAAACTCTACATCCATTATTTTGATCTTTAAGTGACATCACTTTGATTCCTAAAGATTTGTGATATTCAGTATAGTCTCTTAATTTTGAAAATGACATCAAAATTATTACTTTTTTTAACATAAATTGCGAGATTAAACTAATATTGCTTTAATTATTAATAAAGTAAATTATGTTACTTTTTGGTTATTGAGAATATAAATCAATAATATTTTTAATTATAAAGAGGCTAAATTGACGTTAATTTTTAAAGAGCCAAATTAATATCACAAATTATGGCAAAAAAATTAATTTAATGTTTTTTAATAAATTAATTACGCATTTATTACAATTTTTTTTTAAAAATACGGATCTATTGCACAATGTCACGCCCCTTTTGGGCGTCACATGTCACGCCCAAAGAGGGCGTCACGTTCTGGTGGGTTACGCCTAAACCAGGCGTGACATGTGATGCCCAAAATGGGCGTCACCCACCCAGCCTATAAAAACCCCCATTTTTGCCATTTCACTCTCACCCTAACCTCTCTCTAACCAAGTTGTGCTCTCAATCGTCCGTGGAATTTTTCGTAGCGAAGCTCTGCCAACTTAGGTAAGTTCCTAATACCTGCTATGTATATGTTTAAATTACAGTGCTACGTTACGAATATGTTAGGATTTATCATATATTAGAGACGTAGAGAATAATGATAGTGACTTAGGAATTTTGTACTATGCTATGAATGTTGTAATGACTTAGTATGATTTTTTTGTTACGTAGCTATTATTATTATAATTTAATTATGCATTGGGCTTTAGCGTATATTAGTGATTTAGAAAATAGTGATAATGACTACGTAATTTGTGTACCATGTTATGAATGTTGTAGTGTTTTAAAAACTTGTTAGTGACATAGGTGTTATTATTATTATATAATTATGAAATTATTAGTGACTTAGGGTTTAGTATTATGTCATTGCGATTTAATTAGTGTCCGAAGTTTAATTATTATTTCATTACAAATAAATTAGTGTACTACGTATTAATATTATGTCATTAATTACGATTGTAGCAAATACGTAGGGTTCATGCTTAATAATTTTGATAATAAATTAGGACATCGCTTAATTAATTTGTACATAAAATTAGATGTTACATGTGATTAATATCAATGTTGTTTTATTTTATATAGTTTTTTATCATGGGTGATTCATCATCATCTGCTAGATCGGCATTCGATCCAGAGCCTATCGATCCTACTATGTACATCATACCTGGGCCATATAGATGGTAGGTCCTGCGAAAAAGGACACAGAGTGGCCATATTTTACAGCGAGTGCGGAATACGGAACATGTGCGTAAATTGAAGACCAGGCATGGCAAACCACAGGGGGGCCACCTACCGGCTCTATTCCAGAGGTTGTCGTCGACTACCTCACAAAGGCTGGATTTATACATGTTGCACGCATGCGACATATCCAGGTATGCAATTGCTGACTTTTCATTTGATGTGATTATTCAAGACATTGACTCAACATGTGATAATTGTTTAATTTTTTTCAGATTGATGCCCCATTGATTAGTGCTCTGGTCTTGAGGAGGAGACCAGAGACACATACATTCCACATGACACAGGGTGAGATGACTATCACCTTGCAGTATGTGGCTGGTATCCTAGGATTGCTGATCTTTTGTTGGGAAAATTAAATTGAATCTTAGTAACCATAAAAGTAAAGACTTATTTTTGAGTTTTTGTATTTTCAAGAATGAAAAGAAAAATAATAATGGAGTTGGTTTTGAAAATATGAGAAAGAATTGCAGTTAGGGAACACTCTCCCTATGATCCCCACTTATTACTTTGGATTGATACAAAATACTTATTTATATAATTTCTCAGATAATTATGATCTCAATATATTAATAGTTAAATCCCAATCCCTTGGTAACTTAACCCTTTAACCTCACTTAGAATCCTAATCCCTTAGTAACCCCTCATGAGAATTAAGCAATGAACACAATAATTCCAACATCTGCAATTAAATAGACATCTATCCCTAGTATGCATACCAATAGTTATCTTATCTCCTTTCGAGATCAGAAACCCCAATATCCCTATTTAAGGTTCTAACCCTCAAACTATTTTCAACTATCAAATTGATCAGGTTTAATAAAGAAAATATCAAATGCGCACAAGATAAGATAAAGAAATTTATGTAAACGAGTACAATAATTTAAATCAATCCGTCATAACAAGGGTTCACATAGGGTTGTGACCCTAACTACAATAAAAGAACTTAGCCAGACATAGTCATATCCGACATAAACAAATATTCAAAAGAAAGCATAAAAACTATAATTACTAGAAAGAATGGAGAAGAATTCTTGATCTTCAGTCCTCTACTGCTTGCTCTGAGTTGTGAATTGGTTCCCTGGTTGTGCTCCCAAGCTCCTTATTTATAGCCACAGGAATTGGGCCCATCATCTAATCTTCCTTTGAGTCCATCCAAGATTTGTATTTGATTTAAACTTTGTTTCCTTTTTCATGTAAAAATCTTGGAGATTTGATTGATAAATTAGAATTTCAAATCTTTATTGTATCTTGATTCAATCTTCTCACAAATCATCTAGATTTGTTTCTGCTTTAATTCCATATCTTTTCTGAATAAATCTTCATCAAATCTTTATGGAATCTGTCGCGATCTTGATCATATCTTTTTCGCATCTCTTTGTAATCTTATCTCTAATTTGGAAAGAGATCTAATTGCTGAATATCCACACTTTATTTTTAAATCTTTTCCTTTTCCAAAATTGCCTCGTTTGTTTTCTTTTTCCTACAAAATTAGCATAAAATCAGTATTTAATCCTTGATTAAGATTTTGACAAATTAACAGTGATTCTTGCTCTTTTTCTCAAGATTTCATCAACATTCTTTCTCTTTTTTGGCTCAGATTTCCTTATATGCTAAGCGCATATCAAACAATTCCCAGATTAGAACTTTGCTGTCCTCAGCAATGTAATAGATTCAAGTTATCAGCAAAGAATAATTCAGTGAAAACATGGAACACAACATCTTAAGAATTCAGACTGCTATGCATGTATAACTCTTTGTTAAAAACTCCCAACAATGCTTTTCAGTTATATCAAGAATTAAAACTCCAGCATGAATATTCCTCATCAGTTATAAATATACACTCATTACGCTCAGTGTTTGAGGGTTTCACACTTATTCCATCAGTGTAGCAGTAATTCTATAGGCTTGAACTTATTCTCAATTCCTAAGAATGAGGAATCCATTTGTCATGCACAGACTGATCAAAAGGTCTTTGATAGGTTGTAACTTGGCCTGGTTTGGGGGTGAGAATCATTTGGTCGGAAGCTTTATTGGAAAGATTGAAATACTGATTTTAACAATACTTCTTTCTCTTCTTCATTATACCTCATTTTACAAACTTGGGATTCTTTTCCTTTATTTGCTACCTTTTTCTTTCCTTGTTTGCAGATGTTTTCTTTCTTTTCTCTTTTTTTTGAGCTGCAATTCTTCTTCTTTTCCTTGTTCAACTACTTAACTTTTCCTTTTGAGAAGTACTTTGATTTTTCTTCTTTTGTTCAGCGTTCAATCTCTCAAGGTGTGTCAAGAGGAACAGGATTAAGTAATTTTCATCAGGTTGAAATGAACTGGTTTAAGGCTCAAAGGGGCTTAACGATGGAAATTCTTATGGGTAGGCTATTTGGCTCTAAGTTAATAAGAATAAAATGCCCTTATCATTTTAGTTATGCATGACAAGCCAGAGAAACAGTTCAAGTTCTAGAATCTACTACAGTGAGGCCTCTCTAAAATAAAATTCTGTTTAGGCTCAAATCCTCACAGTTAAAATCCAAACTAAAATCTCAATTCATTGTTTCACATCAAGCATTATCAAACATTTTAGCAAAACAGTTATAAAAACGAGCAGTCATCATTCTCAGATTAAAACAAGTAATTGCTCACAGTTATAATGCTTCATCCAACTCAATCTAATTACTTACTTAGTAAGCTCAGAACATTCTGGAACTGCTTGTTTAGGAATAATCTAAATTTTATTTTTTTATTTTCTTAAAATAAAAATAAAAATTGAATCTAACTCAAAACAGCAAATAAAATAAAAAAAATAAAAATAAAAATTGAAGGTTAAAATATCTCCCCTTTTTAGAATTGCAACAGTTCTCAGGTGCAAGCATACTATTCCCAGATTTAGAGAATTGCTGTCCTCAGCAATAATTAAACCACAAGAAGGAAGAAAAACCTGCACAATAGAACAAAGAGTGGCATATAGAATAAACTATAATGCGCACATCAAAACTTCAGAGAAAAATATACCAACGTAAAGCCACTAAAAATAAAAATAAAAATACGAAACAGAAAAATAAACTAATATACAAAATCTCCGTCAGCAAGGAGATATAATCAACCCTCCATGTCATCCCCCTCAGCAGCGTGGGATGACTCAGCAAATGGAAGGTCTGGTGGTACTGGATGCCTAGGTGTAGAAGACCACCATTCCCAGATTTGTTCCAAACCATGTAGCCATGTTAAGAACTCTTTGAAATTTTGATTTTTCTGAGATATAGAATCTCGGTGTCTCTTGTCAAACTTCAGCTTCTGGTGTCTCTTCCAACTCGTATCAAAAAATTTGACCACCTCCTTTCTTAATACCTTTTTCTGTATAGGATGACGCCTCCTTTTGGGTTTTCTCTCATGTTTGTCATCATCCTCATTGGGGATTTTGTTGGTATGGGAAGAGGGATCTTTATTTTTCAATTCAGTTTCCTCTTCCTTCAGTGCTTCAATCACCGCTTCCTCATTACTCAAGAAGACATTCTTTTGAGGTTGAGGAAGCTCCTTCAAAGTCACCTTCATGGCACCATCTTTCTGGGCATCATCCGCTACACTTTGTTTTTCCTTAAAGACTTCAAGACTAAAACAATCGTCTTTGTGAGACGACTGTTTTAGAGAATCAAAGACGTTGATGGTAACGGTCTCATCATTCATCCTTAGCTTAAGCTTCCCGTTTTCAACATCAATCAGTGCCCGAGCAGTGGCCAAGAAAGGTCTACCCAGCAAAAGAGGCATCTCAGCTCCTCCTTCCATGTCCAACACTACAAAATCAGCAGGAAAGATGAACTTGTCCACCTTCACAAGAACATCTTCAATAATCCCTTTAGGTTTCCTCATAGATCTATCAGCAAGTTGAAGAGAAACTTCTGTGGGTTTCAATTCTTCAATTCCCAGTGACTTATAAATAGAAAGAGGCATCAAGTTGATACTAGCCCCAAGATCACAAATAGCTCTGCCAATGGCAATATCATCAATAGTAATGGGAATATTAAAACTACCTGGATCACGAAGCTTAGCTGGAATCTTCTGCTGAATGAATGCACTACTTTTTGCAGTAAGTTCAACGGTTTGGCATTCTTGCAGTTTATTCTTCTTCAACAGATCCTTCATGAATTTTGCATATCCAGGCATATTTGCTAAGGCTTCTGCAAAAGGAATATTGATGTGCATCTTCTTGAAGATGTCTAAGAACCTGTCATAATGCTTGTTAGAAACCTCTTTCTTGAACCTCTCTGGGTAAGGTGCTTGAGCCATTATATATTCATGGGTCAATGGGCAATTCTTATCAAAGAAAGATGGTTTTTCCTTTTCAATGACGGCTTCTTTCTCTTTTTCTTTCACAATTACTTCAGCCTCTGGTTCAACTGCTCCTTTCTGCTTCTCCTCTTGTTCCTTGTCTTCCGCACGATCAAGAATTGGATTTGCAAGCGGTGCTACAACTTTGCCACTTCTAGTGGTAATAGCCATGCAGTCTTCCTTTGGATTGATAACTGTATTACTAGGAAAAGTACCTGGAATTCTTTCCGAAACCTGCTTTGCAAGTTGACCTATCTGATTCTCCAGGTTCTTTATGGAAGCACTTGTATTTTTGTTGTTGGCTCTTTGCTCCTCCATGAAAGCATTTGAATGTTGAGCCATCTGTGCCACTAGCTTTTCCAATTCAGAGGGTTCCTTTGCTTGAATTTGTGGAGGCTGCTGGTAGTTATTAGATTTGTAATCCATGCCAGCTCCTTGAGTTCTTCGTTGAAAATTTCCACCACCACCTCCAGCACCATAGTTATTGTTCCTTGGAAAGTTTGACGGCTGAGGGCGCTGGTCATACCATATTCCATTCACCTGTACTTGTTGAGGTGAATCATCTGATAACGAATTAGAGCATTTGTTGGATTCGTGAGCTTCCTGAGGAGTTGATTGAACATGAGACACTTGGAATTTTTGAAATCGCTGCTCCAAACTGTCAAACTTACTATCAATCTTTTTGGATAACAGTTCAGCGAGCAAAGTGTCATTGTTTTCTTGTTTTATCACTCCTCTTTTTACTGAGGCTGGAACACTCTCATTTTCATCTCTTGCCAACTTCTTTATCAGATTGAGGGCTTGCTCTGAGGTACTCTGCCGAATAGAACCTCCAGCTGCACCATTAATCACCAACCTTGTTTCAGGAGAAATGCCATTAAAGAAAATTGCTACCTTTCTGTCATTGTCTCCTTCCCATTGTGGACACTTCCGGATAAGTTCTTGGAATCTATTCCAAGTTGCACACAATGATTCTCCTTCAAATTGACGGAAATTCGTGATTGCATTCACCAGCTGATTATATTTCTCCATAGAAAAGAAATGGGCAAAGAATTTGTTTGACAAATCTTCCCATGTTGAGATACTATTTGCTGGTTGCCTTTCTATCCATTTGAGAGCACTTCCCTTAACAGCAAAAGGGAACAGTCGGAGCCTGATAGCATCAGCAGACACTCCATTGTGCTTTGTAGTGTCACAGATCATCAGAAATCGATCTATGAACTCATGAGGGTCTTCCTCGTCAGCACCAGAATATTGAGCTCTTGCCACCAAAGAAATCAATGATGGTTTCAACTCAAAATTGTTTGCCTCAACCGTCGGCCTGACTATGCTTGAGTTTGGCCTATTGAACACTGGTGTCAGAATACTTTCCAACAATCTTGGGGGTGGATTAATTGCATTGTGGCCTCTGCCACCATCAGCGTTGTTGTTTCCTTCCATCCCTTGTTTTGGTTGTGCAGGTACGCTTTTCAAATTTTCCCAAATTATTTGCCTAGCCGCCTTCCTCAGTTTCCTCTCAGTCCTTGAAATTTCAGGATCAAGCAAAAAGTCTTTAGATGGAAGTCTACCTCGCATAAAACTCAGAAAAATTTGTTAATAGCACCTGTAAAATGCAAACAAGAATAATAAAATAAAATAAAATAAAATTCAATCTCAAAGATCAAAGATTATTTATAATATTGAAATTTTCAATCCCCGGCAACGGCGCCAAAAACTTGATGCTATCCGGCAAGTATACCGTTTCGCATAAGTAGTAAAGTAGTAAGAAAGATCGTCTCCTCAGGGATTGAAAACCAAGTACTAAAATAATCAGTCACTTTAAGTTGAAAAACTTGATCTCTTGTTGGGAAAATTAAATTGAATCTTAGTAACCATAAAAGTAAAGACTTATTTTTGAGTTTTTGTATTTTCAAGAATGAAAAGAAGAATAATAATGGAGTTGGTTTTGAAAATATGAGAAAGAATTGCAGTTAGGGAACACTCTCCCTATGATCCCCACTTATTATTTTGGATTGATACAAAATACTTATTTATATAATTTCTCAGATAATTATGATCTTAATATATTAATAATTAAATCCCAATCCCTTGGTAACTTAACCCTTTAACCTCACTTAGAATCCTAATCCCTTAGTAACCCCTCATGAGAATTAAGCAATGAACACAATAATTCCAACATCTGCAATTAAATATACATCTATCCCTAGTATGCATACCAATAGTTATCTTATCTCCTTTCAAGATCAGAAACCCCAATATCCCTATTTAAGGTTCTAACCCTCAAACTATTTTCAACTATCAAATTGATCAGGTTTAATAAAGAAAATATCAAATACGCACAAGATAAGATAAAGAAATTTATATAAACGAGTAAAATAATTTAAATCAATCCGTCATAACAAGGGTTCACATAGGGTTTTGTGACCCTAACTACAATAAAAGAACTTAGCCAGACATAGTCATATCCGACATAAACAAATATTCAAAAGAAAGCATAAAAACTATAATTACTAGAAAGAATGGAGAAGAATTCTTGATCTTCAGTCCTCTACTGCTTGCTCTGAGTTGTGAATTTGGTTCCCTGGTTGTGCTCCCAAGCTCCTTATTTATAGCCACAGGAATTGGGCCCATCATCTAATCTTCCTTTGAGTCCATCCAAGATTTGTATTTGATTTAAACTTTGTTTCCTTTTTCATGTAAAAATCTTGGAGATTTGATTGATAAATTAGAATTTCAAATCTTTATTGTATCTTGATTCAATCTTCTCACAAATCATCTAGATTTGTTTCCGCTTTAATTCCATATCTTTTCTGAATAAATCTTCATCAAATCTTTATGGAATCTGTCGCGATCTTGATCATATCTTTTTCGCATCTCTTTGTAATCTTATCTCTAATTTGGAAAGAGATCTAATTGCTGAATATCCACACTTTATTTTTAAATCTTTTCCTTTTCCAAAATTGCCTCGTTTGTTTGCTTTTTCCTACAAAATTAGCATAAAATCAGTATTTAATCCTTGATTAAGATTTTGACAAATTAACAGTGATTCTTGCTCTTTTTCTCAAGATTTCATCAACATTCTTTCTCTTTTTTGGCTCAGATTTCCTTATAGGCTAAGCGCATATCACTTCTACATTGTGGTGGTGAAGGTACAGGGCTGGTAATTATCATGGAACCTTTTAACTTTATCGAAAAAAATTCATTTCAATAACTGAATACTGAATATACTTACTGCTCTAATTTAACAGGATCATCTTGGCCCTGCGGTTTTACATAAACTGGAAAAATATCTTGTACATTCATTAGGACTTCCATCTCTTCTGTCAAGTCCGAGTGCAAAGACACCGGAAGAAGCATTGGTACATATATTTGGTGAAGCTAGAAAAACAACTCCATCAATTCTCTATTTACCCCAGTTTGATGTTTGGTGGAAAACTGTGAGTACATATATTAATTATCTGCACTTGTATGCTAAATAAACTGATTTGTATGTCTGAAATTTATATCTCATTCATACTGGTTTCCTGTTATTGTATTGCTGCTTTAATGCAACCTGAGTTTGATTGGATTAATAATCTTGCAGGATCATGAACAACTCAGAGTTGTTGTCCTGACTTTGCTAGAAGAATTGCCATCTGACTTACCTATCTTACTACTCGGGACATCCTCAGTTGCACTTGCTGAAGTAGAGGAAGTCCCTCCTTCAGTTTTCCCTCATCGCTCAGTGTACGTTTGATCTAATTTACAGCAAATATTTGATACAAGTTCCAAGCTAATGTTTATTTTTCTTTATACCAGCACTCTGGCTTTATGCAATTATTTTTTTTCTAGATTTGGGGTTTTTTGTATGTTGGAAATTAGTAGTGGAGTTCAACACGAAGATTTTTTTCCTTAACAGAAAAAGTCTTAAGTTTGCTTATGTAGAGCGACTGTTTTTCATTGTCAAAGTTACCCTTTGTAATTTTTCTCAAAATCATAATTTATTGAAGGATAGATCAGTAGTCTACATCACATTACTTTTCATACATCTCTACTACTATTAGTTAAATGTATTTTGGATAATTGAACGAGAGGTAAAAATCTCAGCATTGCAAATGCTAATGCTTCCTATCAGTATTAAGTGCCCTTTCTTTTTACCAAAGTTTCTATTGTTGCTTATTCTTACAAGTATTTGAATAACTGTAGTTCAAAGGCTAAGGCTGAAAATTTCTAAGAATGTTAGTTTAGTATTCTTATTCAAATCTGAAAAGTATTCCTCACGCCTGGGCTCTTGTTTCTGGTTATATGCTCACCCTCTATTTCCCTTTTGAACAGTTATCAAGTGAGCATGCCATCTACGAAAGATAGGACTTTGTTTTTCAATCATTTAATAGAAGATGCTATGTCAGTATTGTTGGAGGGAGTCAGCAAGAAATCCCAGGATACAGGATGCCTTCCTGAACTTCCCAAGGCACCAAAATTGGCTAGTGGTCCGAAGGTATCTGAGCTAAAAGCAAAGGTGGAAGCAGAGCAACATGCACTTCGGAGATTGCGAATGTGCCTTAGAGATGTTTGCAATCGGTATGTCAACCTATGCTTAATTTACAATTGTTGGCTTCGCTTGGCACATCTATACTGTTAGAAATATAATATAAAATCATTTATGTGTCTTCATCTAATAGCTTAAGTTTTTGGGAGAGTTGGCTATTGACATGGTATTAGAGCCTCTATGATCAAATGATTTAGGGTTCAATCCTTGTTGTCTCATTTTACTTATAAATATTGTTAAATTTCTTAGCACAAGATAGGTGGATATGTGTATTGTCCATCTTCAAGCTCAAAGGGCTGTTGCGTGATGGGACATGTTAGAAATATAATATAAAATCATTCATGTGTTTTCACCTAATAAAAGCTTTTGGAAGAGTTGGTTCTTGACATACACCTTTAATTAAATGCATGCAGCCTCTCTCTCTTCCCTCTCAATATATTTTTTGTTTCCCTTTTGCAGGATATTGTATGACAAGCGATTTAATGCCTTCCATTTTCCAGTCTCAGATGAAGACGCACCTAATTATCGCTCAATCATACAGAACCCAATGGACGTGGCTACCATCCTGCAACATGTTGACAACGGGCACTATATTACATGTGTTGCATTCCTGCTGGACATTGATCTTATTGTTTCCAATGCAAAGGCATGCATCCTGCGCCTTAAGTTTTTTAAATTTTTCTTGGGTTGGGTCCTATATATGTATAGATGATCGTTCTGTAACCAAGTACAAGTAGGGCTGAGCTAAATTGGTTGAAAATGCTTCATATTACTTTTAATATTTAAAGCATGTCCCAAGTTTGATCCTTCTTTCCACAACTCAGGCTTACAATGGAGAAGACTACAATGGCACCAGGATTGTCAGTAGAGCTTGTGAGCTTCGTGATGCGGTGTGTGGACTTTCTTTTGTCTTAAGGTTTACGTTGGTGTTTTTTATGATTATTGTCTGGAAATTGCTCCTGATCTTATTCCTTGTTTTTTTTTTCAGGTGCATGGGATGCTTTCATAGATGGATCCAGCACTAGTTGCATACTGTGACAAAATTGCTAGCCAAGGTGGCCCACTTCATCTTCTTGATGAATTAGGGTATTCTACCTTCCCTGCTACTCTTGTTGTACAACTGGGTACTGCTACTAGAACGAGTGCTCGACTTCGCCATGTCCAACCTGAGGTTAATATGGACCAGAGTTATGAAGTATTGAAGCGGAGTAAGAAGATCACGGAAGTTGTGCATGCAGGTATAAAATGCCTTTGCAGTATGAATTATTTCTCAAATGTATGACGGTTGTAATACAAATGGTTTCTTTAAATGTCATTTATACATACTAGTATTGTTGTTTTGCTATCGTGATTCTGAAACATTAGGAAGTTATACTAATTAAGAAAAGCAATAACGAAGATGGAAGTGTGAATATTTTGACCAGAACCGTTCTTTTGGTCTTAAGCATGGGTGAGCCATGATAGTGTTGACATAGAGAGGCATCTTTAAGAATTGTGGATTCTCTCTATACTTCTTCAAGTTGTTGCTTGTCATGCACTTGTTTTTATATGATTGATTATGCTTATAAACAAAATGATATTGGTGTTACTTGATTTCCAATGATTAATTTCTTGTTCACTTTTTTCATTCTTCCTGTAAACTTCCTGTTCAAATGCTGATTTTGAAGTTTTTTTTTTCTCAATTGTGTTTTATAGCAGAAGACAAGTCACCAGAAGATTCTGTACCATCAAAGTCTTCCCAGGAGCATCAGGCAAATGACGTAAATTCTGAAAGGCTGGAACCAATGTCAATTGATGCAAATGTGCAGGGAACTGGTACAAATAGCCTTGCTGATAGCAGCAGTCTTGATGATTTCGTAATGCTAGATGGTGAATTTTCAGGACAAGAGGAGTCTGTCAAGCAGTTTTTCTCAAGCAGCTTTTTGTCCAGCTTAGTGAAAATTACAGCATTCCACAACTTGAAAGGCTTTACACGAGAATTATGAAGGGCGTTTTTGAAACCAAAGATAAAGGAACGAATGATGATATCAAGACTTCGGTTTTGGGGTTTTTATTGAATTTTGTAGAGGATGATGCAAATTTCTGACTAATCGGTTTTCCCTTTCTCCCTTGATGATTTAGATAAAGGAAAGATTTTTACTGTAAAGTTAGCATTTTTTAATTTCAATGTTATTTGATTGATTTCCCTTCCCTCCCTTTCCCTGGGCCAGAATGGTCCAAACCAAAATGTATAGTGGAGTAACCATTTATTCTTTCTATATTCTGGAAGATTGTAATTACTGGATTTTAGGATTAGATGTCTCTGCCGACTTGCGAAAGCCCAGAGCTTGAAAATGTTAGCCAGAGTGAGATAACCTTTTTTTATTGCTCTCAACCACTAACTACCATGTCCTACTGTAAAGTAAATATTTTTATGTTCACTAGCATATCCCTCATTTTTTTAAATGCCAATTATTCCATTTATTTCAAAATAATTATAACTTCCAGAGGTTCTAATTTGGGAAAAGTGAAATGAAAAAGCATTAATAGAGTAAGAAGGTAATATAAATAAAATTATTTAATAACTATTTTAATCTGTCAAATATTAAACGGCAATTTATTTGACAAAAAAAAACGAAAGAATTCGAAGGTTTTATTGTAATCATTTAAATAAAATTCTACTTTTTATCACTGGCACGAATGATGCCGCTCATAAATAAGGAATGAGTGACAGTGGTGTGGATTCTTTGGTGGTGTAATTGTTAAATTTTATAATCTTAAAACTACACAAATAAGATTTATTCTTCATTCATTGATATTAATCTAGTACTCATTTTTTGTCTTGGATAGAATGTAATGCTTATCAAGAATTTTATTTGTCAATAATAGTATATAGACATTTACTACAAAATCAATATGTAATGAATATTTGAGAACTTCCTATATATAGATGCAATTTTTTTTCTTGGGTTCCGGTAGTAACTCCTTTTATTCACTTGCATTCATCAGTAACAAAATTCTAAATTTGAATTGAATAATGACACTGTAGGATTATTTATTAGGGATAAGTTATTCTGCCTACTCTTAATTTGCCTACTTTTGCCTACCTCTTTCAATACCGTTAGATTACAATCTCATCCAATGATAAAGATTTATGGTATAAAATTAACCTTTTTACACCATCCTCTCTCCCACTCCCCTCATCCTTTCTCTCTCCTCCCCTCAAGCCGCCGCAATCATCAAAATACTGAAATTGTTTTGTGATTTTACTACACCGAAGCACTTTATGCTCATCTATCCAATAACAATGGATGATGATTGGTAAATTCAATTATGCAGTACGAATCAAATAACAATATCACATCATTTAATTCATTTCTGTATTGGTAAATTCAATTATAAATAGTTTACTTCTTTGCTTTTTATGTTCATCTATCCAGAACAAACAAAATTCATAGTGTACGTAATAAAATAAAAAATAGCGTATGACTCTATGATTCTGTTGGGCTTCCTCCTTCAATGTTAAGCCCAAGCCCATTGAGGGGTTTTCTAAAAACCCTAAACCCTAGATCTCACCTCCTCTATATATTCATTAGTTGTGGGTGGAGGCTAGGTTAGAGATTAAAAGAGAGATTCGAAATTTGAGAGAAAATTATTTGAGAGATTTGAGCAAAGCTTTATGCTTTGTATTTGAGAGATCTCTAGAGAGTTTGAGTGAAACATCTCTAGGGAGGTTTGATTATCACCATTGTTGGAGAGGTTGAGTTAACCACCATATTGGTGAATTTGATTCTGTGTAATCATTATTTTCATAGTGGAATTTTGATCTGGACTAGGTCCCGTGGATTTTTACTTCTTCATTGAAGAAAGTTTTTCCACGTTAAAACTGTTTGTTTTCTCTCTCTCCTCTCTCTCTCCGTTTTGTTTTTGATTTTCCGCTGCGCTGCCCGACCTGGTGAAGTTCAGGCCGAGGTATTGCCGAGATCCGAGATCAAGATCTTGTTGTTTGTCTTCCGCAAAGAAAGGCCCCTGAGCCGAGCTTGATGGAACTGAGTTCCCAACAGTGGTATCAGAGCCCGAGTTCAACGGGTTTTGAGGGAGACGAGATGGAGACCAGTGGCATAACCAATGATGGAGACATGTTCAAGCTGACCGCAGACAATTTCACGTAATGGAGACCGATGATGGAAGATCTTCTCTACTGCAAAGATTTATATGAGCCCATTATCCTTGATAAGAAATCGGAAGGCAAAACCGATAAGGAGTGGGAGATTCAGAGTCGTAAGGCGGTAGCTACAATTAGAAAATACATAGACAAGAGCCTCTTTGAGCACGTGTGCGAGTCACGAACACATATGAGTTGTGGACGAAGCTGGAGTCCATGATTCAAAAGAAGACTCCCAGGAACAAAGCACACCTGGTTCGCCGACTTGTGAAACTAGAATACAAGGACGGCATGAGTATGATTGAACACCTCAACACTTACAATGGTATTGTGAATCAGCTGTCAAAGGCTGAGATGAAAATTGATGACGAGATGCAGGCCTTGCTGCTGTTGAGCTCGCTGCCAGAAAGTTGGGATACTCTAGTGGTGACCTTGAATAATTCGACTCCAGATGGAAAATTAAAGATGGATTTCGTGACAGACAGCCTCCTGGGCGAAGAAGCCAGGAGAAGAGAACGAGGTATTTCGAGCACGTCTGAGGCCAACGTTGCTGAGAATAAAGGGAAATCCGACTCTCGGGGTAGAAGCAAAAGTCGGGGTCGAGATTGAGATAGAAGAGGAAAGTCCAAAGGTCGGTCAAAGCCGAGATATGAGTTGAAGTGTTTTTAATGTGGAAAGACAGGTCATAAGAAGCCAGACTGCTGGACCTTGCAGAATGATGAGAAGAACGGCTCTGTGAAGCCGGATCAGATTATTTCCAAGAAGAGGGAAGACAAGAGCATCACTGCGGTGGCTGCAAACCTGGATGCCGAGATATTCCTCCTTGGTGAGGATAATTACTTGAATGTTGCATATGATGACTGCACCTGGATTGTTGACTCCGGTGCCTCCTTCCACGTTACTCCACACAAAGTTTTTTTCTCCTCTTACCGAGATGGTGGTTTTGGAGTCATGAAGATGGGAAATCAAGTGACCAGCAAGATTGTTGGTGTCGGTTATGTAACTCTGACCATAGATGTCGGATGCCGACTTGTGTTGAAAGATGTGAGGCATGTACCTGACATGCGTTTGAACCTAATCTCGGTAGGCAAGCTTGACGATGCCAGGTTAGTAAACTACTTTGGTAGTGTTAGATGGAAACTGGCCAAGGGAAACTTGGTTGTTGCCCGAGGTAAGAAGGAAGACTCCTTGTACGTGATGCAAGGAAAGATCAATGGCGGAGAAGCCAATTCTGTTCAAGATGAACCTAGCTTGGAGCTATGTCACAAGCGCCTTGGCCACATAAGCGAGAAAGGGCTCCAAATCCTAAACAAGAAAGGACTACTGACCGGGTTGAAAGGCCAAGCGTTGGAGAGTTGCACGCACTGTCTGGCTGGAAAGCAGCACCGGGTTTCTTTTGTGAGACCGGATCAACCTAGACGACACATGTATATTTTTGACCTCGTCCATATTAATGTCTGCTCCATGTCGGAAAGATCCCTTGGAGGAGCTCAGTATTTTTTTTCATTCATTGATGACCACTCCCGCAAAGTGTGGGTTTATTTGTTGAAGTCTAAAGACCAGGTACTCCAATCATTTAAAGAATTCCATGTTATGGTTGAAAGGGAGACTGGCAAGAAATTGAAGGTGGTCCGATCTGACAATGGTGGTGAGTACTGCAGCCCATTTGATGCATACTGCAGAGCGGCCGGGATTCGACTTGAGAAGACATCCCCCAAGACTCCACAATTGAATGGACTTGCTGAGAGGATGAACATGACTATTGAAGAGAAAGTCCGAAGTATGCTATCCAATGCCGGATTGCCGAAATCATTCTGGGGAGAAGCCGTCAGAACTGCTGTTGACTTGATCAACCTCTCACCATCACAGCCACTTAAAGGAGAAATTCCAGAAGAAATCTAGACAGGTCGGAAAGCGGCCTATAATAACCTGAAGGTGTTTGATGCCGAGCTTTCGTGCATATCCCTAAAGATGAAAGGGCAAAACTTGATGCGAAGACTAAAGAATGCATCTATCTTGGTTCGCCAAGATGTTAGTTTGGGTTCCTACTTTGGGATCCAATCAACAAGAAGATAATGAAAAGCCGAGATGTGATCTTTCATGAAGATGAGAACATTCATGACATCTCGAAGCCCAAAGTCCAAGTTACTGTCAGACTTAAAAGAACCCATCCCTCCTGTCCGAGCTGAAGCAGGGGGAGAAAATCAAGAGAATGAAGAAATTGATGACCAACAACAAGCTGATGATGAGGTACGTGTTGATGTTGAGATCCGGGATGAGAATGATGAACCAGGTTCTCAAGCTGAAGAATAGCCGAGATATCCAACTCGAGAAAGAAGGCCCTCTACTAGGTACCCATATGATGAATACACCGTTATTCCTGAAGACGGTGAGCCTCAGAGTTATGATGAGGCTGTGACGAGCTCAGAGAAAGAAGAATGGAAAAAGGCAATGCAAGACGAGATGAAGCCTCTGCACGAGAATCAGACTTATGAGCTGACCGAGTTGCCTGAAGGAAGACGAGCTTAGAAAAATAAATGGGTGTACAAGATTACGAACGAAGAGAACGGGCAGAAGCTGAGATACAAAGCCCGGATTATGGTGAAAGGCTGCAATCAGAAGAAATGAGTAGACTTTGAGGAGATTTTTTCTCCTATCGTGAAAATGACCTCGGTCCGAACCGTGTTAGCCATGGCGGCTTCGATGGACCTCAAGGTAGAACAAATGGATGTGAAGACGACATTTCTTCACGGTGATTTAGAAGAAGAGATATATATGGAGCAACCTGAGGGGTTCCGAGCTCCAAACCAAGAAGACTTGGTGTCTCGATTGAAGAAGAACCTCTATGGCTTGAAGCAAGCACCTCGGCAGTGGTACAAGAAGTTTGAATCATTCATGACTGATCACAAGTTTGCGAAGACAGAAGTCGACTACTGCGTATTTGTGAAGAGGTATGAGGCCGAGGATTTTCTGATATTGTTGTTATATGTTGACGACATGCTTATTGTAGGGAAAGACAAATCGAGGATAGCCGCCCTGAAAAAGGCGTTGAGCTCGTCCTTCGCAATGAAGGACCTCGGCCCTAAAAAGCAGATTCTCAGAATCAAGATTATCCGAGATAGACAAAAAAAGCTACTGTGGCTGAGTCAAGAGAAGTATATAGAGAAGATTTTGAAGAGATTCAGCATGGACAAAGCCAAAACAGTGAGCACCCCCTAGCCGGACACAAAAAGCTGAACCAGAAGCAATTTTCGAGATCTGATGAGGACAAAGATGAGATGATGAAGGTCCCGTACCAATCCGCCGTCGAAAGTTTGATGTATGCAATGGTTTGCACTAGACCCGACTTGGCGTATGCTGTTGGAATAGTAAGCCGGTATCTGTCAAACCCCGGCAAAGAGCACTGGGAAGAAGTGAAGTGGATCTTCAAATACCTCCGAGGTACGACCAACTTATGCCTTCGATTTGGAGAAGGCAAAGCCGAGTTGCAAGGCTACTCGGATTCTGATTTAGGGGGAGATTCTGACTCGAGGAAATCGACGACGGGATACATGATGAGATTTGCCGGAGGAGCTGTCTCTTGGCAATCAAGACTTCAGAAGTGTGTTGCACTATCGACAACTGAGGCTGAGTACATTGCCGCTACTGAGGCAATCAAAGAGATGCTGTGGATGAAGAAGTTCCTCATGGAACTCGGCCATGATCAAGACAAGTACGAGCTGGGTTGTGACAGTCAAAGCGCAATCCGTTTTGCGAAGAATTCGACCTATCACTCTCGCACTAAGCACATTGATGTGAGGTATCACTGGATCCGAGATGTGATGGAAGGTGGAGAGCTCAAACTTGTCAAAGTGCACACTGACCAAAATTGGTCCAACATGATGACGAAGCCGATTCCAGCAAGGAAATTTGAAGACTGCTGTGAAGGAGCCGGGTTGATGCTGAAGTCGACGCATTAATGTCGGAGGGGGAGATTTGTTGGGCTTCCTCCTTCCTAAAAACCCTAAACCCTAGATCTCACCTCCTCTATATATTCATTAGTTGTGGGTGGAGGCTAGGTTAGAGATTAAGAGAGAGATTCGAAATTTGAGAGAAAATTATTTGAGAGATTTGAGCAAAGCTTTATGCTTTGTATTTGAGAGATCTTTAGAGAGTTTAAGTGAAACCACTCTAGGGAGGTTTGATTATCACCATTGTTGGAGTGTTTGAGTTAACCACCACATTGGTGAATTTGATTCTGTGTAACCATTATTTTCATAGTGGATTTTTGATCTGGACTAGGTCCCGTGGGTTTTTACTTCTTCATTGAAGAAGGTTTTCCCACGTTAAAACTGTTTGTGTTCTCTCTCTCTCTCTCCTCTCTCTCTCTCTCTGTTTTGTTTTTGATTTTCCGCTGCGCTGCCCGACCTGGTGAAGTTCAGGCCGAGGTATTGCCGAGATCCGAGATCAGGATCTTGTTGATTGACTTCCGCAAAGAAAGGCCCCTGAGCCGAGCTTGAAGGAACCGAGTTCCCAACAGATTCCATCCGGTTCCACTCTACCCGCTTGATAATCCTTCGATTCCACTCTACCGCTTAGCTTCCAATATCACAAGAAGACAAAAATACAGACAATCCTTCGATTGCACTCTACCCGCTTGATTTGCATAAATATTGTAATTGCCCACTCCATGATCATGAAATGAATAAAATGATTGTCTTATTTAAATGAATTATACTGTTATACGGTTAATTGTGCATTTCTCAATTCATGAGAAGAATTATGCCGCTTATGGATTCTACTTGTAGATTAGATACTCTTACCATCTGATTGAGATAGATGATAAGTTGGTAGGACCCGGTTGTTTTCATGACATACACCATCTAGTTCTTGCACGATTAACAGAATTTAAGAAGTGCTTGTTTTTAATGAAGATAAACGGGATGGTTGGTATGTACTGCTAATTAATAAGTTATATTCTAGTATATTTCTTAAGACAATAGATCACTCCCAAAGATACACACACACACACACACACATATATATATATGAGGTAGGATCCTTTGACACCTTGACACCTCGTCTTATAGCCGTTAGATTATAAAAAATCAATGGAGTCACATGCTTACAAATCAGAGTCGTTGATCTTTTTTGATCTAACGGCTATAAGATGAGGTGTCAAATTTGAAATTTGACACCGGTGTCAAAGGATTATATATATATATATATATATATATAAGGTCAGGATCATTTTACACCAGTGTAAGTTACACTCTTAATCTTGTACGTTGATCCCATTTATATCTAAGGGCTCTAAATTTTTAATAATGTGAGCCATTGGATACAAGTGGATCAATGATCAAGATTGAGTGTAAGACTTCTAACTCTTACATGGATGCGTTTCATGGGTGAGCACTCACATCTTTCCATGGATTTGGAAGAAATGAGTTTATTTCCATACTTTTACTCTTTTAGTTATTATTCAATGATTCAAGATGTGATATAAAAGAAAGGGTTGCATTTATATTGATGTTTGGTTTGTTATGTATTTTTCCCCCCTATGTTTTCTGTGGCTAGGTGCGTTTCATGGGTGAGCACTCACATCTTTCCATGGATTTGGATGAAGTGAGTATTATTTCCATACTTTTACTCTTTTAGTTATTATTCAATGATTCAAGATGTGATATAAAAGAAAGGGTTGCATTTATATTGATGTTTGGTTTGTTATGTATTTTTTCCCCAAAACTTTGAATCAAAACTTGGGTATTGAATTTCAAGGTTAGCTTGCACTTGTAACAATACAGTTGTTTGTCAATTTAATTATTTCCTTTCTTGTTTCTTGTTTCGGTGGGTGGACTCTGAAATAGATTACAACAGTGACTTTGGAAAATTACACAAGTCTCCAATCTAACTCCAACCAGACCAAGGAAGATAAACTAAATTCAGAGTCCCTGGACCAGTTGGTACAGGGATTTCCTAAAGAAGAGGATTGTTCTTTACCAGACATCACTAAGAAGGATCCTCTGTTGCTTAAAGTTGTGGCAGGAACTGAGATGGACCCTATGTTGTATGTCTTTACTTACTCTTCTCCCCCACCCTTTATTAAGAAGCCAAAAGTTATGATCCCAAATAGCCCTTATGTGTTTACCACTTTACAGGGATACTGCTAGAGATCCTACATATTGGTCAAAGGTTTGCTTGTATAATATGGTCAAATTGGCAAGGGAAGCTACAACTCTGCGGCGTGTCCTTGAGCCTCTTTTTCATAATTTTGATTCTGAAAATCAATGGTCTTCTGAAAAAGGAGTTGCTGCTCGTGTTTTGATGTATTTACAATCTCTTTTAGCAGAATCAGGTAGCCCTGCAACATTCAGTGAGACAGTGACATAATTTTCCTTGAAAAAAATGATGTTTTCTCCTATTTCAGTGTATTGATTGTCTCTTTTTGCACACCAGGAGACAACTCCCATCTTCTGTTGTCCATTTTGGTCAAGTCTTGGATCATAAGAATGTTGCCAAGCGGCCTATCCTTCAGATTAATATTATTAACACCACAACACAACTTGCCCAAAATGTGAAGCAACAGGCTTCAGTTGCAATAATTAGTGCAATATCTGACCTCATTAAACATTTAAGGAAGTTCCTGCAAAATTCAGCTGAAGCTTCCAGCACTGGAAATGATGGGTATAAGTTGAATACTGAGCTTCAATCTGCCATAGAAATGTGTATATTACAACTTTCAAGCAAGGTGCGTATAACACTTCGTTTGTCTTTCAAACTTTATGCTGTCTCTACTATAACATATTGAGAATGACAGGTTGGGGATGTAGGGCCCATTCTTGATTTGATGGCTACGGTGTTAGAAAACATCTCGACTACAATCATCGTAGCAAGAACAACAATCTCTGCTGTTTATCAAACTGCAAAATTAATCACGTCCATCCCTAATGTATCATATGACAAGAAGGCAAGTGTTCTTACTTTGACTGGATATGGACTTTTCTTTATGCATAGCTGTAGTAAAACTATATAAACTTTTGTGTAATTTCTGTCCTTTGCAGGCTTTCCCTGATGCTTTGTTTCATGAATTGCTCCTGGCAATGGCTCATCCTGACCATGAGACACGAATTGGGGCACATAGTGTCTTCTCCATAGTGCTTATGCCATCTCTATTTACTCCGCAGTTAGAACAGAAAATTAAGATGGCTCCGAAGGTACCAAGCGAAAGCTTCTCCCTTCGGCATGAAAGCTTTATAGGAGCAGAACACCTCAATTGGAAACCTGTGGAAGGAAAGGCAGAAGTTGGTGTAAGTGGGAAATACGCATTTCATCTATATCATGGTTACAGATTTTTTGGAGTTCTAACTGATGGAAAAGATGTATGGAATTATTTACATATCATTTTTAGTCCAGAATATTTATTTTACCTATCATTATTAATTGTGGAAATAGACATGTAACTCAATATGTTTCTTTTTCTTTTCTTTTACTATTTTTTTTGGGGGTGGGGGTTTGGGGATGCAGCCTGCTATGCCTATTCATCATGATTATTTTTTATACAATTTTTATTGATTTCAATTATATTACTAATGTTAGGAAGTGGTTCTGTTAGTTTGGATTTTCTTTTTTCCGATAGTGGGGACATAGATATTTTTCTTTTTGCTGTATTGCTAATCAAATATTGCATGTCTTAACTCTTAATTTTGCAGTCACCAAGTGAGTCTATTGCTTTCTTCAATTTGGGTTCAGGAAACATCTGTGGAAATTGGCCCTGCAAATTTTGAGGCAATGGCTCACACTTATAGCATTGCATTATTGTTCACTCGTTCTAAGGTGAGATTGGTACAACGCAAATGCCATGGATTTTTAAGATTTATAATCAGAAAAGACAATAAACAATGTTTTGTTACTTTTCTATTATTGTTAATTATTTATAATACTTTTCTATTGCTGTGGTCACTTGTACTATTATCTTTACTCTTACATGATTTACTGTAAAGCAGTCCAGTTCCGATTCTTATGAGTGCAATTACACCACTTTTATGGGATTAATTCCAAGTATTATGTCTGTATTATTCGTCTGTAAATTTTATCAGGGTTGCATACGACTAGGATATTCTTATATGAGAACTGCTATTTAATGAGTATTTCAATTTGGTGTGAAACTGTCACCGGTATGGCCGGCATTTCGATTGTTTTAATCTTTCCAGAAATGCAAAAAAAGTAAACATATTTTCGCAATTTCTTTTATTTATCCAGATAGCTTTTAAAACCAAATAATCTTACATCTTTAATTTGTCCAAGTTCATGATGATATAAATTGCTTCCCACAGACATCCAGTTACATGGCTTTAGTAAGATGTTTCCAACTGGCATTCTCCCTCATGAGCATCTCTTTGGACCCACAAGGTAAGTTGAACATATAAGTGATTTTTTATCTTGTCATCCTGACGTGTTGTCTCCCTTTGTCCAGTTCTTTTCTACGTCAACTTGATTTGGAACTATATAAATCCCCTGTTATAAGGTTTAATTTTTTATGAGTAGCCTCAAACCACTGCTATCTGATTTTCTGGAGCTTAGGAACCTCATAAGCACCTCTTCATATTCCTTAGCAACTGCAAATTATTGTACACCTCATTTTATAATTTATTTGAATTTTATCCTCTTAGTTTGCAAGTAATACTGTAGATTATTTGTTCTAATAAAAAAAAAATTATTGTAGAATGTGTGGTTCTAAGTATTATCTCCTTTCCACAATTCCAAGCTGCATAGTTTGTAGCCTTTTGGAAAAAAAATTGTTGACTTTGTGTTACTTTAGGAAGCAAGTACAAATTCACATACTTGATTTACACAATTCCCTGGCTTCGTATTCTAAATTTTATATTTGTGTTTGTCTGTGCATGCTATAAAAGTTTTATTATGGCTGAAATTTATTTATTGAGATAAATATTTTTCTGTTGCAATTTTTTTGACATGTTCATTCTCTACACACCTGTTAAAGGAGGTTTACAACCATCTCGCAGGAGGTCGCTTTTTACCTTGGCATCGTACATGCTTATATTCTCTGCCAAGGCAGGCAACTTCCCTGAGCTAATTCCAAAAGTCAAAGCATCCCTGACAGAGATAACTGTTAGTTTCTTCCCGTTTATATTGATCCCCATTCCATTTACTTGTTCTTCAGCTTCCTTTTCAAAATAAATGTTGTTATCTGTTTGGTTTTTTAAAAATGGATAGGAAAATTAATTAAAGTCATAAATCCACAAGTAGATCCTTTTCTTGAATTGGTTGACGATGTCAGGCTGCAGGCTGTTTATTCAGAATCAGAGAAGATTATTTATGGAACTCAGGAAGATGATGTTGCTGCTATGAAGTCACTTTCAGCAGTAGAATTAGATGACAAGTAGTTGAAAGAGACTATAATATCATACTTCCTTGTTGGGAAATTCGTTCCCTCAAACTCCAATGTCAAGCGGGTCGTGGCGGGGAACCACCACCAATGAGCTAAGGCTACACCAACCGTAGCAAGTGGATCCGACACCATGTCTCAACCCAAAACCTTAAGGCATTGGGTTCATGGGTCCTTTCACTTATATACTCTTCACTTAGCTCATTACCAACCAATGTGGGACTCATCACACTTGAATATCTCAACAATCTCCCCCTCAAGTCACTTATATACTCTTCACTTAGCTCATTACCAACCAATGTGGGACTCATCACACTTGAATATCTCAACAATCTCCCCCTCAAGTGTGAAACCCACCATTGGTATGCTCCCCCTCAACCGAGTACCCGAAGCGCAAAGTACTCGACCCGCCTCCTAGCCAATCACTAGGCTAGCTCGAGCCCAATCCGACTCTGATACCACTGTTGGAAAATTCGTTCCCTCAAACTCCAATGTCAAGCGGGTCCAGGGGAAGCCCGTGGCGGGGAACCACCACCAATGAGCTAAGGCTACACCAACCGTAGCAAGTGGATCCGACACCATGTCTGAACCCAAAACCTTAAGGCATTGGGTTCATGGGTCCTTTCACTTATATACTCTTCACTTAGCTCATTACCAACCAATGTGGGACTCATCACACTTGAATATCTCAACATTCCTGACTAAATTTTCAAAATTATCAGAGGTAATATGAATTTATTTCCCTTTTTCTTTGATTCAAGCTAGGGACATAGCCAGGGTTAGGTGGGAATACTATAAACTAGGCACCACTGTATTCCAGTTTTTCCATTGATCAAGCACATTAACCAGTCAAAAATTACATTGAAGTTGGTTAAATGGTGAATGTTATGCTCAACTCAGTATAAGATGGTTGAGCACTTGAGTTACCTCTTTGGAAGTGGAGATGTCAATATCACCCTAGTTTTAGTTCAAGGATAGAATAACATCTAGGTTTCTGCCTCTTACCTGAAATTATGAAGGGCCACTTCTTTACCAAAGAATGGGCTAGTTATATAAGGGCAAAAAAGTTAAAATAATGCATTTAAATTAAATAATTACGCATTTAATGCTGTTTTGTAAAAAATTACACATCTGCTGCACAATGTGACGCCACTTTTGGGCGTCACATGTGTGCTCTATATATTCCCCCACTCCCTCCATTCAATTCACACCTCTTCTCTAACTCTTCATATCTCTCTTCTCCACCAACATTCCTTTATCTTTAATTTAGTATTTGAATTTTATTTCTTATTCTATTTAAAAATGAGCTCAAATCCTGATTCTGTTCGTGTTGTGTTATATTACAATGGTAAGAAAGTAGAAGGTCGACGATGTGTCATCTTCGAAGGTGAAAAAAGGCCGACACGTATCCAACGCAACACAACCATTGGCGAACTGCATCAGAGAATTCGGCAGAAGTTAAGTCTTCCAGACAACCAATGTATCACTGAGATCACGACAAGGGTGTGGCAAGGTGATAAATACATTAGTTTGATAGTTGCGTAAATAATTTCAAAATGACTACATTTTTGTAATTTTTTATTAAAAAAACAATAAATTAATTTTTTTGCCTAATACTTTTCAACTTAAAACTTAGATTTAGAAGGACTAGGTCTTTTATTTTAATGTATGAGTGATATATTTTTTTTCATTATGTAAGGTTAGTATTTATTATTTTTTGTATAAAAAATATGAAGGGTTAACAATAATGACATAATCGCTTCCGTATAACTCTTTGTGCAATTGGGTTATTTGTTGAAAGAGTTCTGGATTTTTTTTAATGTAGTTTTGATCAACTGAAATTTTCAACGAGTTATGATACTTATTTTAGCTACACTAATAAAAGCTAAAAACAATACATTTAAGACAAAATTTTTAAATAAATTATCAACCATTTATCACATTGATTCAATTTTCAATTTGTTACACATGTATTAATTATTGTTGTAAATTTTTTCCTTTTTTTGTAAAAATATAAAGTTTTTAGAAATGACATCGTAAGTGACATAGATATCGAGTTTTTTTCTGTGTGGTCTTGAGCTTTCCTACATGTAATATTTTATTAATTTAATGAAATTGTTTAAATTTTCAAATATACTCTGGGAATAATGTGGGCTGTAAAATAAATTTAGATAAAAAAAAGTTGAAACAAGAAATTAGATTTTGTAAAAGAACGAATTTAGTAGATCTAATATTCTTAATTTCATTAAATAAAATAAGAGTTGGCTTTACAGAATTATATTAATTATTTTAAATAGATATATTAGTTAAGTTTTTAATAAATGACTATATATATATATATATATATATATATATATATATATATATATATATATATATATTAACATTTCTCCTGCAACTCTAAAATAACGTTGTTTTGCGATTTAAAATAAAAAATAAAGGGTATTTTAGTAAGATACATATTACAATAGGAAAATAAAATGTTCAAAATACCCTTTATTTTAAAATTTAAAATGACATCGTTTTGAGATTATATGAGCTAATTTTAAAAACACTTATATATATATATATATATATATGTGTGTATGTATATATGGGATCACTGTTTCTACAATGGTTGCACCTATTGTTATCTACCGTGGTTGCCAAAATATCATCGTTTCATGCTTAAACAATTAAAAATATCTAATTGGGGTTTTCATTCTCTCTCTATTACTAATCACCATCCCTAATTGTTTCACAATCCATAACATCGACGACGGCAATGGCAATTGTAGAAAGAACCAATTAGATGGTACTTGTACCGACAACATTTGAATAATTTCGCCCCTGTTTTATATAATAGTTATGTTGGTACTTCATCAATATCTGCAATGCATGCATTCCTTCCCCAATAAACTAGGCGTTGACATTATTCAAATGTTATAGGTACAAATACCATCTAATTGGTTCTTTTTACAATCGCCACTGCCTTCGTCAATGTTATGGATTGTGGAACAATTAGGGATGGTGATTAGAACTAAAGAGAGATGAAAACCCCAATTGGATGTTTTTAATTGTTTAAGCATGTAACAGTGACGTTTTGGCAGCCACTGTAGATAACAATAGGTGCACTTATTGGAGAAATAGTTTTACTTTTTCATATATATATGGAGAAAGTGTGTGTCATTTTTTTTTTTTTGATAACATTAAGGGGCGAAGCCCCAAACAAAAACAAACTAACAACCAGAAACAAAAAATAACTATCCAGGGTCTATATTCCTACAAGAGGAGATTCCCTGAAGATCGTGATCGAATAACTGAGCAAGGTGAAACGGCATAACTCTATGACTCCAGAATCCAGTATCTTTGTGAAGAGCAGACTTGGCTAACCAATCAGCACAGGAATTAGCTTCTCTTGGAATATGAGAAAGCGTTACCTCCCAATCCTGACCGATGAGTGCTTGTATCTTAGCCACTATACGAGGCTGACAAGCTGCATTGCAATCAGCAAGCAAAGAGAATACTTCAGAAACATCTCCTTCTAGTTCCACCTTCTTAAATCCCAGTTGCCAAACTAATTCCAGACCTTTTAGAGTTCCCCAAAGCTCCGCCATTAAAGGAGTGCAAGCACCGATATGATACTCAAAGCCTCCCAACCAAGAGCCATCATCAGATCTGATAATCCCACCACAAGCAGCCACCTCAGTATTCCTTTCAACTGCCCCATCAATATTAATCTTCACCCAATTTAACCTTGGAGGTTTCCATAAACTCATACGAGTTGGATGAATGCTAGTAGTAGTCATAGCCTTCCTACCCATGCAGTTACGAACTTCCTCTATATACATAGCAATTATGTGCGTTCCATGGGTTGGATGCTTGAAGTTAGTATCATGGACACTTTTGTTCCTCCATCCCCAAATGAACCAACAAGAGATAAAAAAGACATCACGCCAATCATCTGAATTACTTTGATTCCAAGCTTTTGAGATATTATTTTCAACCCAATCTCTAAGATCCAAGCTGTAGAATAAGCTTTGCCGATTAGCTGAAACCAGAGAATTCCAAACACTTCTAGCATGCTTACAATCTCTTAGAACATGGAGGTTTGTTTCCAACTCACCAGGACATATTTTACAATGACCAGATTCCCCACTCCATCTAGATGTGCGGTCTTTAGTAAGAAGGCGGCCATGCATTATGATCCACATACAAGATTTAACACGTTGAGGCCCATGCCATTTCCATATGGTAGTCCAAGAATTTTTCAACGGCATGAGAGGGAAACCAAGCATGTTATAATACGCGGTTTTAACTAAAGAGCAGCCAACCTTTTGATTTCTCCAAATAATGCGGTCATTTCCATCCGATGCGCTAGGGATGAGAGCAGCTTGGATCCTTGCAACAACTTGATCATTGAGATATTGACGAATATAGGGAAAGTTCCATTGACCAGTATTGCTGTTCACGAAGGCACTAACAGGGAGATTCAACTCCAAACCAGTTGGAGTACGAGTAGCCAGAGAGGCAAGACACTCAGTTAAACCCAACCAATTGTCTGTCCAAAATAATGCATCATTACCGTCTCCAATCTCCCATTGGATTGCTTGAAGAAAAGATGGCCAAACACTACACAGATTTTTCCAGAAGTATGAGTCATATGCTTTATGATTTACTTCCCTCCGAAGATCCAAACCTCTCTTATATTTACTTGTTACAACTCGAACCCACAACGAATCGGGCGAAGTAAGTATCATCCATGCAAGCTTGTGAAAGAAAGCCATATTTTGGACACGAAGGTTAATCACCCCTAAGCCACCCATGCTCTTAGGCTTGCAAATATTATCCCATGCAACCAGATGAGATCTCCTTTGACCATTTTTATCACCCCAAATAAAGGCACGCTGCAACTTCTCTATTTCATCACAAATGGCTACAGGAAGCAGACTGTGTTGCATTTGAAATATAGGAGTTGCTGAAATAACGGAGTTGGAAAGTGTAATTCGACCGGCAAAAGATAAGACCTGGTTACTCCAACCAGATAACTTGTGCCTAATTCTTGCAACAACATCAGCATAATGGTCTTTGGTTACTCGACTATGTTTCATCATGGACCCAAGATATCTCCCTATATTGTGAGTTTGCTTGAAGCCACACACATTTGTGATATCATCTGCAATGTGAGCATCTGTATTTTTTGAGAAAAAAATACTAGATTTCGGAATACTAACCTTTAGGCCAGACATTGAACTAAAAGTCTCCAAGCAATCCACTATAACTTTGATTTGATCTAGAGAAGCTTCTGCAAACAACATCAAATCATCAGCAAACATCAGATGGGCTATCTTAGGACCTTTTGATCCCACGGAGATTGGCTTCCATCTCTTATTGTCAACCGTATCTTAAATGAGATGAGACAATTTTTCCATGGCTAGAACAAAAATGTAGGGAGATAAAGGATCACCCTGACGAACTCCTCTTGAAGGAAGGAAGTCACCTGCAATGGCTCCATTCCAAAGCACTGAGACCTTATCAGAGTTGATACAATTCATGATAATATTTGTGAACCAATGTGGGATTTGAATTTCATCCAAAATTTTACGAACAAACTCCTAATTTAACATATCATAAGCCTTTTCCAAGTCGATTTTAATTGCCATGAAACATTTTCTTCTTCTCATTCTACGCATTGAATGGATCAGCTCTTGGGTGATGATGATGTTGTCCTGGATATGTCGTTTAGGAACAAAACTAGCTTGGAAGGGAGACACCATCTCTTTCATTAGGGGCTTCATTCTGTTAACCAGAATTTTACTGAGGATTTTATAAATGACATTGCACAAAGAGATTGGTCTGAGCTGCTTAGCACTTTCAGGTCTCTTTACTTTTGGAATGAGGACCAGAAGAGTCGAGTTCACAAGGTGAATCAGATTGGGATTCTGAAACATCATGTTAACATCCTTAATAACATTAGTCTTAATAAGACTCCAATTCTTATGAAAAAAGGCAGCTGGAAAACCATCTTCCCCTGGAGCTTTTGACCCATTGATACTAAAAACAGCTTTTGAAATTTCGTCATCCGAAAGATTACGAGTCAAATTATATAGCAGATCATCGTGCAGAAGGGGCCAAGTAGTCTTTGATTTCACCCAATCACGATTAAGGACTTCCTCACTAAACAAGTTGCTATAGAAATCTGTTACCAATTGATGAAGTTGTCTAGCTTCCTTCACCCAAATCCCATCAGAATTTTTTAACTCAAGAATCCTATTCGAACTTCTTCGAGTAGCTGTTTTAATGTGATAGAATTTGGTGTTTCTATCCCCATTATTTATCCATTTCACCCTGGCTTTTTGAAACCATAAGATCTCTTCTTGTATGAGAACCGCATCAAGGTCCTTCCTAACCTCCTTTTCTCTAGATTGGAGAGATAAGTTGGTATGATAATCAACATGATTCTGAATTTCTGCAATACTATGCAATAGGTTAGTCTTCCTATTGAAAATGTTGCCAAAGACTATCTTGTTCCATCTTTTTAAATTTGGAGTCAGATCATGCAGATTCGTTCTAGTGTCTTTCACAACATTCCAGCTCCTAGCCAGAAACTGAGTAAAGTTATAATGCTCCATCCAAGCAATCTCAAAGCGAAAGGGACGATTTTTCCAACCTGTGTCCAAGTTAGACAAGTAGACCAAAATGGGACTATGATCAGAATAAATCCGTGGAAGTACCTTAACGCCAGCATCAGTAAAGGTAGTCTTCCAACTTGCATTAGCACAGGCTCGGTCCAGCCTCTTAAAAACACGATCAAGATGAAGAAACTTCGGACCCTTCCATGTAAACCAAGGACCTGATCCTCCAAGATCCAGCAGCTTGCAATTAGGAAGAACATTTGCAAAATTGGAACATCTGTTTAAGTTAACTCTACAGCCACCTTTCTTCTCATCCCGATTTGCTATTTCATTAAAATCCCCAGCCACCAACCACAGCCCATTACAATGGAGACTAATGTTTAGCAGATCATCCCATAGCTCCTTTCTATTTTCTTCCCTAGGACTCGCATAAAATGCCGTGCAAGAAAAGGAAGGAACATGAAAATTCTGAACTTTAAAATGAACAAACTGTTTTGTGTGATTAACAATTTCAACGAGACCAGTCTCATCATTTCAGAGGATCCAAATACCCCCTGAGTAACCTTCTGCCTCTTGAACAAAAGCATGCTTAAACCCAGATTTTCGGATAATGTCAGAAGCTTTTTGACTGCTTTGATCCCGTTCCTGATCATGTTGATTTGCTCTGGATAACCGCCATGGGAGACACCTCTTACCCGTGCTTGAAGAATGAGCCGCATGCATAGTAGGAACCGTTCATTTAGTCCTAGGGGTATCTTTGGACTTTTTGGATTTAGTCCATATTTTCTGAGGAATTTCAAACTGAGGGGCCCCCATATGAGGAGTAACAGAATTAATTATTTGATTATGATCCTCCTCATTGATAGGTCCAGCTGTTAAGATTGCAAACCGTGATTGCGTAATTTCCTCCTTATCACCATGATTATCGCTGGTCATAACTCCCTTATTACCATGATTACCATGATTATCGCTG